>NC_142215.1:10177800-10487400 GCF_049639895.1 Pseudopodoces humilis | reverse complement strand
GCCGATCCATTATCAGAGTTATTCTTTACGGGGTCCTAAAGAAAACTAAACCAGAAGAAATCCAATGACTTTTGTTCTACCTTCTAGGTAGGGGAAGCACAACCTATTTTTGTAAGACTAGTGTTGAACAGAAATACAACTAAAATACAATGGAAATTTATTTTTAATCACAATCTAATATACATACAGTGACGTATTTAATTCTATGTATACTGCTAGAAAACTTAACAATAGCAATGGTTTCTTTGATTTAAAAAAAAGTTTTAATCCACCCTTAGTGCAAGAAAAGGAAATATATATTACTACCTTGTGTCAGCTAATAACCCTGTCAGGTTTAATGGTAATTTTGCCACAGTAACAGTTGCAAGCTAAGCTTCCTCAGTCTTACATTTGTCCCCAAAGACCTCTTAAATCCCACCTGTAAACTCAGAAGCAAATTGAAAGCTCTCACAGCTTAGCATAAAATGCCAACTAGTGGGTGAATTTTCAGGCTAAAAACATTGAGCAAAATGGATATAGCTTTTTATCCAAATTAATACATTCCAAGTGGGTGGAAATCAGTAACCAAGAGCCTCTTCTTTATGCAGAACTCCCTATTGACTCCAACAAAGACAGCTGAATCAGGCCCTACATTCCTTCAAACACTGTCAGCAAGGGATTGGGTGTCTCTGCCTCTGTTTTCCATCTTAGTGTTCCTCTGGCTATGTGATGTCTCAGTTGATAGGGAGTTGCCCCATGATGCAGTTGAAATAATAAAATAGGTAATAAGAGACCAGGGATTAGACTCTGAACCCACCACATTCCATTTGCAAGGCCCTTCCTTTGAGAAATAACACTATGAGAGCATTGCATACAGCTCTCATAGAATCAATGATGAGCTTAAATAGGAAGAAGCTTATGAAAGTCCTTCAGTCCAGTTCCCTGTTCAGAGCAGGACCAACTTAAGAATGGGCTGCTCAGGTTCTATCCAGATGAGTTCTAAATATCTCCAAGGATGGATGCCACACTTTTCTGGAGTAACCTACTCCATTGTTCCACAACCCTTGCTGTAACAAATTTTTCTTAATACAATTTTTTCTTAATACTTAGTAGGAATTTCCCTTCCCTAGAATTTGTGCCTGCTCTTCATCCTACTACTGCTCACTACCCAAAAGAGTCAGGCTCTATCTCTTTTATACCCTCAAGACAGCAGGGAGATCCTCTCTAACCTGTGATTCTTAAGTTTGGATGAACCCCCTGCTCAGACAGCATTGCTTTAGCCTCTCACCATGCTGGTGTCCTCTGGCAGGCTTGCTCCAGACGTCACTGGCTTTTGGGTTTAGGGGTGAGTGTGGTTTTCTTGTGCCAGGGTGCCCAAAGTTAGATACAGTACTGCAGATGCAGTCTCTAAAGTACCAAGAGAGGTAAAGAATCACTTCCCTGAACTGCCTGGTTGCACTCCCATAACACAGCCCGTGTGCAGTTGGCCGCCTCCACTGCAAGAGCACCGCTGACTCACAGAGGACAGGGATGAGTCTCTCACCAGAAAAGAGCTCAGAACAGCTCTGATCTGCACTTTCCTTTATTCAGTAACTTTCAGAAGGCTGACTTCATTTCCTCAGGTTTTCTAGATACCAGTAAACTGAGACAACCTCATCTAGAGTCTGTGATTTCTTACCGGGTATAAAATCATTTGGGGATTTCCCTCCCACTTCATCTGTTGAAAGTATTAAAATTTACTTACTGAGGATTGCTGGGGCGTTTTATCAGGTTCACAAGTTTCAGCAGCCAGCCTTCATTGCCTCAAAATGTCCATCAGATGCAAAGTCTTTATACACCACACTGGATAGAACATGGTCCATTTATTAATACATACATCTTTAATATATTGCATTGTGCACTTCCAGTACAGTTACTTGGGTAAATTCAGCCCACAGACATCAATAGGAAACTTCCTATTAACTCACAAGAGTATTCCATTTCATTTTTAGCCCCTTCTCATTTACACATAGGCTCAATCCACAGCAAACGGAACAATTTGCAGTATATAGATGCTTTATAGCTATTTTTTAGGATAAAATCAGGTTTTCTTTACTTTTAAGGAAACAGGAAATAAAAATTGCAGTTAATTAAGAAGTATATTAATTTTGCCAGTAGCCAAATTAAGTGAAAGAAGCTATTTGAGGAAGAAGTTGCAATAGATTCCACATACTGTGGTTAAAAGTGGGAAGGGACAGGAAGAAAGCTCTGTATGTTTTTTGGAGCTTGAAAACCCTTTTTTTCTCTCCTACAGAAAATTAAGATACAGGGATAGAGTTAAAATCTATTCCTTAGATCACCTGAAACTTCTACTAGTAACTTTTACTAGTTTCTATTACAAATTACTCAGACTATGCATAAATGGTGGAAGAAATTCCAACAATAAAAAATATTTTCAGCTTTTTTTGAAAAACATAATTACTGCCTGTAGAACGTCCCTAATGGTTTACAAATTATCAACACCAGGTCCACCCAAAATTTCTGTTACTGTGATGAATGGGGTGGAGTTCAGAAGAGATTGAGCTGCTACATTTCTTTTTTAAAGAGTCAGGTTTTGACACTTTACAAATTTGAAATAAAGATGTTGAACACTTTTTCTAGCTTTGTGAATTCCTTTCAATACCAAGAAAAATACCACATAACTTCAGACAAATAAGAATGGAGGTCAAATAGGCACAGAGTCAGCAGAGGAAATGTCATTTGAAACCCATGAGGGAGAGCCAAGGAAAAATACTTGACAGGAGATGCTTGGGAAAAAGGACATCTATATCTATCTATCTATAGGTATACGAATATATATTAATGCTGACTTTTCCCACTCCTGTTCATCAGTAAAAGGAAGGAAGTGTAATTTTATGGCTGAAAAGTGGATGATGTAAACAAGGAGATTCATGGTGCCTTTTCAAGATAAGGAAATCTTTCAGAGACTCCAGTCTGGACACATTTTATGATAAACTATTGGGAAAACAGAGTTTCCCTGCACTGCAATGATCTGGAGAAGCTTCCCTTGGCACTACAAGCCTAGTCCAAACCCAAGATTTTTTTTTTTCCCTCTCCACTTATTTCAGTGGAGTTCAGACCATGCCCTGACTTCAGTGTGGTGAATGCTAATCCATCAGTTAAGATAAGCTAGAGCAATGAAATTTCTGAAAAGAGCCCATTACATGGATTTGAAAGCTTTATGGAGAACTGGAAACAATTCCTTCCAAAGAGTTGGCTACAAAGTTTTTCCTCCTGTTCAAAGCATGCAATCCTCTGCTTTCATTGGTCTGTACATGAGGCTCTTTACCTGTTGGGGTTTTGTCACAAACAGTGAACTAACAACAAAAAGCCTGTGCAGCCTTGCTGACTAAATATTCAGAGTCCTGCACAGTGAAAATACAAAGTAAAATTCCAGAAGTGTTCTCTAAACTAAGAAATAACTGCTTTTAGAATTTACTCAAACTTGTAAAAAATAAGTTCTTCAAAACTGACATATGTATCATGCTCTAATACACATGTTCTAGAATGTCAAATTCAAAGCTAAATGTCTTATAAAAACAACTGTACCATAATATCTGTTGAGCAGATCACTGATATGCTTGTGCCAACAACAGTCATTCCCCATGGAATCCTGAAAAAGTTGATTATTCTAGAGCAGCTCAGCTTTTGAAATCTAACTATTATTTTCCATGTTATTTCTTTTTGTTTGGTTTCCATCTTTCCCCCATCACATACTCCATTTTAAGGGCAGTTGACTTAGGCAACCCTGGTAGCTACTTACCCTGCTTTGACAGGTTTGTTTCACAAGCTGTCCTTTCCCTTCCTGCAGTCAAAAATTGTATAATACCATTTACAAGTAAAAAATAAAGGAAAGAATAAATTTTAAACATTTTAAATGGAATATTATCAATTGTGCCACTGGCTACACTCATTATATGGGAAATGTGTCCTGGGCTTAACCAAATCCCATGCTGGATAAGAGCTCTTTTAACATATTTGGAACCAAATTCTGTTAACAGTGATTTAAGAACCAGAGCAGAAAGAAAACCTGAAGAACTTCTTCCATTCATGAAGAATGCAGGTGGGATGTAGCCCAGGAAGAGGCTGCAGAGTACAACTGAGTGTTAATCTGCAAATCCCAGCTATAAACCCATCAGAATCTGCTCTGTTCAGCCCTGCTCCCGAGCTACCAGCAGACAGCTGTGTCAAGAACACTCTGTCTGACAACTGCCAGGTGTAGAAGTTGCCGTTCTTCAGATGATCAGCAAAATATGTTCCACGGTGACCAGCACTTCTGCAAGAAAGCATTCAGCAGTATGGTGATTTAATTTACAAGGTTGTTCATAGTCCAGAAGCTCTCAGAAAGCCCAAGAAAGACTGGCTACTGCAGTGTATGAACAGGTCAGCAAGTAAGCTCCAGACCACTGTCTTTGACACCAGGTCTAGGCAAGGTGCAGCAGCACTGGAAAGACATTTGGACAGCAAGGCAGAAACCTGTGCAGCAAGCAACCCATCTCTTGGGTTACTCCAGAACTTCACTTGCCATAACAGGATCTTAGAGCTTTTGGATAGGGCCTCTTACACAGTCATTTTAAGACCTGTTCTCCTAGTCAACAATCTCATTCTTCTCAAACTACAAAAAGGGAAGAGAATAATTATAAGGGTGGCAGAATGTGTCTCATCATTAGGGATTTTAGCAAGTATTTATCAGTTCTATTCAGAGATTTGTGGAGGTGACTGAGCACTGGAACAGGTTGTGCAGTCTCCCTTCTTGGAGATATTCCAAATCCTGGGCACCTGACTCTAGGTGACCCTGCTTATTCAGTGCACATAGCACAGGATGACCTGCAGAGCTCCAGATTCCGCTGGAATCTATCCAATCACTCCCCTCTGATACCTCTGTGGGGCACAGTGCTTCAATAGATTTTTTTATTTCAGAAACCCACAGTCAATGAGTTTGAATTCATACTGGCAAATTTCCCCATTCTCCTAAGCACAAGAACCCTGAAAGTCTTACTTTGCCTCACATGTTAAGCTGTGTTAAGCTCTTAAATAACTACATCTGCTCCTTGGAGGAAAGTACTGGAACATATGCCTGGAATTGCAAGGTAATGGGACTACTACACAGATGCAGAGAGCTAACAAATGGACCCACAAATAACAGCAATACCAAAGGAGGCAAGGAAATGTGTGTCAGCTCAGCCCCAGTGCCTGCACTGCAGTGCTGGAGTAGCAGTGCTGGGTTGGGCCCACCTGCAGAACTGCCAGGTGTCAGGTGGGGGGTGCCCAAGCAACAGCGGATCCTGCCCTGCTCAGGCCCACACACTCCCCAAGGCAGGGCCTGCCAGCTCATTGAGTAAAGCAATTTCTGCACCAGCTGCCCGCCTGTGTGCTTTTTGTAGCTGTACAGATGATTTTATTTCAAAATTGCACGTCTTACCTGCTTCCTACATGCGTACATGTGAATGATTTTGATTTAGTTTGACTGTTGACACTGCTGTTCAAGAGAAGAGTTAAGAACAAGCTAAACTCCCTGGCTGATGGATTGGTCACAGCTTCCCACAGGGACTGCTCAGACATCCACAATGATAAATAGAGTCAAAGTCTCTACTGGCTCAGCTCATGTTTATTAGAACTATCTGCTAATGACCTAAAGGGAACAATTTCGAGATGTGTAGGAAATAGTTTCCTCAGCTATTGGTTATTGTAGCATGCATCGCTGACACAGGCAAATAATCTCTTGTAAGAGCACTGCAGGAAGACAGGAATTACGTTTTATGAAGGATTTTACTTTTCACATTTGGTTTCCTTCCAGTTTGGAATCAAACTGAGATACTTAATTTTTCCACAAAAGAAAAATCACGTGGAAAAAAGACCGGATTTGGATTTCCTAAACTGTTTCAATTTTGACTTTTTAGAGCTGCAAAAGTTTACAAACCAAGACTCGTTTTAAGACAAAAGGGTCCAATCCAAGAGTGTTAAAATGCTTTGATTCTTGGAATGCTTCCATTTTTCTCTCATAACTAAATATGAAGACAAACACAATTCTGTAAAGTAGTTTAGGAGAACTGCATTTTTTCAAATGGAAAATTGTTAACATTTTCTTTATTGAGCCTACACTCTTTTTATTCCCCTTTATTTTCTTCAAAATATTAGTCCAAAGCATTCTAAAAGAAAATGGAAATATTTCTAGTGGGAAGTTTGAAAAGAACAACTAACTTCTGAAAAGTGAATCCTCTATCTATGTTTTTCTTTATACCCTCCGCCTAAGCAGAAACAGATGATAAGTCTCTTACTAGTTACCCTATCTTCTCGAAGGACATTAGCAAGTCATTTCTGTTTAAAATACAGACTCCAGGAAGCAAAGAAAAAGTTAGACAAGAACTTACCCACTAACTATTGCTAAATGTAGCTTGTGCTGCACACCTGGATTACAACATCAGTAACTTCAACAACGAACCAGGGATATACAGGAAAAGAAAAAGTTTCCATTCTGATCCTGGAGGTTCTTGCCTGTTTTCCACCTCATGAAAGCTGCATAGTACACAAAATGGCCAACTGGCAAGTTTAAAGGAGGAACCCAGTCGTCTGACAGGCTCTTTATGTCCCACAGCTTCCACGGCCCAAAAACTGTTAGACACACAGCAAAACCTGGCACATGCCACGGGACCCACACAGAGCAGCACTGCAGTTAGGACTGGGTTCTGCTGGTGTTTCTACAGCCCTAGATGCAGTTTAAATCACTATGACATTGACACCAACAGCCCCTGTGAACACCTTAGAGGGTACATAAAATAAATGTTTACTACATAGCTTTGAGATTTTTCTGCATGTATGGATTTTAAAGCTGGGGGTATAGTTTGGACTTCAATTAAAGTCAACATATAAAGAACAATTTTACTTAGAGAGATACATTGGCAAGAATTCCAATCCCTGAAGAAGTTTCTCTATAGAAAGAGAAGAGGAGCAGAAGGAATGAGAAGCTACCAGAAGACTTCTGGTTTTACAGAATACTAACACTGTCCTTAAACACATGGTGATGAAGTGTTACATAAACGTATGTGTGGTATGAGACCACTAGAGGGGAGTAAAGTAACTTACAAGTGAACGTTTCCTCTACTCGGTTTTGCTGTACAAATTGCATTTGCACATGGTAATTAACAGCTATAGTAAAGCCAGAGTATTAAAGAATTCCATTTGCTTAACATTCTAAGCAAAGTTGATTAGATAATTACAGGATTTCTGTACCATTGTCCCCTCTCACTAGGCTGCAGGCTGACAGGGAACATTCGTCATCTGGATGAAGCCAGAACACCAGGGATGGCATTCAGCCAGGGCATTTGGCAATAGACATGGATTTCTTCACTTGTATTCAGATATTCAAAGAAGCAATGTTACATGATGGAAACAGACTCATTTTATCAAGTGTGAAAAAGGCATTGGGCACAAAAGCTTGCTTGGTAGGTAAGCATGTACAAGAAGGAAATTAAGAACCTCGATTCTCACACAGATCACCATCAAAGTCTACATAAGAGTGAAATATTTACCCAAGCAACAAGAACAGAGAGGAGCATGATTAATTTGGAAGTGCAAAGTACTCTGCATCAGAATGCTGGGTGAAATCTCACTACAGCTGCAAGCAATGTGCTCCTGTATCACTGCCAGGTTGCCATCGTCTCCATTGTAAGCCATCCACACTGTGGGAGACAGGACTGCACAGTGAATCTGCACAAAAGAGAAAAATAAATTTCAATGGGAAATCTTAGCAACTCCCACAGAACAAAGGGAAACATGAGCACGGAGTTCCAACAGCAGACAAACAGTTTTGACAGCAAATTTTAAGGATGAATGACTGAAATATATATATATGTGGCTGTGTATCTTAATACTTCTGGGAAGTGTGTCCAGCTTGAGATTTTATGGGAAAAGGGACATGATACAGTAGTAAGCAGACCTTCAAACCTCAGAGGAAAGTTCCAACTATAAAGTAAAGTAAGAGGAAGGGGGCTAACTAGATATGAAATTGCAAAGGTGGTAAGTAAAGCTCAGGAATGCAAGCAAGCCAGAGATCTCCTAAGCTGCATAGCCACAGGTTATACTTAGGGAACCTGAATTTAATCATAGAAATCTTGAAAGGCTTTCACAATATGGTAGACTATTTTCCAAAGACTGCAGTAATTCTGCAGACAACTGGCTGAACCAGAGTGAAAACTATCAAGCGTGGTAGGACCAAGACTGTTTGGTCTAATTCTTTTCTATTTATCATTTGCAGTCCTATATTATTGATAAATCAGCCAAAGAAAATATAGGGAACAAAAATACAGCAAAGAATACCACTGCATTCTGTTACTTTGGGGGGTATTGTTAAAGAAAGTTTAAGTTAAATAGTGCCAAACCGCAACAATAGTAGAATAAAATTTGATCTGGCTCCTACATCATAAACACAGTGTTGACAAAGGAATCATATGAATCAAAAAGATGTAACAGCAGGTAATAATTTCTTGAATAAAGCAGGTAAGTTCTGTCAGCCATATAACCTAGGGGGTGAAAATACATGACAGGCTTATTTGAAGAAATTAATTTAGTGACTCTACTACAATCTTGGCTCAACTATCCAAGACAAGGCACACATATTACAACATTACATCTCCCTTTCCGACTGGTGTCAGCTGTCCAATTTCAGGAGTTGCCACCCCCTATGCTACTCTCTTAACTGCTTCATTCTTTCCAACTGATATTGGGAAGAGGAGGGCTGAGGAACACTTTTGACAAGGAGCTGTTGATTCTTGGGCTAAGGATCATCTTGCACTTTAAACTTTACTCACCAAGGTATGATTGCTGCTGTTTCAATGCACATCTTTCCTCTTGGCCTCGACTCCTGATTTTCATTAAGCAAAGCTTAAAACCTCCTTGGCAGCTCTGGAGCTCTCTGGAGTTGTCACTGCAACAAGACATACAGTAAGCATTCAGTGAGCAAGGATTTAACTGAATCTTTACCTACCTTCACATTCTCATATACATTTCAGTTTTGGTCCCTGAAGCTGCCTAATATGACACAACTGAAACAGCAAGATGAGAGCAGTCAACTGGAAGGTCTGCCCTCATCGGTGTGACTCCAGCTCCTAAATTAAATATGTAGGATCAGTAAATACTTCACTCTACACTGAAACCACTGAACTTTTAAACACGGGGAATTTGTTAAAAGCCATGGAAATGCTTTTACACAATGAACAAGGCAACAGAAATAAAATGCATTGCAAAAAGTTACATTTTAGAATTTTAAAAGCAGTTTGCATGTTGCCACTAAGTGTGACATTTGTGAGCAACTACAGAGAACAGAAGCTCTTGAACCCACCTCAGATGGAATATTTGGAAAAGTTCCATTTGGTCCACAGCAATGAGATGATGGGCCCTCAGCTGCTGTCTGCGTGGTCATGGATATCCTACAGGATAGCTGGATGTTTACTTTTACAGATCAAATCTGTAAGCTGCGTCAGCTTCTGAACTTTCCCAAGGATTGAATCAATCTGATGTATTGGCTTAAACACTTGTAAAAGTACCTCTTATGCAGGATTAAATGTGCTTCTTTTTTACCTTGTGGAATTCAGGAAAATGTTTAAGCTAACCAGAAACAGCCACTCATCACTGGAAAAAAAAAAAAAGAAAAAAGCCTCCACTTGGGGCTTAGAGGACAACTAGTAAAAACGTTCCTTTGCAGACAAGGCCACAGCTATTTCCTCAGCTAAGAGCTCGGAATTTGGCCCTTGAACTTAACCACAGCCCATGTTTGTTTAGGCACCAGTGGTCTCTCATGGCCTGTTTGCTCCCACTGACGATGACAAACCCCACCTCACTAAAGAGGAAGTGGGGTTGGATTTATGGGCAACATGAAAGCCACCAGGAAATTCAGAAGTCTCTCGTTAGCGTGTCTGTGAGAGTCTCAAGTCACAACCCAGGCCTGTGTACCAAGAGCTGAAATGCATTCTGCCTGGCCAATTGTCCTGGAATATAATGCAGGACATTTTTGTAAAGGAAGTTAAACACATTTGTCTTCAGATTATGTACTGTTTTCCTCTGAAAACTTAAAAGATTCTCAAACTGAACCGTGATGTTCAACTCCAAAGGACCAAATAAGCAACCATAACAAATAAGCAGTTAAATGTTACATATGAAAGGCATGCAGAACATCCTTGAGAGAACAGTCAGACTTTCTTCTTCTAATATCACAAAATAATAGCAAGCAAAACCTTTTTGCTTAGAATTCCCATATTACTGTGGCTATGAATTCCTGGCCCATAACTATTAATTGCAACAAGTGATTTAATCACCCCCGGTGCAAACCAGCAGCAAAATCCTTTGCTCATCACAGGATCATGGGAAATGAAATGCCATCACAAGGAAAGGAAAAAGTCTAGGAAAAAAGATACATTTTGCAATTCTCTTTAAAATGTGAGCAGGCCTTTAAAATAGGAGATTTCTAAGCATCAGGAGGGAAAATTACTACATCTTCAGTTTACACTGATAACCTATACTAATTAAGAAACACCTACAGAATAAGGTCATTCTAATTGATACCTTTCTTACACACAGTATGAGCTACTTTTTGCTGTATCAAAGAGAAGAATAATTAAAACATGATTTGTTATGATAATTTAATGAAAAAACGCAAGCATATTTGCTTTTGTTGTGGGAACACAAACAGAAGGTTACAGGAGGTCCTTCAAAATGGCAAAGTCAATTAAAATACTAACTTCAAACAAACCCCAAAACATCTCTCATTACACTCTGAAATAATTTTGATAACCATTTAAAAAATGACAAGTTACAGTAGCTTGGTTTTAGATAAACACTGCACACTAAATTGAATATAAAAATAGAACCTATTTAATAAATTTGTATCTAGTGCAACATAAACATTTGTGGAAGTGTTATTACAAAAGTAAACAAAAGTCCACAGTAATATTTCAAGTAATTGGATAAAAATTGTTTGTGTAACATTGATCATGAAATGGACACAGTAGAAGAGATTTTCCTCAATCATCACACTTTTATTTAAACATCAAGTTATTTTTTTCCTTCAAACAAGCACTGCTGGTATTGGTTCAAGTTAGAGAGTGGCTAGTTAAAAATCACTATCTTGCTGAGACTGGAGATTCTACACCATTTTTCTACAAAGATTTGTTGCAGCATTTTCCTACACTTGAATTTGATGTTGCATTGAGTTGTGAGACAGCTGAATTTAATTTGTCAAGAGCTGAGGAATGAAGTACGCTCTGGGTTTGCTATCTGCTGGCCTCTATTGTAAACTTTTGTGCTGCTTTTTGTACTGAGAATCTTGCCACTGCCACTAGAAATGTCTCTCCAAGAAGTAACATTTTCATCTGCAGGGGAAAGTGACCTGATGTGAGAAAACTCTCCACAGTACACAGTCTGTGCTTGAACATCAGTATTGGCTTTTTGTTGAGAATACAAGAGAGGCATTTCACCACAATCCAGATGCAAGCTTCCATTCCCAGAACTCCATTCACTGCTGCTTCCTTCATCTCTTTCTGGAGCGTCTTTAAAATCAAATTCCTGAGTTCTCTTAGACTTAGTTTTCCATTTTCCACACGATTGGATACATTTATCCTCTTTCAAGCCCCTTCTTCCATTCTTGCTCTTAAGCATATGATGAGTTGGCCCAGAGCTGGTGTAGCCATTTGTAACACTGGGTACCCGCATATTTTGTAGTGTTCCCCGACCAGCAGAGGGAGGAGCAATGCCATTACTCACAGCACACAAAGGTCCTTTGTCTATATTTGCAACGGAGCCATATTTTTCTCTTCTTCCATCTTCATTTGGATAACATTCTGGTAGAACACCCCTAGAAGTACCATCGAGATTTTGAGAATTATTCCTGTTCTGAATATCTGAAGTCACTGTTTCATGAAGCACGTGTTGTGTTTTGGTCTGTGTTGCATCAAACTGCTGTCTCAAGTCACGTGGAACACACTTTTGGACAACTTTATCAGTGGCTTTTTCAGTACTGCTTTCACTACATGATTTGCTTTCCACATGGCGTGACCTAGTTCGAAGCACATAATCTCTTTTGGAGCACTCACCTCCAGGATCAGAATTTAAACATAGAGCTAGGAGAGGAGGGAAAGAGATAGATAATTGAAGATAATGTTAATACTGGAAGAAAAGCATTTTCATTACTACATGCATTAAATCAATATGATCAAGAACAGAAGGACCACAGAATCCAGCACACCTGGGCGGGCAGATTTGCGCTGGGGAATGTGTCGAAGAGGCGTTTCCAGTCCTTTAGCCATTGTAGCAAGTTTACTGGCAGCATCTATTATTTTCTTTTCAGCTCTGTCAAGAATTGCAGAACATGGGGTAAAAAAAAAAAAGAAAAACAAAAACAAGTTTAAGGGCAACTCAACTCTACATTTTACTTCAAGGCAACGTTACTTAGAGTCAGAGAATACTGAAAGGACAGTGTGCCAGGCAGCTCAGCAGTGACCTGGCACCAATACACGCACCCTGGCAAGACTTCAGGCCAGGCTGTTGCTCCAAGGTGGACAAACACCAGACTAACATGTACACACCTCTTGCACAGCCAACAGTCATTTCCAAACATACTTGAACTTACCCTTCATGTTTGCCATTATCAGTGAGCAGTTGCTGAAGGCATGTCAAGTAGTATTTGCGCATTTTCCGTGCTGTCTCTTGGCGCTCTCTTAAAACTTCCACTTTAATCATTTCAGCAGCTCGTTCCTTACTTTCACGGATATAACAAAGCATATCACCTACAAACACACTTCATTAGTACCAGTTTTCCCCTAGAGTGAGGAAAAAGCCAACACTACAAACTGGGATTGTCTACCAGACCTAGAACAAGTAAGCAAGGATATGGATTTACCTGCCAACATTCCACCAAATCTTCATGCCAGTTGTTGCCTACTGGATGAATGCCAGGGCAAACCACAGCAGGTCAATATGAAGCATCAGAAAAGAATTCAGTCGTCTGATTCTGCATCTTAAGCAGGTACAGGGATTTGGGAGGAATGTTGGCTGGTAAAATATGGGTCTAGAAACTTTTCAATGGCCATGCAGCTGGAATTTGGGGACCTGATGCACTCAGGTAAGACCTGGTGCTACACTCAATCCTTTCTCCTCAGCCAGAAGGTTGCTGACTAAGCCAGAAGACAGGATAAAGCACAAGAGAAAAGCATATTTTCTCTCAGGACAAGCTGCAGGCTAGGTAGGTTTTTTCCTGGAGAAACAAGATTAGTTCTCAAAATACACTTTACCACTTTAAAAGACATACTGCAGTACAACAAAACAAGGATGGTAAAACGGTTTTGCCCATCACAATTATACATTGAATTTAGGGTGACAATTCCATTTCTCACAGTCATTCCAGTAAGATGGAAAAATTTACTTCTTATGTAATTTAGTTGTCAGATTCCTGTCCAAGCTGGCTGAAGGAAGAAGCAACAAAGTAATTTATTTTCCTCCACTAAATTTTTAGCTAAGATTTTAATACTTACACTTAATCTTGCTCAAAGCTTTAATATAGTGAGCACGCATTTCTTCCAGACCTTTCACAGAGTCAGAGGATGCACAAGGTTTTGAGATACCTCCCAGTGACCTGAAATGCATACACATCACACTGCACAAAAAAGCAACTTATATCTTCCCAAAATAAGAAATCATCATATTTAGTTTTAAATACCTTGGTGGTGATCCCTGGTCTTTCAGTTTAGTCTTCATCTCAGAGTTTTCTGCAATTAGAGGCCCTGGAACCATCTCATTTTCTATTAAAAAAGACGAAAAAAATATTCACTGCATTTCTCTAAATTCAGGTTCAAGAAATGCTTATGTAATAACTGCTGTCTCTGGTACAAGAGCTCAATGTCCCAAAGCATCACTAGTTGCAGTACAGCTGTTGCAGTAACAAGCAGATAGGAATTGATCCCAACATACTTCAGTGAAGTCTGAATATAAAAATCATCTCATACAGTAATTAAATAAGCTTAAAGTCTTCATATGCCATTACTAATACTAAACTGAGATATCAAGTATACCTGGAGAGAAACAACAGGATAAAAAAACAAGTGGTTTTGACAAACTGTGAAAAAGAATTATTAATTTGTGGGTTAGCAATTGTGCCTTTGAGATAGAAAGATGCAAGATACAGCTTGGTTGGTTTTGTTGGTTTGTGGTGAGGGGTTTTTTTTGTTTATTTTGAGGTTAATAACCAAAACCCCAGTATCCACTGAAAATTAAAAGATCCAAAAGATGAGAGAATCAAAGATGTTAAGGTGACTAACAATCCTAACCTTGGATTTGCTCTGACTTAGCTTCATGATCCTTCACAGCAAGCTGAAGATGTTTGTGGGCCATCTCCAGCTCTCTTTTCAAGTCCTGCCACACAGCCTCTCTTTTTTCAGCAGCAGAGTTTGCAGCACAAATGTTCCTGAGACCCAAGGTTCCTTTTTGTACATTTCTGACTTGCAACAGTAACTGCTAAAAGTTATACATCAACAAGGGACCAAAAAAAAAAGAATCAAGCCCAACCTATTTTCAGTGTTCTATTTAGTCCTCTTCTCACTGGAAAGTGTGTAATATTTTGGCCTAATTAAACTAATCACGAGAGGCTGGTACCCTGTTCCAGAAGGTGCAGCAGCATCTATCAACTCATACAGCCTTCACAGCCTCAATGCACTTCCATCAGCAATGATCTGAGTTCTTCAGTCAGCAAAAAGACTTGCAGGTTAAACACTTTGAATTTTTTTTTAGTATTATTTTTTAAAAAAACCCAAACAGCCAAGCAGGGTCTTTTGAAGTCAGCTGAAGGAAACTGTCCCAGCTGGAAAGCCTCACACATGTCTGAGCCTGGTTAAGGGATACACAAAGACTGGGCTCCTTCCAGGACAGCAATGGCTGCTCCCCACAGCCAGGCCAGGGCGCTCTAGAGACAGGAGCGCTGCAGTGCTGGTATTGTTCTGTGTTAACAGGCTGTTTGTTATGTTGGTGTTGAAGGAATTCAAGCCACACTACAGGCACAGAGCCAAAAACTCTCTTGGCTTTTGCTGCTTTATGTTTTTCAGTTGCGTAAGAACTCAAACTAAACAGAAAGCCCCAGGGACATCTGTCCCTCCCATGAAGTTTTTCTCATCTACACTGTCTCCAGTTTTGCCACAGTACACGTGACAGCCTTGAGAAGAGCAATTCTACCAATTTACAATGCTAAAGTACCTACTAGGCACAGGGAGTGGGGAGAAAGAGAAGAAGGGGAAAAAAATGAAAAAAAAAAAGAGAGAAACACCACCCAGGGATTCACACTTTTTTCAACTACATTCTTGACCAAAAGAACCAGAGAAGACCACCATGCCAGGTCAAGCAAGTTCTTGACACAATAGTATCTTTTACATGAATGCAGAATTCCTTGTCTTGTGTAATGCCATGAACAAGCAGTATAATTCAATCTTTGAAGCTCCAGTCTAGTATTACCCATTTATAAAACATAGTTTAGATCATGCCCTGCTTATCATGGCTAACACTGTCTTGCATATGAACTGTTATATACTCCAAAGGTTTTACTGCTAACAACTCCCAAAGAATACACACACTGCTAGCAGATGAGACATCCATTTCTTTATACCTGAAGTATGGCTTTCAAAAGCAGAAAGCTACTAGCAATTGATAAAATGAAACCTCAAAGCCTAGCAACCTGGAGACCAGTACCATTTGTTGTAGTTTGTGATTTTAACTTAGCTTATGCAATATTAAACAACCTTACAATCAAAAGAACTGTATCTTCCTCTATCACCCAAATATATACTAATCAACTAACTTTGCATTTGGGGTCACTAATAGGACATTGACTATTAAAGACTGCTACTAACAAGCTTAATTTGATGATATGCAATCCGTCAGATTAAGATCAAACCAAATACCTTTGTCTGTTCCAGCTTCCTGCATGGCTGGCTGTCTTCTCAGTCTCCTTTGTGCTTCTGCTTGGTGTCCAACATTGCATACAGGGGGTCTTGCCACATCCCCAGTGTTTCCTGCACCATGTTGTGGGTAGGGGTATGATTCTTTATTTGCATTACTCACTAGCTCTTCATATTTCTGCAATTGAAAAACACTTCCTGAAAACCCAACACAGCAAAAAAAGTGTTCCACACCACAACCAGCCCTGGCCACCAAGTAACTTTAGTAATTTTAACACAGGTACTTTAAACTTGTAGTAGAACCACAGATTACAAATCAAATTGTGAAGAAAACATCTATTCTACGATATAGAAGTTTTATTTAGCATAAGTCATTGCAACAGCAGGGCATGAATATCTTGAATACTATCTGGAAGTGTCAGTAGCCCTTAACATTGCAGAACTATACCCTGTCTTTGAATAACTGAACATAACTTGCTTTTAAAAGAGAAAAGACACTACTAGGAAATTAAAAAGACTTCACTAGATAAGGTGGTTCAAGCCAACCAATGTTTTAAGATTCAAAGGCACATTAGACAGCTTACCAAGAGACATTTCATTTCCACTGCAGAAGGTGCATAAGGCACAGGAAAAAAGCTCCTGATTCTCTTTACCATTGTGGATATGACTTGTCACATGAAAACATTTAAGGCCCACTGGCTGAACAGAAATATACCGACAATAAAGAAATGGTAACACCCCATCTTCTCTTGAAAAACAAGACGTTTTCTCTGTCCTATTCTTGGATAATTCCCCAGCTACTAAATGCTGGGTGGCAATGGCACTTCTGGTGGGATGCTCCCCACAACAAAAAACTTATTACGAGCATAAGCACTGCAAGAAGAGGAATCTGCTAAAACAACAGAAACAAAGGCTTTGAGACACAATTTGACTTAGTCCCAACTCCTCTAGAAGAGGGTAAGACATCTTTCCTCTTTGGGTAGGCACACTGAAAAAGATGTCCTAGAGGAACAATAAAATAGGCAGGATTCTTATTCCCAAGACAGAACTGACTGACAAACTGACTTACTGCAGGCAATTTGCAAAAAGGATTTACTGTTTTCATCTTTATTTGTATAAAGAGGTAGGGAAAAAAAGCATAACATGATCCACAAGCAGTATCCAATCACCACTGCAAACTGGATTTTGAAGGTATGCAAAAATCTGAGGTGGGTTCTGTCATTACAGCCCAGCTAAAAGATTACAAGGAGCCTTCAACAGACTCCCAACCTTAAACAGGTGGATTTATCTCCTTAATTTACAAGTCTTTGCATAAATGACATTCCTAACCTGAGTTTCTCTTTAAAGACTGAAGATGTCAAAGCTACATCCTTTCTGTTTTCACTTGCTAATGGTAGATTTAGCCTCCTTTTAGTTTTAGAGTACACTTACCAATGAACACAAATGTTGAACACAAAAAGGGCCTGACTTCTCAAATCCCTTGTCTGATTGGTAGTTTTAATTTACAGAAATATTACCTCTTTCCATTCCTGCTCTTTCTTTTCCAGGATTGTGCAGACTGTGGTTCTATAGGCTTTTTGTAAACAAGCCTTCAGTTTGTCTTTGTCTTGACTGGTTAATTGAACATGAGAGTCAAAACACTTCTCCTTCCAAGAATGTTTGCTCTGTGCACACTTGACTAGCTCTTCATGAATTTCACTCAACAAATACTCCAGCTCAACCAGAGTCTTCTCTTCATACCGATAAATTTCATCCTGCAGTCTCTTGGTTTCCTGAACCTCCCATTCTCTCTGCTTTTGGTCCAGTAACATCTTTATTTCTGCTTCTTTCTGAATGGAGAGGTCATTCTTCTGCTTTACAAGGTCCTCCTTTGCTGTTGCAAGGACCTCTTTAATTCTGTTTCTATGATCATCTAAGAATGATTGGTAGTCTCTCTCATTTTGCTCTTGTATCTGTTGAATTTCTTCTTGCTTTTCTTTGTTCCACTGCACACGGGCTTTTGCTAGTTCTGCTTTGACAGCTACAGGGATTTCCTCTTTCTTTAGCTCCAATTCCCTCCTCAGAGAAATTATCTTTTCTTCAAGTTCTTTAACTCTTAGTCCAGATCTCTCTGTACTTTCATATTCTTTCTTCCATTTCTCCTCAGCAGCTGACAGAACCAGGGCTAACTGGCAAATATATAACACAGTCATTAGAGATACACACACACGTTCATATATACACAAAATGTAACTCTGACTCATTATAAATCTACTGGAGATCTTTTCAATTTATTTAATTAAAAATTAAACATATATAGGCAAAAAAAATGGATGTGGGGCAGACTACACAAGAAACATCTTTCCTTAGTGACTCCCTGTGCCTATGTCTACATTAATTTCTCAGTAACATATGGGATTTGGAAGACAACTGTTTATCAACACATATCTAGTAGTATTTTGGGCTACCTGCTTTGCTGTAGTCTTTTGATGTTCCTTTTCCCATTTTTCTTGTTCTACCTTTAGATTCAGTTTGTACTCTTGCAGCCACTTGGCATGAGCTTGGGTTAAAGCTGCATCTACCTTCAAACAGATAAAAAATCTGCTTCAGTAGATAGGTACACTGAGTACATTTTTATTATTACTTTCATGTAACAGTGCAAGAACAGACTTCAGTTTGGATTGCCTACATTTACAGAAATCAAAAGAATCAGACCAGCAGCACTCCATGCATTTCTTCATGCAAAAATTATGCCAAAATTTAAAACACTGAATTTATTTTTAACAAAATTTGTTTTTTTTTTAAGAACTCTATTTCTAATACAGCAAATATCAATACTAAACTTAAGAAGTTCGTGAAGGAGTCCATTGTCTTTTTTTAAGGTGACTTAATTGGACACAGCAGTTTCACAGACTCCAGGCAGACAGAACAATTATTTGTTACCTGGCTGGCAAGATTTTTTCAGTATTTCTTTTCTGGTTCTAATTCAAATTCTTTTAAGGCCTTTTCAGAGGCTTCTGTATCTGCAGCCTCTGGCCTTCAACAGTCCTAACTCTTTAGTTGAAACTTTATCCACAGCTGTAACTTGGTCAGTTTGGCAGCTGCAGTCATTACATTCAACTACAGTTCTCTTTTCTTCCAACCCACTTTGCCATTCTCTTTCTAATTTGGCAAAGACTTGTTCTTTATTCTAAGGAAAAAAATATTTTTTTAAAAAAATCTCCCCAGTGTCTAAATAAATAGATTTCACTGGTGTTTAGCAAATGAAACACTGTTCGCACCAATGATCATCCTTAACAGGAGAAGAACAAAACCATGCACAGAGAGGAGAGAGTATAGTGACTCATCAGAGGTTTTTTCTATGGGGTAGGATACACAAAGGATTTCTACATGATACCTGAGTGAAACAACAGAAAGCATAACTTTCCAGCTTATTACCAACTGTTGTGACATTGTTACTTTGCAAGATCTAAGTTTTGGGTTTCTTTAAAAATATGAAACGTGTAATACCTAATGAGTTCCTCAGAGGAGTTTAAAATGAGAGATCCTTAACAGACACTTCCAATGGCAGAACAACAGCACATAAATCTAAAGTTCTGTTTCTGAAAATAAACAGCAAAACAACAACAACAAAACAAAAATTTTAATTCCCTGATCTAAGTTTCACACCTCTTTTTCTTCCTTTTCCCAGTGAACTTTGGCTAATGCAACTTCCTCTTGAACCTGCTGGTCTTTTTCTTCCAGCCACTGCTTCTTTGCTGCTGTCATAGACCTTCCATGTTCCTCTTCAAGCTCAGTCCTCAGAAGTTTAAGGGAGACTTCTTTTTCTTCTAGTAGCTGTTTCTTGAGCTAGACCAAAAATAAATAAATGAAGTTCTCTCCAAGGCACAACTACTGCTCTGGTACAAAGCAATGAGAATGCATGGGATGTGATTAACTCTCTAGAGGCTGTGCACTTACTGATCTTACTGATGACACCTAGACAAGAGATTCAGCTCTCAAATATGGTGTTTTAAGATGGTATCTCATAAGTTATTATAGGCTATAAGCATCTTTACTCCTCTCATACTTTGAGCTGCACCTCTTTACTGCACTTGCTTATCCAGACAGTTAATCTACTTCTGTCATTGCACAGTGATAAAGTCAGAAAAGCAAAGTTTTTAATCAAATCAGTCTGAATTCATTACTAATTAAAAAAAACACAGTATTTTTTAGATCAGTTTTGTATAGGGAGAAGTACACTTGTATCATCATTCACGATTATTTGAAAATGTCCTGTAAATGTAAAATCTCATACTGCTGACTAAGCATCCTCAGAAGCAGAATTATGGAAGTTCACTCCATGAAAACAAACAGCTATTGGAAAGAGTTACTACTACAATATTTTAAAGCCCAGGACACAACACCAGCTTAATTTAAAAACCAGTAAGTCATACATATGAACTTTCTGATACAACTGCATCTCTTCAAAGTAGGTTCTGCAAACATTTACAAAATTAAACACACTTATTAATATTACATTTTGAAAACAGTGTGAACTTATATGGTTTATAGGCATTTCCATTAGTACCTTCTCTTCCTTCAGCTGCTGCTCTTGTTGAAATTTCTGTCTTAAAGTAGTTTCCAAGGTGTCCTTCTCCCGACAAACTCCAATGTAACATTCCTTCACTGCGGTAATCTCTTTGTTCAGCTCCTCTATATTACCCCTTCAAAGGACAGATAAGTTATAATCAACTGGCCTCACAGGACAGCAAGCCATCTTTAAAGTGTAACTAGCAGTGAAGGTCAGACAGGAAACATGAAAGTTTCAGTAAAAATGGAAATAATGATGTCTTACTTTAACTGTGAGATTGTCTCTTCAGAAGTTTGAAGAAGCCGCTGCTTTTCCAAAGCAAACCTCTCCATCAGATCTTTCTCAAAATGTGCTTTGGTGTCCTCATGGTGTTGCTGGTAAGTTCTTTCACACCTACAATTTCAAGAAAGGAAAAAAATAATTACCTGATTTCAACTATCTAGGTTCAACTTTTCTGTAAGAAAATAGCTTTCTAACGTTAACCTCCTCTTGTACCTGATAGCTGGAACAAGCTGTGTGCAGGGTGAAAATCCTCCAATTAAACTAAACTAAGTTAAGAGGCTTACCTGTCAATGGCCTCTTGTTTATCTTGATCAAAATCCTGAACCATCTTTCTCATCTGACAACAGAGGTCTTGATTTAAGCTTTTCAGTTTTTCCTCATTTTCCTTCAGTTCTTCAATAGTTGATTTATGTGCCTGGACAAAAGGGTCAAGTAACACGGGGTTGTAAGAATCTTTTCTAATCACAGGTTTTTAGCACAGGGTGGGGGTTTTTGTGATTTTTTTTTCCTGTAGTAGTAAGCAGCACCTCTGTCTTACCTCAATTTCCTGTAGCAAAGCTTTGTTAGTATTTTTGAGTCTCAGAACTTCTTCCTTCAGATTATCAGAAGCATCCTTCAAATTTGTGACAGGCTAAAAATAGATAAAATTAAGATTATATCTTTCAAGATATAAATGATTTAGCAGTTAATGCTTAAAAATGTTAAGAGTTGTTGAATAAAAATTATACTTAAAAAAATAAAAACCCAAGAAATTACTGCACTGCAAGATTACAATATCACTGCTATTCTAGACAAATTCTTAAAACTCAGTATCATGAAGATCTAAAGAAGCACACAGTGTTGTGTTCGCAAGCTGAATGAAAACAGTCATCCAACTGAGAGCACACTTCTCAAATACATTGTATTCCTATCCCACATCCAGGTCACCATGTACAGATACTGCAAATATGATCAATCTATAGAGGGAAGGCAATAATGGAAGAGAGATGCAATATCAAGGAGATTCCTTGTTGATCAAACTACATCGTGAATGCCCTCTTAAGGCAATCTGTTAAATGTTCTGTTTGCATAATCTAATGGTACTATCAGCCCTCTTAGAGAAATTACAAGGTCCATTTGGCTAAAGAAAACCATCTTTTTCCAGTGAAATTTACTTCTAACAAAAGTAGGACAGACACTAATCACTCTCAAGCATGTAAGTCATCATTTTAGGACTCACTTAATAATGCATATGCTGCCCAGGTTCTGCTATTCAGCTGTTTTCTGTTCAACCAAAGATACAAAACCAGAGTTGCTATGAATATTCAGCTATACATAAATTTTTGATCTGTTCTCATAAGAAGCTTAAATGTTGGTTTTGTTCACCAAAACCAGGAATACTTGACTTTTTTAAAAGTGTAAAAGAACAAACCTCTGAATCTCTTGATGCTTTTTCTGCTGTCAACTGCTTGTATTCCTCTAGTGTCTTCTGACAATCTTTAAGATTATTCTGTAGTTGAGTAATTTGGTTTCTCTTCATTTTATTACTGCTCAATAAACGTTCCAGCTCAGCTTTTAATTCTACAATAATTTCATCTTTAGAGAGCTCTTTATCCATGTCTCTCTTCTGTATTGCACTATCAGGAAAGACATAACCAGTTCAGTATTTAAAAGACAAAACATATTTATCTAAAAGGCAGTGGTAGCAAAGAGAAGAGCAACTAATACTACCAGAAATACCAGGATGTACAAGATGTAATAGTAAAAAGCATAAGAGGATATAAATATCAAAGCTTTTTCATCAAGTTGCAATTAATTTACAGAGAACTTGTTAATTCAGTTGTTTCCTCAAAAGATTCATTCTCACACAATGTGAAGAGTTTGGAAACAACTCAACTGGTTGGTGCAACAAACAGCTTTAGCTTCAAGCAACTATGTGGAGTCTTTGAGCAAAAAAAGTATCCATGAATATAACTGATACAATTGAAGGAACAGTAATACAGGCCCTATAAAATCTGAAGACTTATAAAGCAGCAATTAGGCAACCAATTTATGGTATTAATACAGTTTTTCTGTTTCTCAGACTACCTGGCAATACAAGCAGTATTTCAAATATCTATCAAAAACCTATGTGTTGATCCAGTAGAACTGTCCTTTTATACATAATTTGCATAATTCCTAGAGGATTTAAAATTTTTCTTTCAAAAATAATCACTCAATACCTGCAGAATTTTGGCTCCTTCCCTGTGATTTTTTTAATTCCCAGTTCTACATAGGAATCACCCAGGCTCATGTGTCGATCTCCACCTGGATCATTCAAAAATACTCCAAGCTTGGCAGCAGATTCATACAAAGCTATTTCTTCTTTCAGTTCCATTAATTCTTCCTGAAAGGAAGAGACAGGAAAAAAAATTACACTGATCAGAGAGACTCCAAGCCAGCACATCAGGCCCATGATTAACTCTTCCAAAGAAAACAAATACATGGAGTTCTTCCTTCTAAATATAGTTATATTTAGCTGTATTTAGTTGAATTGTCTAGCATTTACTTACTTATACTTTCATTTTTAATTTCTGATACCTCTAGCAAAGCATATATTAAAACCACACATTCATTAAAATATGCAAGAAATGTTCTCTGTTGTTCTTGTTACAGTCCATCTATGAAGTATTATTTCTTTTGCTCTTCTGCATTCCAGCTGTCCTTGTATAGATAGCAAAATGGTTGACAACAGAAAAGTACATACCTGGAGAAACAGCTATTACTCTAGTACTTAGTAGGACTCATAGTTTCCAAGATAACAGATTTAAATCAAATATATGAACTGAATTGGAAACACAGACTTTCACTCATGCTTTACAGAGGACTTTCCAGCATTCCCTTTTGTTGACAAAAGATAAATTTCAGAATATACCTCCTCATTAAGTGACAAGACTCCCAGAACACTGAATTTACATTGATTTTTTTTCCAAAAGCAGGTTGGACAGAAGTATGAGATCAGATTTGTGCTAGTACAACTGCCCTACTGTGTTTTAACTGGTGGGGAGGGAGGAAGTCCAACATGCAACATTGGAAGAGAAAGTAGTCAAAGATGATGTACTTCTTTCCCCCCAAAATTTAGAACATTTCAACCACCAGCATCTAAGTTATAATGCCCCCCCAATCAAATGAAAACGTTTTATTCAGGCATGAAATATTCAATAAAATTAACCTGCAAAGCCTTGTTCATGTTGTTGCTTATCATCTGTGCAGACTGAGCTTGTTGCAATTGAAACCGTAAGTGATTTGTCTCCTGCATTGAGCCTATTGTAGGAAAGAAAAAGCAAGTCATAAATATGCAAGGAAGTCTATGCAATCTGAAGAAAGATCTCTGTTAAAAATAGCAATGTTGATTCTGGCAATAGACATTACTGTTTCTATTCAGCTCACTAACAGCTACTAAGTGCATTACTATCAAAAGACTTCAATGTGTGAAGGTAGGCAAAAGTCAAACACAACAACTGTAAAACATTTCGCAATCTATTTCTATGATACAGGTTTCCAAGAATCAGCCTTCACCTCCCAAAACAACTCTTCTCACTAAGACTTGAATTTAGAAAGGCAAGTCAAGTTGACCACCTTAGTACAAGATTAAGTAACTGGCATCCAAACCTTGTTATTTGTTATGAAACAAAATTTACATACATGCAGCACAAAATACATATGAAAACACTTTAATCATTGTTGCTTGGGGTTTGGAGATGTTGTTTGCTTTTATTTCTATTTGGTTTTTACATCTCAGTCTAGACTTAACTT
Organism: Pseudopodoces humilis; assembly: GCF_049639895.1. Classification (NCBI taxonomy): domain Eukaryota; kingdom Metazoa; phylum Chordata; class Aves; order Passeriformes; family Paridae; genus Pseudopodoces; species Pseudopodoces humilis. Next base: position 10,462,845 of record NC_142215.1, on the reverse strand, counting down.
TAAGTCTGACTAATCCACTGCATAGGAAACAGTCCAGAACACAATTAGCTTGATGTTGATCCCACTTCCATAGAAACATCGATATGCAATTTCATATTTAGAAAAACTGAAGACATTTCTGCAAGGAAAGGTAATAGCGTGAGTAAAAGGCTGACCTGTTTGCAGTAAATTTGCACACTGCTTTTGGCTTTCTTCTAAGCTTCTTGTCAGTCGATTTATTATTTCAGTTTTTTCACATTTTGTTTCTTCCAGCAATTTTTCAAGTTGCTTAACATGCTCTCCTAGATTTTTGCAAAGCTCTTTCTAGGAAGAGAGTATTTTTACTCATTTTACAAACATTTAACAATCTAGAACAACTTCAGATACAGAAAAAGTAAATATATACAGGATAAAGGAGAAAAATAATCAATCTGTTACTTAAAGGGGTAGGGGACAGTTAAATCAATCACAGATCATACACTATCCTAGGCTGACAAGTGACCTTTTACAGCATTGAAGTTCAGTTTTCACTGGGAGGCAGTAATTGTACTCATATATAAACATACACGCATGATAATCATTTCATATTTCCTAGAGTAGTTACTTTTCAGCACATCAGATTATCTCCTGTAATTAATCACATACAATTAGTCTATTGCAGAAAAAAAAAATCAAGCCTCAGCTTAAGACAGTTTATTTTAACTGAGCTAAAGCCAAGCTAGCAAGTGCCAATACTCTGTAAAAGAGGAACTTATCTTTTTCACAGGATATACAAAGCAGACATTTATATGGCATTACTTAGTTACCTACACAGACCTGGAAGGCACAGTACCTTATATTCGCACCTTTTGACTTTTCTATCTTCTCTCAAAAAACAGATCTCCCTCTTTAAATACCCCAACCATGCTACCATATATTTTACAGTAGAGACAAAGTTGCTTAAGCTTTTTTGTGGTACTAGCAGACAAAAATTTAGCAGTGCATTTTTTTTAGAAGCAAGTACCAGTTACCTTTTCAAGTATACAACCCATGTATCTCTACACGTTGAGACAAGAATTACAGAAATTTAATCTTATTTTCTTTATGTGAAATAAAAGGAAAATTTATTAAGACCTGCCTGGAATACATTGCTTGAATATTTCTAATAGTGGAATGGATTCCTATGACATATGAAGTAGAATAATTTCAGTAAGCTCTACAACCATGTGACACAATCTATATCAAACTCCATCTTAAAGACAGCCTCCTCTACTTTTAAATCCTTACTTCTAAAAGAAAATCACTGTTGAGTGGTTAGTCATCCTTCAGCATTTTGAGACCAAATCGTGGCAACAGACTGTTCAATAAAAAGTCTCTTGTTTTTTCCTTGCAAGAATATCACATTCTTTCTTATTTAGTACTTTTCTTTCCCAGAGTTATTTGCAGAAGTCTTTCAAAAAAAGATTGTGCACAGAAGGAAAGCTCAAGAGAGCAACTAAGACAATGAATTCCTGCCTCCTCTGCTTCTGCTGTGTACAAACTCACAATTTGAACTTTCAACTGCCTGGAGATGTTTATGAAAACATACCACATAGGCCTCATAATGCTGAGGCTTTCCTTTCCATTTTCTTAGCAGCTTCCAGAAGGAGTTATTAGAATTGTAGGTCAAGAAATGCAGTTTGGGAAACATCGGGAGCTCTCCAGTACAGTACTCAGCATCCTAAAATAATTTCTCACCTGCTCTCGGAGCGCAGATTGTGTAGCATCAAGTTTCTGCTCTAATGACAATACTTGCTGTTCATACTTCTGCTTGAGTGCAGAAATTATGCCCTCATGCTGTTCTCTGGCTCGCTGGAGGGCATCTGATCGCTGAAGTTCTAACAGCTGCTTTTGCATGCTTTCCATGGCCACCTCTGCCACTTTGGATTGCTTCAGTATCTGTAGCAACAGTATTACATTAGTTCCTAGTTATATACATTTCACTTCAATATTGCTCCAATATTCTGTGCATCAGCTCAATTTCTTTTGTGCAAGAATTGCTACAAGTCTTCAGATAATGCCTGTGTTTTCATACACAGTATTTCCAACCAATGAATCCTATCCTCATCCATCATATATTCAGCTTTTGCAATGATAATGACCAGCATTTCCAGAGTGTAGCACTTCTGTTTAATGCAAATACACCACACATTTAACTGTAGAGGTCTTCCACAATAAACAGTCTATAAATATTTACTGTACCTGCTCCTCATTGGTAGTAAGAGTCTTAATTTGAGTCTCAAGGGCCTTGATTTGACCTTCAAGATGCATTTCCCGTTCCTTTCCGTTCTGATAGAGTTTCTGAGACTCATGAAGACTAAGAGCCAAACCATCCTTTTCATCTGAAGAAAGAGATAATTGTGTGAGAACCATGACCAGCTACCCAAACACTTCATGCAACACAACTGCTCAGAACCTGCTCTACAGAACCATTCACTCTGTCTCATACTGTGGACAACAACAGAAGACTGAACAAAAACATTCAGTCTCCATCCAGCAACCACTGTCTCCAGGATCCTGGCAGCAGGGAGCACTCCAATATACTGTTTCCAGTAGGGTCCTGAAGGCACAAGACCCATCCTGGAAGCAGGAGGACCTCACATCCTCCCTTACAGCATGAAAGGTAGAGTCCTCTGGAGGAACAGCCAAGACACAGCCAAATGGTTGACAGCTGAACTTTTCTCTCTCCTTGTCTTCTTTTGCATTCTAAAAACTCTAATCTTAATTCTCTAAGCTTATTACGTTTTTTGTCTGTTCCTATAAGAAGTGGGAATCTAAGACAATCATCAGTCTCCACCACAGATTTTGTAATTTTTGAAAGAGATTTTCTCTGCATACAGTCTATGAAATGGCCTGTTGAAACAGCACAAAAAAAAAAAAAAAAAAAAAACAAACAAACAAACAAAAAACCCCACACAATTTATACACAAATGTCCACTTCTCCTATTGGGGTTTGGGTGTTTTGGTGTCAGCTTTTTTTTTTTTTTTTCCCTGACTTTTAAAAGACTACTTTGGCAAACTTTTCACTTTTCCATACATTTGTGATGCCTGACACATGGGGACTCTGGAAAACAACAGTGGTCTTGAAAATACAGTAAAAGTTATGCAGTCAGGCACAAATCCAGAGATTTTTACTTAGAACAATGTTTGGGGGAAGAGGGTTAGATGCATATAGTCCCAAATCTAGTTTGTAAGTATGATAAATACCTTCAAACACACTTTCTAAATCAATCTCAGAATTAAAAAGTTGCTAGATACGAATAAAATCTAAGAATTAGCACAAAACATTTTACCTTTGACCATTGAAAGCTGATGATTCAAATACCTAATCTGCTGTGCACTCTTCTCTAGCTTTTCATTAAGTTCTTCCAGTTGCCTTTCCCTTGCTTTATTTAGAACTTGAAGTTGAAGAATCCGCATATTTTCTGAAGAATCTGCCAAATTTCAAACAGCATGCAGACAAGTCAGCACAGATACCAAGAAAGTCATCACTGTAATTCCTCCTCAGATTTTTTTTTATATTGTTAAGTTTATTGCTGGTGCACAAAATCTTTTTTTAAATCTACATTTGATTCCCATCACACAAATTGCTCTGGCAGCAATGGCTGAAGGATTGTGCAAACTACAATTCTAACCTAACAGCAAGCCAAGATAAAAGTTTACATGCTGTGAACTCAGAGACTTGTGGTCACTACAAATTTACATGTCTAACAAAGTAGTTCTGTCATTTGAAGTGTACCTAACAGAAAAGCCCAATGTGGCATCACTCAGAGTACACTTCCGAAGGTATAGTGAATCTTTATTTTCCAATATTATGGAAGGTGACAAAGTGTCAACAAGATTTGACATCAAACCATCAGAAATAATTTTTCAGTGTCATCAGTCAAAATTACATTTTTAATGCCCAAAACTCATATACCCTGAGCAAAATGAGATAATTTCTAGATATAAAAGAGTATATACTTTGTTCAACATAGTTTTAGTTGTCTTCTTACTGAAAAAAACTACTGAAATCAACACATTTTCTATCACTGATTTCCAGTGAACTTTTTATACAATTTTATTTCAAGTCTAAGCACCAAACACTTACTTTCACCATTGCCCAAGAATTCATGTTGCAAATCTTCAAACACTTCATTTCTTCTGTTTCCTTCTTGGATTCCTGGAATATTTTGATGAATGCCATTTTGGTATGGTTTATAAGTCACTTTGTAAGATTCTGGTGACTGGCCATTGACAACATCAGATGCAACAAATTGCTGTTGTGACAATATATACATAAGAGGAAATAAATTAAAACCAGAACTGTAGTCTTGCTCAGTGAAAATATTTTTCATTTTACAGGTTGATATTAAGAAGAATTCTAGCAACTCATCATTTTCAGGCTCCAATCCAGCACACCATTTAAGCATGACAGAATTTTTCATGAAAGCTTCCACCTTAGAAAAGTAGTGAAGTGTTAACTTCACTTTCAAGTAGAGTAAGCACACACTTAAGTGAATCACATTCAGTTTACCTCATGGAATTCTACCAAGGCAAGAGGAGAAGGAAAAAAAAACATAACATATGAAAATTCAGTTATTAACATCTCATTTTTTTAATAGACTACAGAAATATCCCATAACTGAAATGACTGTAAGAGACTGAAGGCATCTAGAAATATTACTGCCAATAGCTAAAGACCTGTGAAAATTTTCCAAGAGACAAAAAAATGTGCCAGCTTTTAAAATACCTTAAGATGTTCCTTTGGATCATCTGAAAATGTTATTATTTTATTTTGCTGATTGTTAAATTCTGGTTTATGGCCATTTGTATAAGGCCTGAAGTTTTCAGGAAGATGATATACATTGTTCTCTTGGTAGCAACTTGGAGAGTTAAACCCATCTCTACCAAGATACACATCATCTGGATCATCTTGGCCATCCCGGCCACAGTAATCTTCTTTAACATCATATAAATGTTTCTTCTCTTCATCATTATGTAGGCCATTCCAATTCTTCCCATGTTTTTCAACATGATCAGTTTTCTGGTCACACAAGAATTGTTCAGGGTACAGATTTTGTCCTTGTTCATAGCCCTATGAATGAATATGAGGTTTAGAATTGCTCTCTCAAAACTGAGATTTCACCCCACCCTCCTTTTTCAGAAGTTGCCAGCCCTCAAGCTAGAAACACTTCAAATGAATACCAAAACACATCACCTACATGTACTTCTCTAATGAATTTAAACAATATTTAGCATGTAATTATGAACAAGCAGTAATTACACCCCTTCTCATACAAGCTTACATTTGGAGGATCACTTATCAATGGATGATCATTCCACCTTCCATCAAGCTTCCCAGGCTCATGTGACCTAGAGAGACACAAGCAGCTTAACTGTGTACCAATAACTTCAGAGAAAAAACAAATCATCTTTTCTTAAATTAAGGCACATCTAGTTTACTGCAAATTGCACCACAGCTCCCCTTTTATTTGGATTGCCTTTACACACCTCATCAACTCAGACTTTGCTCTATTCTTGAAAGCACAACATAAATAATAAGATGGTGCCAAATGCCTTACTGTTCCTCAGTCTCCTGAATGCTACAGTCTGAGTAACTGGAGAGTTGGTCTCCACTGTCCTCCAGCATATCATGGGGAAGGTCTGTCAACAATTGTTGCAACTGAAATAAAACAAACGACATTCATTATATGCTCTTCAGGAAAATTAAAAAAAGTTCCACCCAAAAACCCTGGCAAAGTAGGCCACTCACACAAAACCCTGGTTTTCTTCCTCCAAGGAAGAATTCACAACACTGAAATTCACAAAGATACTTATACCACAGAATGCTTACTAGACCAGAGTACCAACCAAAGCATTTTTCTGCAAAACTCTTGTTAAGAAAAGAGCTGCACTGGAAAGAGGTAAGGGAAATGCCATCTAGTTGACATGTCCCAGGACAGACTAATTTCAAAGCATGATCTGCAAACTGATCATGCCAGGGATTCTCCTCTCTAAATTCCAGGCAAGAGAATAGTGGACATTCAAAACATGCTCTTGAGAGGTCTGGATGGAAATCCACATAAGAACTTGCCGGTAAGTATCACTATGTTCAAGAAGTCATCACTGAAATAATTAGTGATCTTCTCTGGACCAGGCAACTGGACACAAACAGAGAAAAATACCACCACAACTAAAACACACCTGAGCTTTACTTTTTATGCTTTTCAAGAGTGGCACAGTCTGCACCCTCTTTTGCTCTTACCAGACTACATAAACCTTTTTCTTTCTTTCTTTTTAAACACTTAAAAGATAGGAAGAAGCTAAACTCAAAAGTAACTAAATTACTTAATTCTTTTTCACCTCTTGTTCTCTTGCATAATCTTCTTGGTCATAGTCTTCATCTTCATGTTGAGTTTGTAGAGCTCCACTATCAAAGTCAAGAGACATTTTTTTCTAATACTGATTTTGTGTATCCAGCAAAACCTATCACAGGGCAGGAAAACATCACACATGAGTAAAATACAAGAGGAATCAAAAAGCACCACCCTCATCACCTGAATTACTTATCCGACCATACACAAAAATAAATTTTTTTAAACAGTCATTGCACATTACTTACTTGCTTCTCATATATCCAAGCCTACACACTTCCAAGAATTCAGCAATTAAAACAATTATTTGGGTTTTTCATAAGCTGACATTAAATAATTTCTTAAGTTCACTTACAACCAGACATTATTTTCTGCAAGTTCTAATGCTGTACAGTATACATATGATGTGATACACAATGATAGTTACCTCCACTTCTACATCTTGCTTTGTATTCTTCTAGAGGATAACTATATTTTGTATTAAAAACTGAAAGAATGCTGTTCCTTGTACATTTGGATAACAGCTCCAAAAGGAAAAATAGGAAAAGCATCACGGAAATCTTAAAAGTACCACATCAATTCCAGATTTCACTGCTGAAGGAAGTGAGTCTTGATTCCCGAGGGCTTGTCTACACTGAGCAGTGTGTTCACAGAAAGCTACTGTATATAAGTGCTGGTTCACGATTGGTTACAAGGTAAATTGCCCCCTTTTGAAGAGGTACTTGTTCGGGCATGCAGGTGTAGCACATACTGAAGTCTTCACTTGGTATAATGTAACATTACAAGAGCATTATTTCCAAGTTAAAAGACACTTCGCCGCGTTTAAAGGACCTTCTTGCCCAATGCTCTTCGAGGAAACTCTCCAATAGAGCTGGCAGGAGGCCTCACAACGCGGCTCCTGTCTCTGTTGCACCCCCTCTAATCCCCGTGACCCCTCGCACAGGAGGTTCTGAGACACCTCCTTCCCCTACACCGCATCAGCTGTACACGACCACTGGCCCTGTTCCCGTTCCTTAGGGCCCTCCCCAGCCCCGGAGCGAAGGCAGCCGGACGAGAGTGCACAGCCGCCAAAACCGCGACCACCCCCGGAGAGCCGGACCTGGACGGGCCGGGGGCAGCTCCAGCGGCGCGGGGCGAGCTTGGCCGCCACCACCTCAGCCCTCTCAGACGGCGACGCCACCATTATTCAGTGCAGCTCCAACGAGGCCTCCAAGACCGGAGACGGCGGCAAAGCGCGGCCCGGGCATTGAAACCCACCTGAGCCGACGGGACCACCCGTCTTCCACAGCCACCGCCGGAGCGGGCCCGCCGCTCTTCCGTCTCACACTCGGCCCGCGCCTGCCGCGCTGATTGACAGCCCTGAGCACCAACCAGCGGCCAGAACTGCTCTGAGCCGCGCTGATTGACAGTCCCAAGCACCAACCGGCGGCCAGAGCCCGCCCAGCAGCGCGGAGCGCAGGCCCGCCCCCGCTGATTGTTTGAAAGCGGGCGCGCATGGTCGCGGGAACGCGCCTGGAGAGCTGATTGGTCAGGCAGACCATCAATGGCAGTGTGAGTTTTGTGGAAGGGCGGGGACTCCTCGGGCGAGCAGCGGCGCCATCTTGCAGCGGGACGTGGCGGTCACCTGGCGACGCGCGGGTCGCGGGGTGACGTCACGAGCCTACGAGCTGCGCCTCACGTCAGTGTCACGAAAGCGGCGAGGGGATGCGCGGGAAGCTCTCCTGGCCGAGCACCTTCCCCAGGCAGCCTTCGTTTGGGTGCTCGGGAAGCCGCTCTGCTGTGAGCACTCATTGTCTTAAAGAAATTCAAGCCTCCTCAGAAGGAACAAGCCTGCGCAGGTTCGCGGGCAGGAAGCAATGCTGACAATGAGTTGGGTCCGTTTTTAACAGCCCCACCTGGTGCCTCGCCCTCAGCCCGGACAGCGGGAAAGGACCCCGGGGCAGAGACCTTTGGGTCATTTGTTAGAGGATTTTTATTGATGGGAGCAAACAGTTCATGTGTTTCAGTGAAAATTATACATGTTTGAAAAAGAACGAACATGCTATGTCTAGTAAATGTGACATTATAGGTGAAATCAGCCATTTTCCCCAGAGGATTCTAGAGTAACCTTTCGAACAGAGATTAACCAATTCTCATCACTTTCACAGGCATTAAATGACTCAAACAAGAACTTAAAGGGGTTTAAATGTGTCTGACAATTCACTGAGTTTCTCAAGAACAATATTTTGGAAGCTTTCTAAAATTCAGACAACTTTTTCTTTTTAGCATGGTTATTTCTAAGACTTTCACAGAGGAGCTGGCTGTGTACTTTACATGAGACAGCTGGGCCACAGACCAGCATTAATAACTTAAATGAAGGCATGTAAATGCTAGAAACCAAAAACTGAGAATGAATGTAGTTTATTCTAGGAAAATGCATGGGTGTGTTGTGTTTGATTTTTATTTCCAATTAGTTGGATTATCTGTTTTCTCTCACATCAAAAGATTTTGATATACTTATTTATTGCACTGACGCCCAGTTATCTCCCTTTCCTTCCTTTTTACATCACAGATCTGCTTCAGACACTTAAAAATATGCAGGAGCATCAGAACAAAGATTTAGGTATTTTAAACTTTTACAGTGATATTCAAAGACAGACACAGACTGCATTATACTGTGATCCAAACATCACACACTGGCTCTGGCTGTTCTTATTCACAGGTAAAGGGAAAACTGGTGAAGTGAAAAAAGTCCCTGAGTCAGCATCTTGACTGGCAAAGTCAAAAAACTTTGATCTCATACTATCACAGCTCCAAATGCTATCATTATTTAAGTCCTGAGTACCTTTGATTTGTACTAAAAATAGAGGTGGAATTCTGCACATTTTCCTTCTATGACCTGCCATAAAACTCAGCTTTGATGCAAAAATCAAAGCAGCGGGTCTTTCTCTCCACTTGACATGCCACAGATGTAGCTGGGTTTGCTTCATTACTTACTCCAGAGTCATATCAAGCACATTCTGAAGTTTGATAAGATGTGAGAATATAAAGGATATTATGTTGGGGGCTGATATCCCAGTTAGTTTCTTACCAGCTGTCCTTGCTGTGGCACAGAGCTCCAGCATGAACTGTTGCTGGAGGCCTTCACAGCTGAGCAGCTTGCATAGGATAGAATGAGCATAAGTTTGAGCTGCTAGCCCTGAAGGTTCAGGGTATCAAAAATGCCAGAGTATTAGCATGGAAATCAACTACTAATGTTGTAAAGCGTCTCACTGCTTCAGTATATGTAATTGAGTAGTTTAATCTTATTATCAGAGAATGAAATGCCTATTAGCTGAGAATAAAAATAAGGATGTTTTCTAGGCTCTATCTGTGGCTCTATATTTTCCCCTCCACGGAAGCTTGTCTTCCATAATTTTATAAAACCTCTCCTCTTGTTTTCTGGAGGAAAGAGCTCATACTACAGTGTCCCATTTGCCATGAACACTAGCAAGCCAACAGAATGTATTTTTTTATGGTCAAGATGTCCAGCAACTGCTGAACTCCACAACAATTGTCTGCCTTAGGAACTGAGCCGGTGGGCCAGGAGACAGAGAGAATTATGCCTGTTCATGCCAGAGGACATTGTTTGTCTTAAAGGCACAATTCGGCCATCACCTGGACTACCAGTTCATTCCCCAAATCTCCCCTGCCTTTCTTCAGTGCTTTATTAAATCACTGTTTCTTCAACAGGAAGCCAAATAAATCACTGTTCACTCTGAATATAGGATTGTTCATATTTAGAGTATTTATTGTGGCAAAACAATGAATAGATTTCTTTTAAAAGATTTTTCCATGTTTAGGAACAAATGGACTCTACGTGAAGAGGGGAAAACTATCTTGTTTTGGAAAGAACACTGAATAAGGACACATGCAAAGTTCTAACATCTTTTAAATCATTTTCTCCCAAAATGTATCATTAGTTTTGTTCAGCTTTTCTAGTTTGTAAACAACTATGTAATCAATGAAAATATATTTAGCCTACCTTTAAAAAGATGTTTCCAATATTAATTGATAATAATAGTAAAATCATATGCAAGACAAAAATATTAAGATCTAGCATGCTTGTCCCTTAACAAGTTCTATTCCAAAATTATATTACATATATTAATTTCAACTTTGTAAATGTTCATAATCTCAAATCTTTGAGTAGTCAGACAGTGACAAAAATTATTAAGAAAGTGGACAATGTTTCTGTATTGTGAATGTTATTCATTTCAAATGTGACTTGCTAGTAAAGTGCTGTTACAAGCAAAATGAAATTGTTAGTGTCTATTGAAAGAAGATGACATTTTAGTAATATTCAAATTGTACTTGTTTTTGGCAAATAGTTAAAAGCTTAGACATGTTTGTTTAACCACCCAAAACTAATTCAGTATAAATAATATTGGTTTCAATAAGTCTATGCTAAAAGGCACATACTAATGTTCCAGCAGTTCTTTCAAGTGAGCTTTTGTATGTAGAATTTTAATTGTGCTTTTAAATAGTTACTGATTCAGTATGACCTTGAAAGTGACATTTGTGCATGTCTAAAATACCTTCTCACAAATGAATCTCACACTCTGAAGGTGTAATTTTGTTAAGATTATATGTATCTATATAACTATGCTTGTTGATCTCTATAGATCTACATAGATATACACATATACATATATTCATACATACACACACAAAAGGGCTTCTTCTGGAACAGCAGCAGAAAGTGCAGTCTATTTTTTTACATGTCTTCATAAGAGAAAGTTCAGGTATGATTTGTCTTGGGATTTGTGAGATCCACGGGATTATTTGTGATATTGCATGTGCCCCGTATTACTCTCTTTCCTTACAGGCTGCTTCAAGCTCACTTCACTTCCAGAAGAGATGATTGGCAAATTATTTTCCATGTGATACTGAATAAGATGACCCACACTATCAAATATATGGTCTTTGGTTCTCACCTAGTGGAAGATGCAAAAGAATATATTTAAGGTTAGACTGTGCTTATAACTTGTTGGACATGAACCTATCACATTAAAAGGCACTTGAGCAGGATCATGAGGCTGTACACAGCAATTCAGACCTATCCTTTGACCCACCATTAGCTCACATGAAAAGCAGTGGAAAAGTAAAGAGGCTATATTTAAACTGGGCTGATTCTGCATTCTGCAGGGGAATGAAATAACCTTGTGTTTTCCTCCACAGAGAGAGATATTTTCCCCTAATCTCATTGAGGATTACTTTTCTGATTTACTTTGTCTTCAGAAATGTCACTCAAGACTGCTCTTCTAACCCAGAGCAGAAGAAAGTAGAATTGAAGTGACAACAAACCTTTTCTGTATCCAGAAATTCATAATTAAGGATAGGGTTATTTTTTCCTAGCACTAATAGTTCAAAGGACGTGTTAAGTGTATACACTAATTATCAGCACCTGGACTAACAGTATTTAAGTTCCTCACTGCTACTTCCATGGTACTTCAGTGCTTATAAGTTTTTGAACTTTCAAACCGACTGCAGCCCCTGCCTATATTTAAATTAACGTGGATAGAATCAAATAAGTTCCACTTCATGGAATGCACCCTTGCATTTTGATTTAAATATCTGAGCAGCACTGAAATTTCATTAAATTAAATATTCATACCTTGCCCTCAGGATCCACCAAGAGTAGATGCTTTGCCTGCCCTCCCTGAAGTCCACTAAGGACATACTGACCAGGTGACGTTGTGCTCTCTCGTACCAGAAAATCCCCGTCATTCACTAAGAGGCTCTCTGCTGCTTTCCTGTTCAATTTGCCATGGTAACAATCTTCATTCTTTAGCTGTTGCTTTATTTGTGGCAGAACACAGAGACCAGCTGTGTTGCTTGTGGCACTCTGCTGAACAGGTTCCGGTAACTCTAAAATTAAATGAAAGGGAATGTATTGGACACTTCACCTAAAACTTCATCCTAAAAGGATGCAAGCCAATATTTTTAATAGCTTTTAAAAAATTCAAATGATTCAGTCTTGAAGCTGTGATCAAACCATCCTTACAGACTGTAAGAATATGCATACATGAATGCTCATGACCCTCCAGTGCATTAGGCAAAATTATCACACCACCTCTTCCCCTACCTTAGATGGGAAAGCCTTTGGTCGCTAGGCAACAGGGATTAGAAACAGGAAATTTTCTGATGCTGTGCTAGCTTGGGGTTTTATTTCTTTGTATATGAAAAGCAAATCTTCCCTGTGAAAACAAGATTTTTGCTGGCTTTTTAACTTTTTTTTTCCCCTTAAGATCTTGTTTTTCCTTCTTCCTTAACAAGCTCTGAAGAGATTGTCACAGATGATTTGGAGTGTCATGTTGAGTGGCTCCAGCTATGTGCAGGAATGTAAGACAACATAGCCAATGCAGCCAGAAGGGAAGGATTACAGCATGATGCATTTGCTGTTAAAAAACGAACAATTACCAAATGTACTAAAAAAACTGGGTGGTTTGGGATATAGCCAGTCAGACTGCAAATGATTCACAGGCAGGATTCTTCTAAGGAAAATAAGAGGATACCACTTCTTCAATGGAATTGTGCAACCTAAGGCTCCTCAGGATATAGGCAGTTCATTTTAGAGCATGATACAGTCCCAAGTTGGAAATGTCTCAACTATCACAGATTTCTTTATTGTGTTTTCTTTATTGTCCAGTCCTTTTCCCACTTTCTTGTGTGAAGCCAACTCTGACAGAAAATACTCAGTGGGAAACCATAAAAGGCAAAGCTAATAAAGTATATTCAATAAGGAGGACAATCAGTAGCAACTATATAATCATTTAATGGCTATCCACCACTTTGAGTCTATAAATCAAGTTTTGACATACATTTCATTGATACCACAGATCAAAAGGTTTGATTTAGAAAATATTGGATGAGATTCAATGGTCACTTAAGGAAGAACTGAGAAAAGACAGTCACAATAACCCCACATTAATCTTGTAGGCTACTGCCTGTGAAGCAAAGGCATCTGAGATCATGTCCACCTTAGAGTGGTTAAGACCTTGAGCATACAGGAGAACCCTCTTCCTTGAGGCAAGGTGCAGTCCCAAGCTCATATCATCCTAAAGACTTGCTTTTTAATACCTGTGGCACTCTATTTACTGTCATCAATCAACTACAGAAGATGAAATGTTACTCTGCTTGTTTACCATCACTACTGTTGCTCTTTAATCCCCTTTCTCTTGAATCAAACAAGGAAAAAGAACAACCAGGATAGATTTCTTCCCCCCACCTTTTCTGTGTTTCTTATGGGAAACCCAAATATTTCTCCATGCAGAGAGATGAAAAGCCCCCCTCCTTCCAGTGCTTAGGCAGGTACGGCATCACAATGGGAACCTACTGGCCTGGCGCAGAGGGCTCCCAGGGATCTGTGCTGTTGCTGGACCTCGGGCTGCACAGGCTGCAGACTGCAGGGACTGGGTGTTGATGTAACATGGATCATCAAAGAGATCTGCTTTGTAGGCAGGTTTCAATGAGGCAGGATTCTCTTTTATTGTCTTCTGTGATCTCTCATCACAATTACCTGCAATTAGTATATAGTATGCACAGATTTCCTTTTTTTTTTCTTTTAACTCAGCTTTAAGCAACTGTAAAAGCTGAAACAGGAATTATGTTCTTCTTTATAGCCCACTAAAGTAATTCAGAAAGAACAGAAAAATGTAAATGAATTTATTTTTCCATATGCCTAGAAGGCATGAGGTCCAAAATTAATTAGAATGAAGTTTTCAGAAATGTTCTGCACTGGTTCAGTTCTGCTTCAGTCAATGTCAGCAGTGAACCCCCCACAGATTGGAAAGAAATTAATACATATGCCTCTACAGAAACGCAAACTATATATGTTATTTGTTGCAAAACCCTTTCCTTCCTCTCTGCACCACAAAAAGAGCTTGTGGGAAGCTGAGCAATTCTCTCTCTTGCTATTCTGGTGGAGAAGGGAGAGATGGAGGAGACCGGTGCTTTGAGGCTCTGCCTGGAGAGCCAAAGCCACATCTGGCAGGTTAGGATCCAAGCCTAGGAAGAGGCTAACAGAATATCCCCTGCAGGGCTTGAAAATAATAGCACTTCAGTTAGCCAAATAGCAGGCATACTTTTGCTCTTCAACAAACGTTTTATTCATAGATCTATTCATTCATTCTTTTATTTGTTCACCCTCTCTTTGTAGAAACCATTTGATTCTCCTTTCCTTGAATTGGAAATAACACAAGAACCTGAAGTATCCCCTGCAGACAGCATAATGGATTGCTTCAGAGCCGTGCAGGTGGGAATTCAGAAAGGATCTCATTGTGCAGTGAAAGAGAGGAGCTGAGGAAATGCACTCAGGGCATCAGCTGTGGCAAAGAAAGTCCAGAAAGGGATAGAGGCTGATGATCTCCTGGGGTCCCTGACAGCAGGTTTTGCTAAAGGCAAATTGATCCTGGGCACAAAGTTGCCTAAAGCAGGGGAAGGGCACAGTCATACTGAGAAGCCAGGGATGCTGGAACCAAGGGCCCAGTCTCTGTTGGAACAACCCGATGCTGATACTTTGGACCTCATTGAGCATTTGTAGGAGAAGGGATATATTCAGAGACTGATAAGTAATGAAGTATCTTCCTTTTTTAAATGGTATGAAGAAAGGGAATAAAACAACAAAGAGTATGAAAGAGAATAAAAAAAATCACAAAGAGCTACTGTACAGTATCATGAGAAGTAAAATGAGTAAGTCTGCCAGCAGACATGAAGATAGATTAGTGGCCTTTAGAAAAGCTGTAAGGCTTTTTTGTCTGCCCTTCATCTAGGGAACTAAAAATGACCCACTAAGTAGAACACTTTTCACCATTGTATTGAAAGCCAAGGGGCAGCATTTCCAGGCAGCCTACCCTGGATAGTTCAGCGTATGCATGAGAAGGAAAAGAGAGTACGTACCCACAGTTTTGTTTTCTTCTGGACAATTTTCATATATATTGATGAAGGTTGGGCTGCCTGTCTGTAGAAAAATTTTAAAATCAGTCACATAAAGCAGTCCCCTAGAAAAACTCAGGTAACTCCAAAACATCCATGCATTAGTTAATAAACATGCAGGTAATTAAACATGTTCTTCACCAAAAAATTCCCATCTCCTTAAATAATATTTCACACTGGTACTCTTTGTTCTTCTTTTACTCTCCACATCTGGACTCAAAGCTCATATACCTGCCCAGTTAATGTAGTTAATGTTTAGTTTGTTTATGTTTTAGTATGTTTACAGCATAACTCCTAGGTAAGAAAGCTCAGATTTTCTAATAAATGTCCTTCATCATAAAATCAACTACAGATATCATGGTTTGAACGTGAAATGGTTACTAAATTGTCTGAGCAGCACTGAAGGAGAAAGGAAAACCAAAAAGTAACACCCCATGAGAAAAAGGCATTTGCATTTACAGGCAGGGTAACTCCTTGCAACAACACTGGTGAGCATCAGGTGCAAACTCTGGATAGAGTAAAACATTTTTAGAATTAGAGAAATGTTGTGGACGTGGGAACCTGATATGCAGAGCATGGTTCATGTTAACAAAAAATGTATGGAGCAGTAGCACAGGAACACGCAGCAGTTGACACCAAACACAAATAACACTTGGGAGCAGCAAGTTTTTAGACAGAACCACCTGGATTCCAGCAGGCACATCTGAGTGTACTCCCTCTGAGCCAAGTGGTGGTGCCTTCTTTCCTGTGCACGGAAAGGATGGTGCTCCCAAGGCCTCGCACAGCAGGCTCTGAAGTCTGTGCAGCCAGTCTGAACTTGTCTTGTTTTACCCCCTGGCTGGTTTTTATTTCCCACTATCCCAGACAAGAGTCACAGATATCATTTGCTGATTTAACAGAACTTCTTGAAATAATCCAAGAGTAATGAATATTGTATATATATTGCAATCAGTCAATGTTATATGTATAAGTTGTAGAGCATAATGGACAGAATGAAATATTTATTAGATCACAGAATCAGGAGCCAGGAGGTCCCAGATTTTGCAGATGTTCTCTCCAACAAGCCATTTAAATTGGTATCTATTTTCTTCTCAGAGCTAATGAGTGAACAAGGGAATATTACTTGGTCTCCTGAAAGTACTCTAAGGACAAACCAGTTAATATTCAGAAAGTGCTTTGGGATTCAATTATGTACTAAGCATCATTAAATCTAGCCTAAAAAAACCTTTTCCCAGGATAATCAGGACCTGGTTCTGATGTTAATGCCGTGCTTTAACACCACAGAAACATTTTATTATTCATTCCCATAATAGGCAGTGAATTTTTATCCCAGCAGATGCTGTACTTACTGAGCAGTACTGCTTTTTGCACTGGACAGGACACTTAGCCCTTTGGTCTGTCTGCACTTTCATTCGCATGTCTAACACTCCACCGGTGGGAGGTTCCTTCCCTGGAATTTCGTTGTAATATTCATGGTCCTCCCTCTCCTGTGAATTCCCAGCTGATCCATTAGCATTTGCTGCCTCGCTGAAAAAAATATGGGGGGGGGGGGGTGGGAAATTAAGCTTCTGATGTAATCAATTGCTTTCTAGTGTAGGCAAACATCCCGAGTGTCTGCACAAGGCACAATACACAGATCCGCCATATGGAGGCTGTAAAGGGCTTTGGGCCGGAACTTTCAGAGCTGTTTATTTTTCCAGTTACTTCTTCCTGAATTAAAATAGTCATGACAGTTTGGGGTAAAGGGAGGTACAGTTATTTCATTAGCACCAGGCAGCCCAGATATATTTTCAGGTCAAAGAAAAGGTAAGAGGCAGCTACTGAAACTATGAGAATTCCAATGCATTGATCATTAAGGTATCCAGAATGTTGACCATAAAAATAATTCGTGTGGCTTCTTGACTGAACTCTATAAATCTAGAGATTGCTGGGGGGTGGCCAGACTTCAAGAGAAAAATTTAAATCTCATAGCATTTAGTCAGACAAGCCTGCAACTGTTTTATAAAATCAAATATTGCTGAAAAAAAAAAAAAAGAGAAAAAAAAAAAAGTAGCAGTCCTCAGTGGCATTTACTCTGATTTTAATAACCACAATCAATATTCTGGTTCAGCTTGAAAGGAGCACTGAATGGCATGAAGAAGAGCGCACAATGTTTTTTTTGAACTAAACCAGAATGATGATAGTTTAAATGTACAGCTGATACACTGCAAAACAACTAGGTGCTTCCTGTACTGTCTCCGGTCCCAAAATAAAAAAACTCATCTGAAATCTTACTTCTCTGATTAACAAGAGTATAATTGGATAAAAGGCCATGAGCAGGAAAGAGATAAAGTTCAAGTAGTTGATTATGTGATATGCAGTACAAGTATTTGATTATGTGATTCATAGTAGTTTGGAAGGGAGTGACTCATTCACACAGCAATATCCGACTCCTCTGCCCAAGCACCATTCTCCAAGGCTGGCTGTGGGTTATGCTCAAGGAGGAAATCTAATTACCCTCTTCCATTTTTCCCTGCTCCTATGCTACTTGTGACATAACCTAGCAGGGTTTCTTAGGAAAGAAAGGCTTTTCCTCTGGTTATTTACCCCAGGAAAAACAGACCAGTTTTAGCAGTGGAATAGCAAGAACCACATTGAAATAAATATAAACTGGAGTTGCATTTATATAACAAAACCAGCTCTGCTGTGATGCATTAGGCCCTGTTCCAGTGACACTGCCTGCTCAGGACTCCTGTTCTCAGGGTACAGGTAAATAGTGCCACACATTTACCTACTCTTGGGAAGTAGCAGGTAAAATTGTGTTATAGTAAAAAAAAAAGCCTGAGAAAAATAGGCATGGCTAATCTGTGAGGAGAGCCATAAATTAGAGCAAGAATTGTGACCCCATTGCAATGGAAGAAGGGTAATTGAAATGGGGAATTGTGGTCCAGAAACTAATCTAGGCCCTGTATTTCGGGCAATGTGTGGAAGACAGGGCTTCACACTTTAAAATGCCAGGTGGTGGCTGTGCTTATTTCAGTTCACGAGGCTGATATAAGTCATGCCAGGTGAAAACTGAGGCTGCTGCCAGGACATGAGCAGAAAGGTGAAATAAAATGGCTTTTTTTTCCCCACCACACACTTTCCACAGCTGCAGCAAGCTTAAACTTGGCACAGGTCAGGACTGAGCTCAGTCTGTGTGTGTTTCTGCTATTTATAGACCTGAACTTACTTGGGCAGAGCAATTTGAACATTTGTTCAATTTGCGGACTTAAAATAAGGCTGCTTTATCTAAGGAACAATCCAGCTTAATTCTCTGTTCTGCACCTGTACAAATGTCACCAAAAAAAATGGAGTTCACTGGAATAAGCTAATTTTGGTCTCTTATACACTGCACTTACAGGCATAGAATTAGACATATTAGAATTATCCTATGTCCAGAAAGTATATTTAAAGCATCTTACAGATCGCTCTTTTGTGACTGAGAATGTGCTGACCTTTCATTAGATGTAATCAGGCTAGAGGGGTTCTTCAGGTACTGCCTGAACCGGAGCTCAAAAGCCTGCCCTATGGTGTTGATCACCTCCTGTGCCATCCCATTAGGACATTCCAGGATGTGGCATGCTGAAAAGAGACACCTTACTTTAATTAAGTAAATGCAGTTTATACCAGAAAGCAGAGACTCATGCTATATTGCTTATAGCAGAAAAGCAAGGCTCCTACCCCTTCATGGAGCCAGCAGCCAGTACAGCTTTAGTCTGACCTGCAGATTCCCACTTCATTGCACAAAGAACATGGCATTTATAGCCACAGCCTGCATACTATTACCCCTATACATACAGCAAAGCCAGAAATTGTACAGAGTATTGAGCTGTTCAGTAGCTTGTTTATTTTCAAACTCAAACAATTCCTTGTTATATACAAATAAAGCAATCATTTAAACACATATAACAATTGGAAGCTTGTTTCAATACCTCTCTGATTAACAGGGTCTTTTGCTACATATGCCACGTAGTCTGTTGTATCCTACAGGAAAGAAGACATCAAATGTCTTGAACACTGCAATTATGAACAACCCTATCACCACAGCACAGCAATTACATATAGACAGACATATTTTTTAGCTTTAAAATGCACACTTCTTTCAGGGAAAAGCAACCAGAGGTACTAGCAAAGTGAGCCAAGGAAAATATCAGTGACACACTGATGGCTATCAACACAGTAATAGTCCCATATTCTTTTTCTTCAAAAAAAATGCATTAGACCATTTAGCATCTTTTGGGTCTTCAATAAATCGTGTATTCAATTCCAGCTCTGTAGCAGGAGTAGAAACACAACTGTTGCCTCATCAGCAGGCAATTCTGCTCCTGCCACTGCTCCATGGAGCTCACAGCCTTTCCTGTGTAACACATCAGGGCTGTGTGACTGCTGGTCACAGCTTTTGGCTGGGACAGTCCTTACCAGAATCAGTGGAAGATAAAATAGTGCTAATGTACTACAAAGGATAAGTTTCCAATGTTCCCAGTTTGTAGCAATAGAGAAAAGTTAAACTCTAAAATTATGCAGAATAAAATGGGTTTCTGATCTCAATTGCTCCTGCACAATTTTTGTCTGGCTACAATCAGGTTAAGTTACCCTGCATCTTAAAGCTGCTGCTGAGCTCAGACAACCTCAGTATAATCAGTTTTCTATTTCTGATTCTCTTTCTAGCCAGCACTGAAATAATCCTCTTTTTCTAGTCAAACTGAAAAGGGAACTGGAATAGAAAACATTTCTAATGATACCGCAAAAGCAAAGAGTAGCTTGATAATTCAGTGTTATAGTCAAATTGGTGAGGTAATGAATAACATTCTCTTAATTATTAAAGATGCATTTTGTTATTTTGGATCTTCAAGGTAGGACAGGGAAAATGTAATTCACAGCTTAAAGGCATGGCTCTCTTGAGGGAAGATGCATCAGCTGGCAGGAAATAAGGCCCCATTCGCAATATGCACAAGAACAATCATTTAATAATTCACAATGAATGACACAAGAGGCAGGTCTTAGGGCCAGCAGAACTTGTCCCAGATATTTGGGGTTTTTTTAATCTCTGAAGTTATCATTAAAAAAAAAGCAGGCTAAATATTTCTTATGCATCTAGTGAACTCAATTTCCTTCCTTTTTCTTTCAAGTTTTTCTTAAAGTTCATAAATATTTTAGGATAGATATTTTAAAGTAAATCATATCTAAGGAGTGACTAGAAACTAAAGTAACTGGAGCAGTACCTGCTATTTTTTATGTCTTTTTAATGTTTATGCAGGTGCCTGGATGACTTTACTTTAAAAAAAAGCCAGAATATGCTTAATTATCAGGCAGAATAGTGCTAGTCCTTCACAGCCCAAAGCAACGCTGAAATTCACCTAGACCCTGAATGTGGGGCAAGTGGAAACACAGGTCCTGTGGAAACTATCTCCCATTTTAAATGTAAACAGAATTTTGAAAACATTAGCTGAACAAGACAACAAAATTGACCCTTATGTGAAGGGCTACTAGATTTATAGTTACCACTGATGAGCAAGACCCCTGTCTTACACATCCTCCCAGTAAGAAGTGCCAGCAGCTGCTCCACCAAGCCCGTTTCCTGCAGCACATCTGTGTTCATGCACATCTCTTGCTGGCCCTGCTATTAAGCACTGACCAAGCCCTGTGTAGCCAATGAAATCTGAAGTCACTGTGCAAGACCAGTGCAGGATAACAATATAAAAAAACACTAAAAAATATAAATAAGCCCTAAGGAATTACTTATCCAACCCAGATAGATGACATTTCCTGCTCACAATCATTGCAGTAAAGAGTCTGGAATAGAATAAAAAACCTCTGACTTGAAGTAAGAGGGCTTTTGAATGGACTGAAGCTCACTGATGGGCAACAGGAAAGTTAACTGTACGTATCTATTAAAGATGCTCTGAGTCGCTATTCCACATTTCCTTTTCAATGTCAGCCCCCCTGTTTTCTTGTATTGCTGGTCATGATCCAGAAGTGCAGTGTACTCTGTTAGTGCTTGTGGAAGGAAGGGATGAAGCAAAGTATTTGCAGGTAACAATTATTACATGAGTACATTATACCTGCAGAAGTAGATTTAATAAATCAATACTTACTGGGTCACCTCCAGAAGCAAATGAGATGGACTGCATGTGGTGGTTGGCAATAATCTGAAAAGCATAACAGACTAATTAAACATGTTCTTGGGCCACACATTAGAAGACATCAGAACATATGTCTTCATAGAACAAGCAAGTATTCATAACAATCCCATTTATTAATTTATGCATGTATTATAGGAAGGAGATAAAAATAGGAGATAAAAATATTTTTGAGACTATCCATTCATGTTTAGCAATGTCTAGATCCCTAAGTAATCTTCCTTAAAGGGTCTTCAGAATTAATTCAATCACCAACTTCTAATTGTACGCAAAAGGAAGGGAAACCTGGTGTCTTAATCCCCTTGTGGAGCAGATGTCCAATGGACATGAGACCTCTGCACTACAGACAAACCCCTAAGGACTCCTTGATGCTCAGCATGGAACCAGCTCAGTGCAGCATTCCTCAGAGCCAGTGAGCCAAAACAACTTCCCTGATGTTCCCCTGCTCCAGCTTGAAGCTTGAAACTTGCTGCTGGCCCGGGGTGAGATGACTCAGGGAGCCAATACCAACATCTGAAGGAGGAATTAAGTGGGCAGGACTGAGATTCTTATCATATCTGCCGAGAAGGAAGGGAGCACAGCCTCATTCCGAGCAAACACAGGCTCTCAGGAACACACGTCAATGGAGCCTAGAAACTTTACACAGTATAATTGATTCTACACATGTATTATCCAGCTGTAAAACAGCTTTGAATGACACCAAAGTCAAGCTCTGACTTAAAATCTATATACTTTTTTTTCCCTCCTAGGACTTGTCATAAACTACAGTTGGGACTAGTGCCTTGTTCATTAGGTACTTTACAGGCAAACACATCCAGAGAAACAGTTTGCCAGGTGCTCAAGGATCCCTCCCCATGGAACACCATCATGGACAAAAAAGACATGTGCTGTATGTCAATTCCTCCAAAGTGCTTTCATTTTTAAATACAGAGGCATCATGTAATTCAGCTCCACCAGACACCCACAGGTCTGCTAAAGGGTTCTTCTTTCCCTTTGGAGGGCACAGCCTTCTGTCAGAAGCCACAAAGGAGGAGAAAACTGTAGCATGGAGAAAAGGACACTGATTACATGTATCCTACCTGCTGTGTGTCAGCATTAATCAAAGTGAGGCTGCTTGTTGAAATAGTCAGCTTTATATTCATGCCAGAAAACTGAAGGTTACTTTTGCCAAGTACAGAAGACAGAAACTTCACTGGAGGCTTTGAACAAAGAAACAAAAGAAAGAGGCTGTCAGCCCAGTCTGTGAGGGGCAGAAACATATCAAAGTCAAGGAGCTTTAATGGTATCTTATTGAGACTTTCAATGGAGCAAGGATAATGGCTTGATCAAACACAAATGGATCTAACAAACATCAGCTCTGAATGCAATACTGGTACGAATGGGTTTTATGTCAATAATGGGAAAAAAAAGTTTTAAAGCAAAATCCCAGTGAGCTAAATGTTATAGCTGGCTCAGTAATTCAGAATGTGCAATTTTCTTTCTGAACTCTTCTTTGTTTCTGGAGGATGAAGTGTTTCTGGGTAAAGCAAATAACTCTCCCATGTATTCCTTTTTCAGGATCAAGTTCATTCCTCTTGAGCGCCACAGTTACAGAAGGAAATCAGTAAGTTCCACTGGACACAACCCAACAGTAACCCTGATGTTGCCCCTCATTGCATCCAAGTTAGTTAATAAAATCCATTAAACACTGCCATTTTAGTTTTGTTTCATTCTTTGTATATGTAAATAAGCAGCAGATAATCTTCCAGTGAATCAGCTCCCTCTTGCAAACCAAAAAAAACAAACAAAAAACCAAACAGACAAACAAACAAACAAACAAAAAAATCCAATAATTTAGCAGCCAAAGCCTAAAACTTGTAAAGCACCACACACTGCAAGAGCTGGTAGAAGCAGGAACCCTGTGAAAAGCATTAATCCTAAGAAAAATAAAGTAGGGCATAGACTCAGCCCTAAACCAAGCAGGCTAAACACTCTGCTACCAGCACTTCCATGTTATCCAGGCTGTTTGGATGGATTAATGTGAGCTAATTCCAGCACCGACTGAAGCCTGTTAGGGAATCATGTATCCAGCTTATCAAAAGCAGATATAGAAAAATAATTGTTGAGCTGAAACAGGATTTACCTTCCGCTTTTTTATAGCTCCATTTGTACCCAACACAGCTTCACACAGTCGGCTTATTGCTTCCCTGCAAATAAAAAATACAGCACAAACTGTTGGATCATTTCACATGCACCATCTGTAACAGAGCCAGCAACTCTGCAATTTATTGTTATCAGCCCACTTATGAACTCTTAAATCTTCTGGAAGGTTTTTCACAGTTTCTTTCCTTCCACAGTTAAAAAAAAAACAAACAAACAAAAAAAAAAAACCCAAAACAAAACAAAACAAAACAAAAAAACCCAAAATAACTATTTAACAAAATACAGTGATTCAGCAGTCATCTCCTCAGGCTTAGGTCCCATATTGGACACTTTGAGCCTCAGCCTTCCTCTTGCGGCTGAATTCAGACTTATCTTCCAAGGCTGGGATTTTGTTTGGTTCTAAAGGGGAAGGGAGTTTGTTTAATTATTTGTTTGTATTATTGAATTATTATCCAAAGACATAATCAGGAAACTAGTTGGTTGGGAAAGTTTTTCTGTTTCCAGATTCCGGTGTGTGTGTGGGAGGAAAACACCACTAGCCTTCACCTCCTGAGAAATTTTTAGTTCAGAAGAGCTGAAAAGTATCAGGGGACCACACAATGACAAGAGGCTCCAGCAAGGTATGTCCCATGAAGCAGAGATGCCCAGTGAGGAGTGTGTTCCCCCAGGACCCTGCGGATCAGAGAGGAGGTAAAGCCAGCCTTTGTGAACCCCAGCACGGCTGCTCAGTGCCCCACGGGCTGCCACACCAGTGTGTGCTTGAAGGCACTGAAGATCAGTGATACAGACTGGGGCTTCCTGGCAGGAAACAGCCTGAGAAATTGAACCTGGATGCTGTCAAATGAATGGAGACTTCACCCACAACAAAATAAAAATAATATTTTCTGGGTGAAAACAGCAGGGAAGAAAAGGGGTCTCATTGTGGACTACACAAGATGGGTCAGAAACCCAGCCTTTTACACACTGATCCTTCTTAGCATTTAAAGGCAAAGTACTTCCCCCTACACAACCGAAAATATATTTTTTAAGCAAATTCCTGATACCCTTCTTGGTTAGCTCCTATTTTATTTAGCTGCTACCAGGAGGAAGGCCAAACATGAAAAAAACAAAAAAAAAGGGGGGGAAGGCATCCTGCAGGATGATCTTGCAGATTCCAATAATCAGCTTGGAAAATGAGAACTCATCTTCTCATTCAATATTAAAGGAAATTAAAATCAGAGCCAAGACATTAAGGCTACTTGGAGCCTTCAAGTCTAGCCTTACCTAGAAAGAAAACCAGATACAGAACAAATTGGAAAAACAGGGAAGTTGTTTCTTTTGATGACAAATGAGTTTTTGCACATGTCAGGCAGCCCATGTGAAATCAAGAGTTGTTGGCAGAGTTGCCAGCCACAGAGCCTCCTGTACAAGCTAGTGTGGTGGCTGCCCACTTCACCACACTCTCAAGCAACTATCCAGTAAAACAGGAACCAAAAAGTACTAAACCATTTCTACTTAATAGTTTCTATTACCACTCTTGGTAGGGGAAATAGTTGTACAGACATTTTCTGCTGCATACCTCTGGGTGATTTTCCAAGTGATCTAACAAAACTTTGCAAATATTATTTTAAAGGTGTGAAAAGCAGGAGTTTGGTAACACCTGCTGCTACAATTGAATACTTTCTACATGCACTCATTTCCACGAACTAGAAACTGCACCATACACTAGGAATAAAAGAAACTCTGGATGCATCCATGATAAACTGAAATGAGTGACCCATTTTTGGCATCCATAAGCCTTTAAACCAGCTTTTTTTTTTTTGCTTTTTTTTTTCCCCAGACCCACTCAGAAGTACAGTCTACAGTATTTCTCTGGGTCTGCAGCCCTGGAGTGAAACCTGTGGCAGACACAGCTCCTGCTGCTCCCAGAGCGTGCCCCTGCGGGAGAGAGCGCCTGTGGGCAGTAACACTGAGCCACTTTGTTTATTGTTCCCCCAAAATGAGAATAAAAGACGAAAGATGGGCTGATGTAAGCAAGCAAGCATGCTGTTGAGGATTTGCTTTTAAGCATCTAGGGCCCTGCCTACACCATGTAACAGGAAGGGATTATGTGGCTCAACAAAGTTGAAATTAATCTTCCAAACAAAGTCAGCCTTCTTCCAGCAGCCCTCCCTGGCTGCACATTTCAGACACCCTTCACCCCTCACTGCCTGACCATTTTCGAGTTTGCAACTTGATGCCCCAATCCAAAATACAGAATTCCTTTTCCCAGAAATGCCCAAATTTGATGACTAATAATCAGCTTGATTTAATAGAAGTGGGAAATGTGTAAGAGGAAAAGAGCTGAAGGGCTGGACAAGAGAAGCACACATCAGGGTACAGCAAAGGCAGGACCTGCCACAGCACAAGGGTGACAACCCAAACACCTCTTGTATCCAGAGCAGCAAGCACAGGCTAACTATTATAAAAAAAAATAAAAATACAAAAACCCTCAAGCAGAAGAATCTGTTACACTTATTTTTTGGTGTGACTTTGGTCATCTACATGGAGTTTGAGATCACAAATTCCTGCAAAATGGGAGGGATGTCCCTAAGAACAAGTTGGGTCAAGGACGGGCAACAGCAGAGCTGAAAAACTTGCAGTGGAATCTCCTCACCCTACAGCCACCGAGGGTAAATAGCACCTCAGGGCTCGGCCCTTCTCTTGCTGGGCTGTGGCCACACAGCACCTCTGCATCCCACGGTCATTCACAGCACCAGAGAGGCCACTTTCTGCCTTCCCTAAACATGTGCCTGCCAAGCAACTGAAAATGCAAGTCCAGCAAGAAAACAGAAAGTAAATCCTCCATGTTCATCTCTTTGGCCACTCCTCACCGCACTTTGGCAACAAGAAATGTTGATCTTTTCAGTATTCATGAGGTAGGTAGATATTATTTTCAGTTTTAGATACTATGAGGCAACTAAGCATGCACATACACATAAAGCAAAGCAGGGTGCAGACATAACTAGAGACACTTTCTACATCCCTTTAAAACAGAAGATGCCTCTTTGTTTAGTGAAATGCCATAGAAGTAAAAATATTTTTTACCCCAATTCAAATAACAGGCATGGTTAAAATGGGATGATTTCCAGCAGCTCCTTGGTTGGCGCATTGTGCATGTGTCTATGAACTTACTCCCCTGAGAGAGCAATAGGGGAATAATCAATGTTATCTTTGCTCCAGTCAGCTTGTCATCGATAGAACTTTAAAGTCTGCATGTGAGAGCTCAGCACTTCAGCGTTTGGTTTGCAAACAGTTTAAGTTTTGAATTTCTCATGCACAAAAGAGCCCGTTAAGGTCAGCAGTGGCATTTTTTTAGGTGATGGAAATATTTCCATTGTTAAGTTTTGACATAGTTCTGCTTAACAAAACCTTACTATCTGGCTCAAATTTAAGTTGGCAAGCTCTTGTCACACAGTAATTCATATTCATTATTTTCCAGACAAACCATCCAAAGCTCTGTTCTGTCAGAACAGCAGCACACACCTCTTGCAAACAGGAGATAACCTCACCCTCTGGCTGAGCTGTGAAGAACACAGTGGCCCAGGCTGGGTGAATTACATGGCTCTTCTTGGTCTGTGAAGGACTTGCCTGAGAGAATTATATTGGAATTTCAGGCACTTCTTCATACACACATGCAGGACCTGGGTGAGTGTGTGCTTATACTAGTTGTAAATGTCAACAACTGCTGATTTTGAATATAAAACAAACAGGACAGCTTTCAAGTGAAGTCTATAGGCATTGAAGGACTCGTTTTTCAGCTCCTTTCAGTTGGTAAGTCTGGGAAGCAACATAAAGTAGAAAATGTTTATATGGTATAAATGTGACACTAATCCCTTCATTTTACTTTCCTTTCTCCATGACTTTTTGGATAGAAACTTGAGGAAGCAAAGCAGCATCTGAAAATCTCCCTCCAGAAGGAAGAGCTGGGCAGGAGCAGGAAGCCTCAACCACACTCCTGGCATCCTCATCATGAGCTATGCCAGAAAAGCAGATGAGAGGACAAGGGAACATGTCTAAGGCCAGGTCAAGATAACCTGCACCCACCCACCTCTCCAAAAAGCTGTTGGGTGGCTGCTGGGGCTGCCTGGCAGAGCACTAGTCCTGACTGCTGGACCGTGAGCACATCGCAGCACCATGCAGCACTCAGAGCTGGATAGAGGGTGATTGTTTTGAAAACTCAAACACTCCTGCACTGCCAGACTTACAAGAATAAATGTAAAAATAAAATTGTGCTCTTCTATTTCTGACAGAACATTTCAGCCACCCCACAGGTGTGGGGCTACTAACAATCTACACCCAGAAACTGGCAGCAACCTGCAACAGAAGTTGCAAAGTTCTCATAAGACCACAAAAAATATTTCACATTTTAACCACATCCCCAGTTGTATCTGAGAATCAAATATTAATCTTTTTCTGATTCGCAGCCTAAAAACTTAGGCTTGCAGTACAGATGGAAACAGCTGTATTTCAACATATTTTCCTTGTGACTCCACTTCCAGCTGAGCCTGGTCTTGATGCAGATGGGGTCAAACGATGTCATACATCTGATAAAAATTCCTTAGATGGCCTTGCTGGATTGAGGGACTGATGGTATTTTCTGCATCAGGTGGGAAGCAGCATGGCAGAGAGACCCATGAGCATCCTGGCTCTCCACCTTGGCCACGGCACCCACAGGCACAGCAGCAGCAGTGGATTTCCCTGGTGCCTTGGGAGAGCCGTGCAGGCAGCGCTGAGCCACGTGCACAGCCCGGCTGCTGCCGGTCCCCAGCTGGCTGGGGATGTCTGCTCTGTGCTGCCACTGCAGGGGGAGGCTCTCTGAGCAAGAACTGGGAGAGAAATTACGTCTGTGCCTGAAACAATTCATTTTCCAATGCAAATAGCCTATTGTAATGATGAAATAATTCAAATCATCACTTAGGAAAAAACAAAACAAAACATGCAAACTCCTATTCAAAATTGTCTCAGAGCTTGGCACGCACCCTCAGCTTTATATAAAAAATTAGCACTCGGGCTTTTCATTCTTGGTCTGAATCTCAGTTTATACCACCTACCTGGTGACTTGTGTTCGTGTGCCAAAGTCCAGGGATCTCATTGACTGCAGCACTTCAATACAGCCCATGTACTATGGAAAACAGACAGAGAAAAGGAGGACTGTTAATATCTGGTACACATGTAAGAGGAGGATAACAGGAGGAAGTAAATGTGATTATTGTCCACTAAGTTTATGCAGAACCACACTCTAAATGGAAAATCAAATCAGCCATCCTAAAGCAGCTTCCTAAATAGATCTTGTTTTACTAAAAGTGTAGAGAAGAGTAATAAAGATACCAATGGCTTAAACACCATAGGACCAAAAAAAAAAAAAAATCACTCTGAGGACATAAAATCCAATTATTCCTTTTTTTCCATTTCTGCTTACTCTCATTTATTAGCTGGTGACACTGAGTTGGGAGGAATACATGAGGAAATACTGGAGAGAACAGTCCTCGGGAGCAGAGAGGCTCTGGAAGCCCCTTGAGACCAATGCACTCAGAGCCCCCATGCAGAAGGGCTGAGTGTCCCTTCAGAGAGGAGGAGGCATTACAGGCCACAACGAAAACCACTGGCTCCACACTGCTACATGTCTGATGACAAATAACATCTGCAGAAGATGAAGGATGTGAAGTTGCAATTCCAGCTCACAGCAACACCTCTTAAGAGCCTACACAATAAACTGACCTGCTTCAAATTAACAGCTGACTGCCACACTTCTGTTGTATGGGACAGAGCTGGAGCTTTTTCTGTACTTATTTGGGATTTGTATATGCCTAATTCTCAGAAATATCAAGGATGTGATGGCATATCCCCAACCATATCTTACTAATTTTTCAGCATTTCCATGGATGTCCATCTCTCTGTTGTTGAAGCAGTCTGATCTCTTAATTTCAACAGGCTGGCACGGGTCTGGATCTCTCATTATTCCTCTTAGAACCATCCTGCAGTGCTCACACAGTGCCCGAGGGCTGCAGTCACAGCCTGCCTGTGCAGACCTCTCCTGCAGGAAGTCAAAGCCTCTGGGACACAGAGACAACTTGGAAAGCCCAGGCAGGGACAGGCATACTCTGTCTCCTTGTCTGAGCTGATGGAGGAAGCATTCTGTGTCAGAGAAAGGTACCATATTTAGTTCCTCTGCCTCACTTTGCCTGTAAATCAATTTTTCTGCTGGGCCATTCAGAGAGGGTTGGGTTTAGGTATCTGTTTCAGCTTTGGAGACTTTCAGAAATGAGTGTGTGAGAAAGAGAATATTATATGTGCAGTCAGGGATTCCACAACAATTGTATTATCCCTATTTTGCTTTCTTTCCAGATAGCAATGTAACCCTTGGGAGAACTCCAGAATTAGGTCAGAGACCTGGAAGGACATCAATAAGAATCTGAAAGGTTGGCAGAACTGCTTCCTTAATGAACATTTAATGATTTTGAGAGCTATCTGCCTTGTTAAAGATATTCCTGCTTAACAGGAACAAAGCAAATGTGGAAAATATGTCTAGAGCCTCAGCTTGTAGCACAGCAACAACCTCTGATCCTACAGTATAAGGTCAAGCATCCTGTGAGCTGGTTGGCTACTCCTCTCTCCTTGAAAAATGAAAAAATTTAGAGTAGTTAAGTCATATGCTGACAAGTGAGTCCCCATTGCATCCTGAACAGATGCGTGGGAAGCTACTCTAAGCAAGGATGAAAAATCAATAGTAGGCTTTTGCATAAGTGACCCTGAGTGAAGCTGAACTTATCAATGATTCACAAAAGACCTTGTTTTTTTCCCTTTAAAAGCCTGAGTAGGGAAGTGCATTAACATGGCACTTCACTGCATCTCTCATTTATTTTAGCTGTTGCTGGTTATCTGAACTGGCAGAGCTAGTAATGGCTGAACCTTCACTTCACAGTACAAGGGTACAGAGAACCAACAGAGCCTTGGGCAGGGGGATGATGTGGGGCTGGGGAAGGGCAAGTCAGGGTGACAGAGCCTGGGAGAAGCCTATGAAGCACACAAAAGGACAATGGAATACCAGAAGCCTATTCAAGAAAACAAAAGATGCTCTCCAAGGAGAGAAAAAAAATTAAAATTAACAATAAACAAAAATATTAATCCTGCATAATCTGAGAAGCAGCACAACCAATGCATGAGAGGAAGGGGACAGCAGGGGAGAAGGACAATGTTTGTCTCAGAGAATTCTGCACCCAAACTCCTGTTCAGGTAGTGCCCCTACTCCCCACCCTGTACACCCCAAACAGCACCTCCCAGGAAAACCTAATGGGCTTCTCTGGTGATGCAAGGTGAAGGCCAGCTCCATCTTTCCTGCTGAAGGGAAGGTTAAACTAAAGCATGAGCAGGGCAGCTACCACAGGTGCCTGGGAGAGGAAGCCACAGCAGCCCACAGCTCTTGCTCCAGTGCAAGCTGGTGCTTTTGTGAAAACCAGCTCCAAAGGTGGTGTCCAAGCAGGGACATTCATCTTCTGAAACCCACAGAGAGAGGCAAGGCCCAGTTCACTGAGCTGCTAGGCAAGCTGGACAAAGCTGGACACAGGCCCAAGGGTGCACTAACCAGCCTGGGGCAACAAGCAGAGATGTAAATGCAGAATTCAGCTACCAAAAGAAAAATAAAACAGCAACAGTGAAAGAAGCCAAGTCCTAAAGACCTGACATTGCTAATGAAAGCGGATGCTGAACCCACTGTTCTGTCAGCAGCAGGATGGAGAGCTCTTGCCAAGACAAGCAGCAGCTCTTAGGAAGGAAAGACTCACTGGCCCCTGCTGGAAAGGGAACTGCTCCACTAATGGCAACATGTGCAGAGACACCCCATCTGCCTGCAAAGCTCTGTGGAGAGCACTGGCACCAGGAATGCTTTGTCCCTTGGTGTTTGGGTACATCTGGGGCTGGCTTGCATTCCCCCATGCCACCAGGATGGCAGGGAGGTGGTGGGAGAAAACAGCAGCTATTGAAGATGCACGGACCTTTTCACATCTATTTACATGGGATGACAAAGTGACTGCTAACAGGATGAGGGACTGTGTGGGAGGAGATGTGAAGGCACCAGGCAGGGCCCATGTGAATAAGCAGCACATGGCAGGACAATGCAGAGTGCCAGGCTCAGAAACCTGTTGTGAGATCTCTCTGCTTTCACTCTAGCTGGAAGGTAAAGTGCTGTCTTCCCTCCATGGACACCACCAGGAGCTAGCTAGGGATGTGGGGAAGGAGCAAAGCATGATTACTGTATTTTTGGTAGGAAGTTTTCTCAGCCCTTCCTGTGGTAGCCTTGGGGTTAGAAAGTCACTGTGCCCACTGGAAAGCAGAGACCACCAGAGCTCCTCTGGCAGTGGCACTGCTCCTGCCAGCACACAGACTCCACTATGCCAGTTAGCTCAGCTGTTCATCCTGCCTCACACACCAGGGTTTACTGGGCTGGGGTAAGTGCTCCCTAATGCTGTTAGCAGCCACCAGTCAGCTAATGAAGAACTTTGGCCCAGGTTTGCACCCTGCAGGACATTCAGCTGGCTCATTCCTCAGGCTGAACCACACCGGTTTCCTCCAGCAAATACCAACCCCATCCAGATCCAAAAGCAAAGCCAGCAGAACCTCTCCCATCCCCACCACAGGAAGCAGAGAGGCCAAGGCAGCCCACAGCACACCACTGCAGACGTGGGTGGTACCCCCAGGGCACCTGTGAGACAGCACAAAATCCAGGCAGAACCAGCTGGAAAATAGACTAAATATCTTACAGGACGAAAAAAGCCCATTAAAGATCTTTAAGCACAAACCCACCCCCTCCCAGTAGTTTGTCAGTGCTAGCCTAACTCTCCTCATGTGCTTGCTCTCATCTTCCCCCCTGCAGCAGCAGCAGTGCAGACAGACAAGGCCCTTGGTCTGTCCCACTCCTCATGCCCACACAGCACAGTGTCTTCCCTAAGGGCAGCAAGCCAGGGTTCTTTGTGAAGAATAGTTTTGATAAATGAAAAATTTTTTGGGAAGGTTTGACCCTTTCATTCATAGGTTTTCAATTTTTATATATATGTATATCCTGAGAAGAAAAAACAAAACAGGGAAAAATCATAAATACAGACAGGTAGAAATATTTTCCATTTCTTTATAGTTTTATTTTCTGGAAAACCACTTATTGCAGCGCTGCACTCAGGCCAGGTCTCTTAACAGAATTGTTCTCGGGCTGTGATAAAGCAGCTGGCCCGAAAACACGCCGGTTCCTGCGAGGAGCGATCCCCAGAGAGGTGCGGCTGATGCCGGGGCGCATCCCCAGGGCTGCTCGGAGCCCAGAGCCCGAGCCCAGCGCCGCCCCGGCACCCCCGGCTCATGATTCACAGCTGCGGCTCTGAAGCCATGAATCACCGGAGCCCATCTCCTTCCTGCGAGAGCCCCGGCTGTGCATTCGCGTGTAGTTATTTATTTACGACGGGCGATGCAGAGCAGCTCTCCGGGCGCGGTGTCGGGGTGCTGCGCGCCAGGGAAGTGGCTGAAGCTGAAACACCACAATATTTCCCTGCCCTGAGCGTGGGAGAGGCGCTGGTGGCAACCTGTGACCGAGAAAGGGCTGCCCTGGACCCCCCTCCCCACACAGAGAGAGGGAGTAACTGCTCCAGGCTGACCTGTCGCATCCTCCATGGACAACAGCAGGACTGTGCAGGGCACCGGTGCCCACGTGTGCTTTGAGGGTGCAGTTCACGTAATTCTGAACTACCGTGTTAGAAATGGTCAGGTTCCTTTTCATCTAGAGACATGTAACTGATTTTAGAAATATATGATATCATATAGCTATGTGCATTCACCATCAAATCACTAGCAGAGGATCAACCTGTACGTTGGTAAAAGCCCTTTAAGACAAAGGATGCTGCAAATAACCTTTAGCATATTATTTTAAAGTATGATGGTAATGTAATGAAAAGTCTAGGAATAGTATTTCCTTTTCATATTTCAGTTAAGCAGCACATTTTTAAAACTAATCATCTTTGAAAGACTCATGTTTTGATTTAAGCTCAGGTAAAGAGCCTTACTCCATGTTAGGTCCAGTAAACATCATCCTTGCTATTCTCAGAGAAACCACTGATGCAGGACAGTGCTGAGAGACAGATCTTATCCTCCTTCTCAGCAGCAGCCACATCCTTGGCACTCCCCAACAAGCAAGAGTGAGGATGGCAAGTGCCTCTTGGAATATTCCTCAGGCTCATCATATCCATAACAAACACCAGCAGGAAAGAGAAGTGCCATGGCCACTATGGGTATCATTTAGAGACAACCTCAGCTCCAGATGGGCAGCACTAAGGGGTAGAATGTGAGCAAGGACATGGTAAATATCCCCCTTGTAAAGCCTGCAGCAATCTGTGTACAAAGTATGTTTGGAAACAGCAGCATGAGAGTCAGAGCTGTCCAGGCTCCTCTTAAAGTATTAATATTTGGGCTCTTTGTTATTTGCACGAGCATTTTGAGGGACCAGGTGCTGTTATAGGTCTCAGCTTCCTCACCAGGCCCAGGTGACACGTGGCTGTGACACAGGTGCCCTGTCACCACCAGTCACGCCCGGCCACAGCCACCTCCCCAGGGGACACAATGAGCCCAGCATTGCTTCTTTTTAAAACACCACCAAGAAAATTTCTGCCTCACTCCAGTCTGCAGGGGACAGCTACTGTCCTACAGTATTTCTTTAATTCACCACATTATTGTCTTTCTAAAATAACTGTAGATCCTCTCCATGTAATTGCTGAATCCTCCTCAGACTCTGATTAGGCTGTAAAGGCCAAAGATCTCTTTGCAGCAGCAGTCCAAATAATGCAGACCTGACCTACCTCCTAAAAGGGTCTCTGTGGAGATCCCAGCAATCCCATACCCCAACAGGGCACAAGAAGCTGCATGGGGAGAGTGAGTGCCTCCAAACACACAGAAGGGAGGGCAAGGACCAGGGTGAGGGGGTAAGGATTGGAAGCAGCTCCAAATGCCCAGCCTTTGGTCTCTCAGCCCCACTTTGCCTTCAGGTGAGACCATCCCTCTGCACCACAGTCCTGCCATGCTGCACCCCTGGCCACTTTCCAGCCCATCTGAGGCTTCATCAACAGCTCCTGAAGAAGTCTGGTGGTCTCTGGGGAAATGAGTACATTGTTCATCCTGTCACCTTGCACATCCTCTGATGCTGAAACGCCCAAACCCCCACACTACTTATTTACCAATCTGCTTGTTATTAATGAAAGGGCTAGCTGAAAAAAGATACTAAGAGTTTGGCCAGGACATGTCAGCAATGTTCTTGCAGCTCTGCTTGGGCTGGTTCCTGCAGGCCTACAGTCACGGCAGCAACATAACCAGGAAGATGAAGGGAAAAAACATCTCCCTGTTGCATTGTGAGGCTCATGCCAGGGAACCTCCTTCTGAGATATTGCCCACAAAAGGAAAACCAGCAGAAAACCATACTAGAAATACAACCTGGGCAGTGCCTGCCCCACAGCCTTCCTGATAAATATTTCAGCAGCATGGGCCAGAATGCACCTAATGCCTGGAACTGCTCTGTGAGGGATGGGAGGCCATTACATGGAACTCCTTTTCCCTCCAACATGCAGAATAACCCATTTTAGTTACAGTTCAGCAGCACTCCTCAGAGAATCTACACAGTCCTTTGGAACTGAATGTTGTGTTACCTCTGGGAGCAGCTGGGGTGCTTTTAGCTCCCTCAGTTCAATGCCACAGCCCTACGTACAGCGGAACACAGGAAATACATGGGAGAGTTCAGTGGTTTGGGGCACGGACTCTAGAGGTGGGAAAATGGAGGTCACCCAGCAGCCAGCTGAGCTGTTTGCTTTGTCAGAGAATGGAAGCCCAGGGAGAAGTACTCACCCGCACACTGTAGGTGGTTCCTGGCTCCTGGCTGTATGTGCTTTCACTGCCCGGTGCCAGGCCCCTGTCCTGCCTGGCCACAGGAGCGGCCTCCTCAGCTCCCGGCACAGCGCAGTCACCTGCTGGTTTTGGGGTTAGGCCCAGCTTGTCCAGGTCAGGCTGGGGATATGAGGCCGACAGGCAGCTGATCTCAGGTGAGGTCGGGCTGCTCGGGATGGTCACGCACTCCGTGAGTTTCATTCGTGGCACCTCTTTCGTTCCCAGGCAGAAGCTTTTCAGCCCCGGCAGATTTGATGGGTTGGCGAGTTTGATGTTGGCCATCCGAGGGATCAGGGTGCACAGCGTGGTGCAGGTGTCCTGTGGCCCCAAGGAGACATCTTCTGTCAGTAAATTGGGTGTTGAAGAATGGGAAGAGGAGGAAGAACCTTTGATATTCAAAGACGTATTTTGAGTACCTTCATCTAGGGAGGTTATGGAATCATTCCTGAATCGGCTGTACTTAGCCCTGTGCAGCATTCCTGGATGTCTGAATAACCCTACATACAGGACGTGTCCACCGAGGTTCTGCTGGCTGCGTTCTCTCATAGCCTTGGCAGGTCTATAACTGGATATTCTTGCATAAATTTGCTCTTGTAGATAAATTATATGGAAATCAAGCAAGTCAAACAATTTTCTAAACAGAAATCTATTGGGTATTTTTGCTGACTCCCTCTTGAATGGTTTATTTTCCTCAATGAACGAGGCTTAAAACTGCATGGACATCTGGCATTTTGTAAGCAGAAATAAAAGCAGCATACAGGAAAGCACATCAGTGGTAAAGCAGCTTAAGCTGAAGAGCCACTATCCAAACCTGTCTTCATTCCTGCCTCAAGCCAGGCACTAAATCCCACCTAGCTCTGAAGACTCACAGCTGTAGCATCAATAATTGCGGAGTCCTGTCTGCAGCGAAAGCTCAAGCATATTCCACACAAAGCAGAGCAAGACAGCTACAAGCCCAAACGTATTTTCAGACCGGCATGAACCCCGTAAGGTGCCCGGCTCTCTGCACTTCCACCGCCGCTGCCCCCGAGGCGAAGAGCATCCCTGCGCTGCAGCTTCTGCCCCGCCGTCAGGCAAAAGCCCAGGATTCTTCGAAAAACACTGAGCGGCGTCGGTCTTGCTAATTCCTGCTGGAAAGTCCTTCAGCACCATAATAATCCCGAAACAACCGAATATTCCTGCGGCTCCGGGGCCGTTTCCCGCAGCGCCGCGGGGCAGCAGCTCCGCAGCGCCCGGGCCGCCCCCGCCGCCGCCGCCGCCGGTTTTATGAATGAAGTTTTTTTTTGTGAATGGGCTCGGCGCGTGCGGGCGGGCAGCGCCGTGAATGGCGCTCGGCGCGCGGCCGCGGCCCGGCGGCCCCCGGGGGGCGCCTCGCAGCCAATCGCCGCCCGGAGCCGGCTCACGCGCCCTCAGCGCGCGGGGAAAGGGGGGGCGGGGGCAGAGGGGGCGCGAGGGACCCTCGAGGTAGTGCCCAAAATCCCCCCAAAATCCCCCCAAAATCCCCGTTCTGCCGCCATCCCTCCTCCGCGGCGGCACAGGCAGAGCCAAGAGGCTGGGCCCAGCCGAAGACGGGTCTGCGATGCCTGCCCGGCCGGCCCCAAGGAAAGGGGCAGGCTTGTCCCAGCGCTCCCTGCCCGGCTGCTCAGCTCCAGCCCCGGGGGAATCCCCCGCCTCAGCATCGCGGGTACCTCAGGCAGCGAAAGAAGCGAGACGGGTTTATTTTACTCACTGAAAATATCAGGGGCCCCAGTACCTCGGCTCCCCAGGGACCGATACCTGGGGCAGCGTGGCGGAAAGAGAAATTCAGCACCACGGGGGTCGGGCCAGGAGAGGAAAAGCGGCACGAAGGCCTCGCTTCCCTCCATTAGCTGAGGCGTTTTCACTCGCTAGGTTTTCGATGCGGAGTTCACCTTCCTCACGCTCACAGTCAGCTGCTGGTGGATGAGGGGAGGCCGTGCTGCCCATTGCCCTGCCTGTGACAGGCGGAGAAAATGACAGCTTCTCTCTATCACAAAGAGAGCACATCACATCCTTTCCTTGTTTTTACCTCG
Source organism: Pseudopodoces humilis (assembly GCF_049639895.1). Taxonomy (NCBI): domain Eukaryota; kingdom Metazoa; phylum Chordata; class Aves; order Passeriformes; family Paridae; genus Pseudopodoces; species Pseudopodoces humilis. The sequence continues at coordinate 10,425,258 of NC_142215.1, read as the reverse complement.
TGTATGAAAACTGGTATTAAGCCTACAGATGCAATAGTTGCTACAGTAAGGTGGGGAAACAAAGCCAGTCTTTTAGTGAAATATGGCTCAAAGAGGAAGTGGCTGCTTTGAAACAACCCATTTTGGTGAGGATGGCTCAGACTGCTCAAAAAATCAAGCCCAAAGGCAAAACCTGGACCAGTCGCAAGTTACAAAGAATGACTAATTTCTCATGAAGCTTTAATGATGGCTTTGAGCACAAAAGAATAGAACATTTCAGAAGTGATTAGCAGCACTATTGATTGCACATAAAGCACAGAAACTCTCTTAGCATGAACATTTTTCTTTCATTTCAACGCCATGCTGGAACATGACATCCACATGGCTGGAAGGAAAACTGGGATGGAGAGGCCATGGGGCCCACACTGGTGAAGAGGAGGGCCTGGAGGGGAGTGCAAACTGTTCTCCCCATGAAAAAGACAATGAGGACCAGCATTCAGGGAGATGCTGCTGCCCCAGGCTTCTGTACTGGGGAAACCTCCCAGATTTGTCTTTCTTTTACTGCCATGAAAAACATGCAAACAGACAAGCTGAATTTCCTCTTCATGCAAGATCAGCCTTACCAAGCTTCCTACCTTTTCTCTGAACACACAGCAAGGGTCTTCTTGCCTTACAGCAGCCCCTTGGCATAGATGACAGGAAAATATGACTTGGTGACCAGGACACGCCCCTGTGCCTTAGGTAAGATTAGTTCATGGCTGTGGGCTGCCTCTGGCCCAGGGTGGTTCTCATCTCCTGAGCCTGCCTGCCTGCTGATTCTTCCTCGGGAGGTAATTTGAGCCTTCTTTACCTGTGTGAGTGAGAAAATTGGGCAGTTGGGGTCCCTGCTGGGCCTGCAGGAGATGCAATCCCCTCCACGTCCCACTGCAGCTAACAAGAGCTGGCAGGTGAAAAGGGGCAAGCTTTTCACCTGTGTGGTGAAAGTGGACATTTTCAAGAAAAAGAAATAACAGTGCAACAGGCTGTCCTTCACTAATCACCCTTGAGCTGTGTCTTGAGCCCTGCATGGCACCAAGATCTGCTGCCCCATGGCCAAAGCGTTGTTGCCCTCTATAGGTGCCATGGGGGGGGCTCAGGGTGGCTCCTCAGAGAGGCGAGGGAGGCCGGTACTTTAATCAGCATTTCTCTGCTCATAGGCACCAGCAAGTGTGATCACAGTGTGGGAGGTGAAAAATAGCTGGTGTTTTACTGCAGGTTCTGAGAAAAATGCAATTGTGACAAGCTCTGTTTTCAGCAGTGATCAAGAAATACATGCTCAAGAGCTGAACCCCCTTGGACAATGCTGCAAAGAGCAGCATTGTCCAAGCCATACCAGCCATTGTGGGGAGGGAGAGGAGGGAAAAGAAAAATGCCATCCCTTTATAAATTAAAATGCTTTTTTCTCAAGGCTAAAAACAAGATTTCTGTTTAAGATACTGGGAAATCAGCCTCAAACCAGCACAGAGAACAAAGCTCCTTTAAGCACTGGCGAAACTGAGCCTACAGCCTTGTCTAAAAGGAGCCTGTGTTTCTTGCTCACAGCTCGAGTTCCCTGTTGCTCAACTGTGCTGAGGGCTCCCCATTCTCCCAGCTCCCTGCTCACCCCTGCTGCTGCCCCAGCAGGATGCAGGGGAAAATCATTTTGCCCCTCACATGGCTGCTGACAAAGGGCTGAGCCACACGTGTTTTCTCAAGCTATGTGGGAATGCCCTTATGGTGCACAGTTATGAGCTGAAACCTCCCTCAATCACTGTTACCCATTACACCCCAATCCTCCATCACAGCCTGGTTACAGCCCCAAACAGTCTCTCAACCTCAAATATGCTGCATGAGAACCTGCTGTGGGCAGCCCCCAGTCAAGTATTGTCAGAGGGAACAGGAGCTTTGGCAGATGTAACCACAATGATGGGGCAGCTCCAGTACTCAGGAGCAGCTTACCAGCTACAACCACTTCTGAGCTCTGAAAGAGCTGCAGAGAAGGAGGTAAGACAGCAGCAGCCATGTCTCCAGCACCACCAGAGGCAGCCGATCTGGCAGGAAGCCTCAGGCACCCGTGGGAGTGGCCCCATTTCAGATTTGGGGCTGGGGGATCACAGAGCAGGCATTTACTGCCAGCACTCCACCCTCTCCCTGCAGTGCAGGGGCCAGGACAGGTGCGCACAGCACTCGCTGGGGGCAGGAGAGTTCACAGCGAGTTGGGGACCAATTGAGAGGAGAGGAGGCAGCTCAGCAGTCTCACACCGGGAGTGTGGGGGCAGCACGGGAGAAAAGCCGTCACCCACCTGCAGAGCACACCCGAAAAGCAGCTGCATCTTGCAGGAGCCCCGAGGAAGCCATTATGTGCTGCTTGCAACCGGTACAACAGAGCTTGGCCTTTCTGTTAGAATATGGAGTAAACAAGGGACTTTTTCCCCTTTATAAATAGCAACAGCAGACTTAACTCGTGCTGAGGTGCACCAAGCTGATCTGCCTTACTTCCTCATTAACATGCCTGGCTGGTCCTGGCAGAAATTAGCAAAATTGTTACAGAATGGCAGGAAAATCCTGTGGCAGGTATCAGTGCAGTGGCAGCTACCTTTGGAAAGCCTGAAGCAGCTTATTTCCACTAGAGAAGGTCATACACAGAAACTGTTTTATTTCAATTGAGAGAAATTTGTTTTCCCACATGTTGAATCATTCTCACTGTTTTATCTCCTATCCATTGCTCTGAATGAGATAAAACCAGAGCATTTGACAACTGCAGCCCCTCCTGCTTTCCAGGAGAGTCAGAGGGGGTTTGTTTGGGCTTAAACACAAGGATCAGAGCTACTGGGTTTAAGGAGGACAAAGGCAGGGTCCTGGATACAAAAATCAGACTGAAAACTAAACTATCAGACAAAAATTTAGACTATTAGTGCTTTTCTCCTATTCTAGCTAATCCCAAGGTAACACTTGCCGCGGGTGTGCAGTGTGCTGCAGCCTCCCGAATCTCCTGGGAAAGCCAAGGACAAACACAGCTCCCCACAGGTAACTGTGGGACGTGCCCTTTATTTCATGCCCATTTCCCTTCGCAGGAGAACAAGTCTGCTATCAGTGTTACATGATGATTAAATTCCTCATTACTCACTAAGGCTTATCCCTGGAAAACACCACAGGAGAGTGCGGGGCGTTCTCACGGTGCCCAGACAGACCCCCACACATCTGCCTCGTGTGGGAGCTCCCGTGGAAAACTCCTTTAACAGCTCACAGCACACTGGGGCTGCAGCTGGGGCCAGGCAGCACCTTCCAGCTTAGCTGCCCCAGCATCTGCTAACTCATGAAAGACCCCCTGAGGTAAAGAGCCTGCAGCTGCACGGGTGGGCTGGTTTTGCCTAGTAGCACTTTTAAAAAAACCCCACATCGATAAACAAACACACAAAACTAGTAAAGCACTGTGCTTATTCACAATGATCCTAAAAATCTAGAAGCAAGTCTCCAAGGAGCTGTCATTTTTGATTAGTGCAGTTTGACTGATTGGGGTCTTTCCACACACTGTGGACACAGGTTCAGAAAATTCCAGCGCTGTCCCTATAAACCTGGTATTGGAGAGCCCAGGCTGCTGTGGGAGTGCAGGCAAGGCTAGTGCTGCCTGAAGGAATTTAGCAGGAGCAATTCTTTTCTTGTGGTGCTTTTTTTTGGTATGTGCAGAACTGCAAAGTACCATTTAAAAACTCACCAGAGGCAAGGAAATTTGCTCAACCTTAGTGTTTCTTAAATGGTGAAGAAATTAAGAGGAAGAAAAAAAATTCAGTTTGTAAAGGTATGAAGGTAACTAATTTTTTGTCATTTCCATAGCACAGGTTGCACTGTGCCACCCACTTTTTTTTTGTACTTTCCAAAACTCATATTAGGTTGAGAGGACAGAGGCTGAACCCACATAGGAGGAATAATTCTGAGTGCAAGTCACAGAACCTCCAAAGTGAGGTTTGTAAAAGAAGCACTTCCACCAGAATACAACTGCAAAATATAGCAGAACTGAAGCATGAAGTTCTGGTACATAAATAGAAACTTCAGAATTACAGGACAAAACTTTATCCTTTTTGAATTGCTACAAATATTGTCACACGTGGGAGTTGCAAAACCAGTTAATGACACTGTCACAGGTCACTGTTACTGCCAAGAGGCATGAGCAGTTAAAGAGGGGACAACATGCAGAGAACCTCATGTTACTTTCCAAAGGTGACTTCATGCATCACTCCAACAATAAGGGCAAGAACTGAAACTCTTATCCAGTAGAGTATAAGAGAAGTTCCAGCACATTTGGATAATGTGCTTATCCTTGCTCATTTCCTCTTAAGTAAAACATTATTTCCAACTCAGTACTTTGAACCTGCTCCAATCCCAGGGTCTCTGAAAAAGGGTGGGTTTTTCTATCTAATATTTTTCTGGTCAGTGACATAAGGGGTGACACCAGAGGGCTGGGACCCATGTGAAAAGCCCTCTGCTCATCCTGGTTTTTGTTTCAGCCACCCTCCCGCTGTTGCTGAGGGGCTCAGCTCCCCGTGCGGGCTCACCCCGAGCGCCACCACACAGCTCCTCCACCCTGTGGCTGCAGCGTGACACAGACCTGTCCCAGCAGGGCAGCCCTTGCCAACCAACTCAGCATCAGAGAACAATAAACACAGCACTGAATAAAGCCATAAATTTCTACAGTCATTTTTATTAGTTATGGAAGAACCCCCACTAGTATTTACATAGTGCAAAAAAGCTGTTATTACTCCAAAAAGTACGGTAGACAGAACAGTTATCCTTCATACAGCAAAAAAGAAATGGAACAAACCCCTTCATATTGTATTTTATAATGGTTTTTCTACTGCTTTAACCTAAATATTACTATAAATTTTAAGACATTAAAGATTAAACAGCTTTTCATATTAGAATCTATTTAAAAAGTAAATTATATGAACTATTTATGAACATTTAGAACATGGGCTGTGCCAACTGGGTTTCTGCTTTCAGCATTACCATTCAGTGGTGAGGAAGTTTTGGGCTAGACATTCTCACGTTTCCTTGTGTGTGGCAGGGTGAGTAGAAACCCCCCTTCCCTGGTTTCTATGGCTTGTTTCTGCTGGGTTTTGTTCTGTTAACAAATTGCCGTGTCTAATTTTTAAATGGCTGACACTGAAATTAGCTCAACAGTTTCATTAGTTGGCACAACTTCACAAGAAATACTTAATGACAATTTCAGCAACAGCAGCTTTTCAAACAATAATACTTTTTTACATATATATTTAAAGTAACATTATTAAAATTTAAGCTTGTGTTAAAGAACTGGACAGAACCACATTGTGTAAGCTCCCACCCACCCATAAAGACACCTCCTAGCTTTACCAGAAGAACACCAACAAGTGCATTACTGAACATTTTCTATAATTAATTTTTAAAACACAGGTAAATACTCTCTGTCACTGTTTAGCTTCAATCCTACAACAGCCTGCACACAACTTAAGCAGATAAACAGGCCACCAATTTAAGCCAGTGGCACTAACACTCCAAAGTCTGTGTGAGCAGGATCAGGGCCTTAGCCTTAATCAGACATTGCTACTTGGTCCAACTAAGGACAGAAGTTCTTCAGAATTTTTCCCTTTTACAGATTTGTAACCCATGTTTTATTATTGACAGAGATACTTAAGAGTATTTATATAAATAAGTTGTATACATAGCCACCTCTATCAGTTTTAAAGATCCCTACCCCTACCACAGATACATTATTTTTGATTTTACCAGACAAAGTAAGTGGTGAAATCATTTCTATAAACAATGCCTTAAGAAAAGTAGATTTGTTTCCCAATTAATTATTTTCACAACAAAAATATCTATACACCTATAACTACAGAAACATCTTTTCATGGGGACAGTAACAACCTGTATAAACTGCACACTTTTACACTGAAATAGAAATTCAACTATTTTTTTTAAAAAATCATGGTATTGTAGAACATTTGTATGCTTTCTTCTTAAATTCTGTTGATAATAGAACCAAAATTACCACAGTGAGATACTCTCCTTAAGTGCTTCAAGTGGCAAGGAACTTCCCTAATTTCAGATGCAAATGGATCACTCCCAAAGGAATTGCAATTTCATTCTTACAGTTATTGCTTATTCCCAGCTTATCAAAAAGGAAGCACTAAACCCAGTTTTCTTTACTCAGTTTCAGTTTGCTCCCCTAAGGGTGATCTGCCACATTTTAAAAAGAGACTAGTTCCTTATTTGCTGGCAAATTGAGAGATAATTGTAAGTGCTGTATCACTTTCAAGAACTCTATTAAACTTGTAGCAAAATTGCAGTTAAATAGCGGGCTGAATATTACAAGACTTCTTTGATATAAATGTCAGAAAACTTTAAAATGACAGTCCAAGTTCAGAAAAGACATATAAAAAGATGCGCCTTTGATGTTAATACTTCAAGATCAAAAGTTATTTGAATCACTGGCACTGAAAAAGCAAAAGGAGAAACTACAAACACCTTTGTTTTTTGATGTTCTGGCAAAGTTTTGCCCTCAGTGTATGCACTGATCTCACCTGTGCCGAGATGTGCTTACACATCCAAGGGCGAGTTTTGCTTGTCAGCAGTTCAAACACCTGTCATGTCCTAAAGCAAAAACTCTTAAAATGTACAGACAGTAGAAATCTGCCACAGGGACAGTAAAAGGTTTAACATTCAGGAGGCATCATTCCTTAGTCTTTGTTTTCCTATGAAACGCCTGCTCCAACACCTAGAAGATTACACTAAGGAGCTAAGAACGTGACAGAACAGCCAGTTGTCATAGCAGCTCTCTACACTGCTTATCTACATAGCATTTGCTATGCCTATAGCTATCAAAGCATTATTTACATAATACACAGTTTCTATTATTCTCATTAGCATCCAAAAACCCAGGGCTAGATGACTTCTAAACCTGGAGTCTTATTTTCCCAGTGCAACTTAAAACACCAGCATCACTACTGCTATAAACATTGGTCCCATGTTCCCAAGTGTGGACTGAACACCCAACTCTGCTAACTTCAGTTTCCTGCGGTTTTCAGCCTACCCAGAGGCTTTTCATGCATTTTGATACAAGTGATCAAGAACAACAAAGTGAAATTAAAAGAAACATGTTTGCTATGAAAGTGTTATTCACATGAGTTACTCTTTGGCTACTCCTGAAGTGAAGCTCCTGCTGCTGGCAGTTTCAGTATATCCCTTGCCAATACCAGACAAAGATGGAAAACAGACTCCTGATGTGCAAGGTTTAGACACACACTCCCTCCTCAGTCTGAAACAAATTCATCATCAGTTACATTACATTACATATATACCAGATACATTTCACTTCAGTATTCAGAACAGAACATGGAACAATTCTCTAGCAAAAAGTGTGTTTCAGGGAGGGCATATTTTTGTTTCTTTTACCTCTACACCACAGAAATACTTCCCCAAACTACAGGGCACTTCCTCATTTCCTGGAATAACTACTTTCTTCTCTATCTAGAGGTCAACTCCTAAAGCTGTTACAACTGCAAGAAGAGACAAAGAGGTCACGTTTTCAGCAGGAGTTCTTGAGATACATCCTGGGCAGGATCACAGCGTGCAGGTGAATGCAGAGATTGCCACCACATCATTCACACTTGCTGTTAAGGGATTATTCCTGCTTTTTGCAGTGTTATGCAGAATACAATATGCAAAACAACATTCCTGAGGTAAGTGACAAGAGAGAGAGGAAGTCATCAGTTGACTAAAAGCCCTGAATAGGGATTATGGTTAATGAGTCACTTAGTGTGGTTCGGCAGACAGCAACTGCAGAGAGAATGGGGAATTTTTGTTTTCTTTCCTGCTTTTTTTTTTAATGCAATATTTCTACCTTGTAAAGAAAACCTGCGAAACATTAATTTCATCCCTCTGGTTTAAAGTTTTGCTGGAATCAAAGTTATTACAGCTTATTGTAACCATCTCAGCTATCAGCAGCTTTTTAATGATGCATTCACCAAGATCAACTAAAAAGCTGCATCTATCTTAGCATAAGAATCACACACAATTTCTCTACTATTTAAGTCTCATTAAAATTGCAAATGGCTTTTTCTAGCTTTTCATGAAATAATCAAAATGCTCCTTTTATTTCTAGATAGAACTAGAAAGTCATGGCCAAATACACTGACAGGCCTGGTATAACACTATACCATGACCATGAATTGTTGGCAATTTGTCAGTGTTAATGTAGGTTACCTGTCTGAAAATAAGCTTAGGTCACAACTTGAAAGAATTTTGCTTAAAACTGGTCAGTTACAAGTGTTTCCTTTTACAAAAGATCAAATGAATGCTTACTGACAACTTTTCCACACAGTTTCTAATCTGGGAAATCAATACTGATTAATAGCTAACCTAGTTTTTAAATCAAAAAAGTAACAGACAGCTACAAAAATATTGTTGTGAATTAAATACACATATTGAATGTTTAACAGTGCAAAATGTTGAGATGAAGCATATGGAATAATGGCTGCAACCTTTACAACAGTTAGTTTTAATATAATTTCTAAAAAGTTCCTGAGTTCCTGCTTATTTTTACGGCATATAGATGGAATCTGTGTGTTCTTTATTCAAAGAACTGCAGATGGTGGGTTTATGTTGAGTGTTACTTGCGTGCTTATCATTTGTCCATTCCTCCCCATCAGTGATGGGATCAGCCTGCTCTGAAGTCTCTATTTCTTCCTCTTCACTTTGTTCTGCATTGTCTTCTTCAGCACCACTAAGGGTCTTCCCAAGCTGCAGTGTTTCCATAGTTCTCTGGGTCTCTGAAACCCAAGATTCAATTCTGCTATTAAGCTGAACTTCTACAGAAATTGGTTCATGGGCATAATCCTCATCATCATCATCTTCCTCCTCCTCCTCCTCTTCCAGCATTCCTGGCACAAGAGTACTGGTGGTACTGGTCATGGAAGAATTCAAAAGATCTCGGCAGCTGCCATCCAGGGATCCTGTTTCTGTACTCTGCTGTGAGGCCCATTCCAGATTGTCATCTGGTTTTACCTCATCTTTGTCACCTGGGGTGGATTTTCCGTGATTTGTTGCTGAGGTAGCACCAGTTGTAGCCAGAGGTGGTTGTTTATTAAGAGTGGCTTTTTCCACTTGGCCATTACCAGCTTTTTCTGGTACTGCAGCCTTGCACACAGTTTCTCTCTCATTTTCAGAGGTCTCTAACCCATCAGACGTTTCCACCATATTTCTCCAGTTTGTTTCTATAAATTTTGAAAGAAGTTTAAATAGATAACATTAATTCCTTGTATATAAAAATATTTCCCCTGAGCATGCAATAGCAGCCTAAATAGCAAAATGAGCTAATAATATTAATATTATTCTATGCTTTCTAGAAAAATTTCTACTAGAAAAAAGAGGAAGAAGGGAAGAAGAGACAACAGAAGAGCTGTGAGTAACTTTGGGTTTTTAAAGTGCCCTAAAGCAGAGGGTTACAAAGTTGAAAGTTTGTGCCACTTAGTTTCCTGTACAAACACCAAATGTAACACTGAATTAGTCAAAGAGGTTACTCTCAAGTATAAATTAAAAGAAAACTGCCACCATCTTAAGTCATTCATTTAAGGATTTCTTATAAAATATTTAACTCCTGAAATGAATTAAAGATACCACAAAAGAAGTCACTAAAAATCCAGCATTCTCTTTTATTCACTCTAAGACAAAAAAAAAAAAAAAAGACTCTTGACTTAACAAGTAGTCTCCCTTATATACTCCTTTTCATCTGGGCTTAAGCAACTCGATAAATGAACTTGCCTTTTGCTCACACTAGAATCATTCACTGCCATCTCAAGTTTAAAAATTTAAGCTACATGTCCTATCTTCAGAGACCTCATATTTTAGTTCCTGCTGTCACCAGTTCTTCCTCAGTCATACAATCAATCCAGTGCTATCAGTTTTAAAACAGTTCAGTAAAACTGGAGAAGTCACCTCCATTGATGTTAAATACCTATAACACCTCTGAGGACTAGAAATTATTATTTTCTATACAGTTCAGAGAAAAAAAATACTTATGAAATTAACTGAAGACTAACTGATCTTTTCTTACCCCTGGATATTGTAGAATACTGCAAATTAGGAAGGATTGCATCTTTAGGTACATTTCACAACAAACAGCATTTGGAAAACCCCAGCTTCTATTTACAAAGTTAAGCTTTAACCTACTTACCATATTCTTTCTCATTGACCTCAGATATGGGTTCAGAAATAACACTACAGAATGAGATAGCACTTGCTGCAGAAGGGTTACGAGAATGACCCATGTGATGCGGGGCCTTTTTGACATTCTTCAAGGCTTCTTCTGCCTGCTCCTGTTCCATTGCAGCCACCATGTCCCTGTAGGCTTTCCTGGCCTCTTCAGTCAGGGATACCAGCTTATTAAACAGATCCTAAGTACAAAGGCAATTTCATCAGCAGTAATTCTTACCAATAGTTTTCACTTTACATTACTCCTTTCAGTCTAAGGTATACCTCATATGAGCCTCAAGATTAATACAGAATACCTCAACTTTAACTAAGAATTAGTTCTTCTCTGTATTAAATAATAAAAATACCAGGTTTATGCAACTTTGAGAAGATGAACATACTTTAGGATACTGTTTTTCTCACATTTTTAAGCCTTCCAGAGAATTTCAGATTACAGTTTAAGTCTGTTTAAAAGCTACACTGAGATGTTGTGACCAAAGTGTTTCAGCACACTTAGTACCATAAAAACCGAATTTCAAAGAAAAGACACCATAATATAGAAGAGATATGGGCTATTATTAGGTGTGCTCTTGATGCCAATTCTTTACTACATAATTGTTTACTCCAGCCACTTATGTGATTGGAATTACTCACCTCAGCACCTGAGTAGTTGAAGATACCCACGACACTAACAGGAACCAGCTTGTTCACACAGCGGCCAAGAGCCTTGCGGCCAAGAGCAAAGACAAATGGAATTTCTTGTTCTCGTGCCATGGCTATTACGTTATATAGAGCCTCATCTAGTCCACCTTGAAGAAAGCAATTATAAATAGTTATCTAGTCACTTGACATCATCATATGGTGTGATACAATTCTAACCCACTTTAACTGCAATTAGTCTGTAAATCTTCAATACACACATCAGCGGCTCCTACATCCCAGAGGATAACACACAATACATTTCAAGTGTAGTGAATGAGTACAGATGAAGGTGATATTCTGTACTCTCTACTACTCCTACTCTCTACTTGGCACACAAGCCAGAGTTTCACAGATCTTTTATTAAGCAGAGCTTTGCTATTCTCCTATCTCAGGAAGCCTCTGCTTATACTTGTGGTTGTGGCAAAATGTTGGTTGGCCAACTCACAATTCACATTCCTTTTAAGGAATCTTCCTAAAAAGCACCCAGAGCTCAGGACTCCCTGCAAGGTGTATTGAACACAGAAGCAACACACAGAGTAAATTTCAATTCTTCAATATCTATTTTTCTTTAAGCTTTTCACCTCTCATGGACAAGTTTCTTCCAGACTGGAGTTGAATAAATGTGAAATGGCAATTACCCAGTTGGAGTCTGAAAGTGCTACATCATGCATAGTTAAACAAATGCTTCTAACCTTGCTAATTAACACATCTAATCAGCACAAGAAAACTGAAAAGAGCAAAGTGCAGACCACTTGTTTTTATCATTTATACCTTTTGACTGAATTTTTTCACAGTTGGGGGATATGATTACACACTTGATCTTGTTTAGTTTCATGTGCTTCGTAACCTCACGCAACCCCATAACGAGTCTTCTCCTTGCTTTAGCTCTCATGGGATCCTTTTGATAAATCCGTTCCTGGAAGCTGACAAGCTCTTGCAATAGCAGAGTTACGCACTCATCTATTTCTTTACTTAGAACTTGGTTACAGTATCTGTCAATTCAAAACAATGTTAACAAGTGTCAGCATTGCTACTTCACAAATATTTGCCTAACCAAGGTTTCACCCAGTGTTTTTGCAAATGAAAATAATTTTACTTTCTCAGAACAGTTATTTAACTTTCACTAAAGTTATTAAAAGGATTTAGAAATCAGACTGCAAACTGTAAAATATGTCTTGAATCCATTCATATTTGTAGTAATATCCCTTGCTTCAATCATAAATAATATTAAAAACAAACAAATACTGCAATAAGTGCCTCAAGCAATTTTCTTCTACTTAATTTAGTACATTATAAAGATACATTAATAAAAAGCCCTAATACATTAAGAGATACTATTACAGTATTTTAAGCACTCCTAAGTATTCCTCCCTTTCCCATCCAAAGCATACAGAGCATTCCTCCAAAAAATATTTTTCAGAGAATACTCCTACTTTGCTTATTTGCTGTGGCAACAGCAAAAGTTGCGGAAGTCTCAAGTGTGTGTGTACATATACACACACATTTGTGGACAAACATAAGCGATCCATTTAGGGAAAAAAAAATACTTGCAGAACCTTCTATTTCTGAAAGGGAAGCTTATGTTCATTAAGCTCTTAAGTCTACTAAATCTACCCACATTTAAAATACAAGGGTGACTGAAGTGCAAGCCTTGAATTTATATTATTAAAGCAAAACTCACTCTCTGAATCTCTTGCTGTGAATTTTGGTTATTGCAGAAGATGCCATTGGACTGCCTATTCCAGAACTAGCAGGTGAGCCCTGTGACACTGGGGTCATGCAGTATGGAGAATTCTGACTTGCTGGAGAAAGTGAAGTATCACTAGGCATACTCAGACCAGTTTCTGAAAGGTAATTTTTAAATATTATAAAATGCAAATACATTTTTGTATATAAAAGAAACAGAACCACACTTCTTGTGTTATCACTCTCTTACTCTGTCCAAATTCCATTTTGAAAACACTAAACGTTACTCTTCCCTCCCCTTCTGGAGGGGTGGGAGAAAGGGGAGAAAACAAACTGAACACACATCCACCACTCAGCACAGACTGGATAAATAAGCAATACTTGAATATTCATTAAAAAATATCTTGAGCTTGCTTTGGGAAATTAATAAAACAGAAGAAAAAACCTGTTTTAATGTTATTACTCCTTCCAATAATTCCTTACTATTTATATATATATAAAATACTCAACTAACTTATTCCTAGAATGCCTAGGATTTTCCCACTCTAGTCAGGTCACTCAGAAGAAAAAGTTTTGAAGCAGTACATGCGGAATCCTGATGGACATCTCCTTCCCCCACTCCTACAGACCCAAACATGTTGAAGGCATTGAAAATTCTCTAGAGCTTCTCAGTTGCTCAGGGCTTCTGCTGCAAATTGACAATCCAGACATTGCAGCTGACTGACATGTTCAACAAACTGGAAAACCCCATTTACAGTTTGCAACTTCTATACCTGGAAAACTTTCAGAATGCTCATCATTAAAAGTACTCTGGTCAACATAGCATGGTTGACAAGAGGTCACATGTAGCTTACTTATCAAAAATACTATCAATTTTGACATATGGTGGGAACATCCACTTGAGATAATAATTAAATTGCTATATGGACATCATGTACTGAGAAACTGAGGGACAGACAAGGTATTTTAGAAGAGGAGTTCATATGCTAGTATCTCAAAGTCAAAAAAAAGCTAAAAGATAGTGTGGCATAAGAAGACAAAATACAAAACCAAGCAGATTAGTACAGCTGAGGGGGAGTGATGGGTGTCTAGAGACATAGAGACCAACCTTCCTGAGAGGCCAGCTCCTGCGACTGGTCAGCAGTCAAGTTTAAATGAGCCTCTTTCTGTTCATCAGAACCCAGAAGGCTGTGGTCACCTGATAAACGACCTTTCTTCTCTTCTCTCTCTTTCAAAATAATCTAGAAACAAAACCAACAGCTGTCAGCATCTGAAAATGAGAGATACCTGTAAAGAAAAACATCCCTTTCACTGGATATAACATGAAGTTAAGCAAGCTGTTTTGAACCTTCCTACTCATGCCAGGAGAGAAACTCTGGAAATCACTTCAGTTTCCTCTTTGATCACAGAGTATGCACTGCAGCATTTCAGATGGCATACTCAATACACACTTCTACACAACCAGGACCTTCAATAGTTTAAGTACTGTCACAGCTTCCTTTCTGATACATAACATTAACATAACAATTCCTTATCCCCATGCCTGTAAAAGAATACCTTATACAGGCATACTAGTCATCTTTATGAAGCACCTCAATAAAGACAGTCCTTTCTATAAAAGAAAGTGCAAACATAAGTAGCCATGGATACACTGGCATTACTATCATGTTTAAGAGCAACAACATAAAAGCCTTGACAACAAAGCTTAGAAAACTTTTCCTAACAGGTAAATTCCTCTAACTCAGATCATAGGCAGGTCAGAAAAAGGCCTGCATTTTTAGGGCTCACTTTTTTATATTTTATCTTCTGATGTCCATATATGTATACTCTATTCCTTCTGCACATACCTAATTTATGACTCCATGAAGGTAGATATATATAAGCAATTAATTATTTCTAGGTTTACTCAAAAATTGTGGGTTTGCTTCAACTTCTTTACCCAGCTCTGTAAGAAGGAGTAGGAAAAACTAAGGCTAGCATACTACTTTGCAGACTAGGAATCAGCCACATGAAAAACCTATGGAAGCTTTTCCATGTGTCTTAGTGCCTGCAGTTAAAAAAAGAAAACACCCACACAATCTGTATTGAGATACATTTTTACATTTTACATTTAACTTCACTGATTATGTGGGCTATAAAAGTTATGTTACATGCCTAGATCCAAAGGAGCGGGCATCACTTTAGCATGAACTGGAGGCAGAAGCTCATAACTTGCTTGCCCTATGCTCATGGAAAAGAGTCCTCAATTAAGAAAGTAAAAGGTTGGGTTTTTGTTATTTTTGGACTATGAGTGTGAGTCAAAACACTCCAAGGTTGGCACACTTACCTTTTTGAGTGCTGTAGGGCGTTTCAGTTTTGCAATCTCTCTCTCTTTTCCTCTTTTAACTTTTGGGGCAGTCGAATCCAAAGGATTAAGGCAACCCATAGACGGCTGTCCCTTTGTTAAGGACTTTCTGCTGGCAGATTCTTTGGTATGAAAGGGAGCAGCACTGCCAACTAAATACATGATAGATATTAGTTTCACCAAAAGACATGTCAGCTTTATTTCAACACTGTTTTCAGAATTTCCACTGATGAATTCTCTAAGTAGATTTTCCTTCCTTGGAAAAAAAAGCAGTTCATAATGACAGGAAAATTACATCATCAGATATTGTTGCTTCCAGATGGTTTTAAGCTTTCTTCAACTTAGCCTTAATGTTTTAGGAAATTGTGGATTCCAGAAATTATTTTAATAAATGGTAAGGGGTCTCTCTCAAATGACTACATGTAGCTTTATTAGTTAGATGATTATGGTAAGATAAATCACAAATGTTTATCCAAACACTGATTTTCAGTTGTTATAGGCTTGAATAGTTGACAGGACAAAAGAGAAGAGATAGAGCAGCATGTAGTTAAGTGGATCTTTTGCCAGAAAGAATAAAACAAGTGCTGTCTCAAATGGAAATGCCAACAGTTCTCTGCTGAGCTTTGTTTGATATAACCATGCCAGCTTGAATTAATGTTTGAACACTGCTGAAACTCAAAGCAGGTAAAGGAATCAACACACCAGAAGGAAAATGGTAACTATGTGCATAATGATAGACTCCAGGCTACACAGAAGAGCTCAGGAATCAGAATGGTGGAGTTATTATAAGTGATTACAAAAATGTCAAGTCTGCATTTGGCAGCAAGTATTTAAAAAAAAGCTAATTTAATGTCGTGTTGATACAGACTTAATAAAAGCATTATTAAGCCATTGCATACATTCATAATCAAACTATAGCCTAATATTCTGTGCATGTCTGATCTTATTTTTAAAAGGATACAGCAGAACTACACAAAGGTACAGAAAAAGCAACATGGATTCTCAGAAAAGATACTTCCAGAATTAAATAAATAGACTAGGACTCTTGAGAGACCTCACAGACATTTAAGAATCAGACAAGAAAAGAAGGGAATGACTGCTCAGTCTTTGCACAAAGTCTGTGAAAGCTAACAATATTTTGAATTAGAGCGCAAAAAAATCCAGTACTGACCTCAATCCCCCAAAAACAGAGCAGAAAGAAGAGTCTCCCCACACAGGATTTAGTAAAGTTACAATTCATTGCCATTGGACATTATGGATGGTAAAAGCATAAGGTAGAAACAATGGATAGTTTAAGAAACAAATTTGATTTGAGAAAGCTGTGGGTCAGGAGACCCATAAACAGCAGAAATGGGAAGAACATCCTAGGGACATATCCCTCCATATCACAGTCATTGGTATCCTCTCTTTCCAAGAGTATTTTATAATATCTGTAGTAGATGTTTCTTTCACATATTCATTTCAGCACTGAATTACTCTCAGGACACAAATCCTGAGTTTTGAATAGCAGGTCTTTTTAAAAGACATTTGGCATCAGTTCTATATGGATTTTCACTATTGCATACTGCAGCTCAGAGGGTGACAGCACAGGTAATTTATTGAGAAATGCATTAAAAATCATCTTCCCAGGTTTTTATCACACTTGTATTCAAAAGCTAAAACTTGAGAGAAAGAAAAACATTAAAGATGCTCAGATCAATTACATCCATGTTAGCACAAAATGTTAGCACTGTCAGGCAGATTAGAAATACCTGTGTATGAGAGAGGCCTGGTGTTGGTGATCTGACGAGCTTTCATTGCTTGCTGCTGCTTTTCAAGAGCTGCTAACATGTCACCCAAATCTAACTGAACAGGGGTCTTGCTCTTCTTTCCAGCTGCTTTAGATAAAGCCTCCTACAAAAGGAACATCACATACAATAAATACGAAGAAATGGTGCCTGCAATATTCTTTACAAATTTACAAATTAGATTACTGCTATTAGAGAGTAAGAGGAGCAACAGGTAACTGATCCTCCTCTTGATCAAGTGCTGGGGGTGGGCAGGGTGCTACACACTTGAAGTTTTTTCTGTTCCATGCTTATCTCTGAATACTCTTGAGCTGTTGCAAGTGCTGCAGCCAAGGCCTTCTTCTTCTGACTTTTTGCACGCTTTGGTACAGAGGTTGTAATGGGAATTGGAGTTTGGACTATATTGATTGGAGAATTCTCTGGTAAGTCATCCAACTAGAATTTAAAAATGCAAAAAAATCCACAATTAAAAGACCTTTCTCTCCAGATCACCAAATATGGGCCACTTCAGAAATCAAATCACCCAAGGCTTTGATAACCAATATGACATCCTAATTAATTACAGCTAGATGACACAAGTTAATAGTAATATTATTATTATTATTATTAATATTATTAATGTAATTAATATAGTTAATTATAATATAATTAATATATATTAATATAAAAATATATTAATATAATTGATATTAATATTAATATTAATAATAATAATATTTTTTGTATGGAAAGCTATTCTATTTAGCTACAATTATGGCTTCAGAAGGTTTTCCAGTCTGATTACTAAATAAAGAATTTCCCCCTCCCCAAGATTTCACATAGGATTTGACTATCCTGGAAAGCAGCCAGATAGATTAAGCAGTCTATAGGCACAATTCTGCAACAAAGTGTTTAAGTAGATCACATACTAAAAAAAGTACCTTTCCAACAACTGCTTCCACAGCCCTCAAGCAGATGCAGATTGAAATCTTGAGACAATCTGTGACACCAAGTGTCTGCAACAGGTATCTTACAATCTCATTAGCAGAGATCCTGCTAATCCTGAAGTTTTTTCTTTAAAATGGGTTCCCCACACCACTTATTTTAATTGGCATTTCTTTAGCATCCAAGACAACACAAACACTCCAAGGTCATCACAATTACTGCAATGCAAGTCTTGTAGCAGAGATTCATAAAAAAAATTACACAAACTGAATAGTCTCAAAAGACAATGCTTTGCAAAAGAAAATAATTACTTACTACTTTGGGTGAAATCTTCTGCTGGATGCTACTACTTTTGCTGCTGCCATTGTCACTATTTAGCTCTGGAAATTCATCTTCATCCTAAACAATACAGAAATTAAAAATAAAAAGGATGGAACCGAAGTTACTTGAGGAACATCAACTGAAACTGCTTAAGGTAGAAAAACAAATTGAATCCCTAAATCACATATAAATTAGAAGGGATTAAGTGATACTAATAGAAAATAATGAAAAATTAGGAAAGCATTTCTGCATCCAAATAGTATCTTTTTTTAAATTTTCCTTTTTACACAAAAAAAAAATCTTATTACAATTAGAGGGGATAAACCAGTGAACACAAATTTCTATTCACAAGTGAACAGAAGGAGTTACTTGAAGGCTGCTTATTTAATCTGTAAACCACAAAGTGTTCTAAATTACTGCACTTTACACAACACCCAAGTACAAGTCTCTTTCTGTACATGATTAAAGGATCGTCTAATAAATTAGTGACCTCGGCTGTACACCTCTTGGAGCTAGATGTTTTGTAACTTCCTATTGAGAACATCACTTATTCCACACACAACTGGCATTGCTACTACGTGGAAAGAGTTTTCATACAACAGTACCTCAAAATACAGAGGTTCAGGACTCTGCTCAGCTCTGCTTGCCTGGCTTGTAGCTAAAGGCTTTTCATGTCGTTTCTGCAAACTCTGCC
Organism: Pseudopodoces humilis; assembly: GCF_049639895.1. NCBI lineage: Eukaryota > Metazoa > Chordata > Aves > Passeriformes > Paridae > Pseudopodoces > Pseudopodoces humilis. Next base: position 10,406,576 of record NC_142215.1, on the reverse strand, counting down.
TTCTTTCTGAAGATGTGCTGTGGTCTCTGCATCTGAAACCAGACTGAAGAAAACATATGTGATTGGCATTTTGTAATTTCAGTTTTTCAGGCTATGTATGTGCATGAACATGCCTGTTAATTAGCAACTAGGTACAGTTTTCAGAGGATAAATTGTGCTTTGGTGTTCTGAATTTTTTTTGGTGGGGGCTTTCTGGTGGGTTTTTTGGTTTGTCTTTTTCTTTAAAGCCTGCACAAAGATTCTACAGGCAGTACCAGATTATTCCTCCCCTCAAGACAATCTTTAAATTTGTAACTTAAATAAAAAGGTTTCTTTTGGCCAAACACAAAGAAACTCAGGAGCTGCTGGTGACTAATGAACCCTGAGGAACTGTCTGTAACCACGATCACTCCAAAGATCTCTCTCCCACCTCATAATTATTCTACATGCAGTTACTGCCTTTCAACACATTTTTTATGACAGTGCACATGCACACAGTTCTCTGAAGGCTGGAGACAGCAGAATAGTGGTAAAAGCATTCTTCTGTTTATTATGTGACAGGTTGGTGGAAACCCCTGTGCAAGACCTGTTCGCAAAAATCAATGGTTGATTTGAATTTCACATTTATACTTACCTATTTCTCAAGAAAATTTACTACAGACCTCATACCAATTTAGTTTCAACAGAGAATAGTTTCTAGGACAATTCTGCCTTGAGGTACAGTGAATTTGGCTGAGGCAACCTCATTTAAAACTTTTTGTGCCAGCTTTGTTTTTAAATATCTAAAATAACTGTCAGATTTAGAGTCTAAACTGTGACTGGATGAAAAATCTGGCTCTTCCTACTGTCCCAATGCCATAAACTAACAACAGTGGCTTCTAAAGCCTCTGATTTGATAACAAATTTCATTTTTTTATAAAAATATTCAGAAATGCTATACTACCAGATACTAGCATCCACAAGCTTCTTTCTATAATAAACCCAGTTATCAAACAGGAAGATTCAAGACAATTTAACAATTCCATCTAAAAACCTAAACAGGCTAAGCTGGCTCACATATGTTTGCACAAACAGGCATGTTTATACAAAGCATCCACTTGGAGCTCAGATTTCTTGTCTGCAATAAGAGAGTTCAAGCAAAACCTATGTTTAAACAAAGGCAAATGTTTCAGCCTTCTTTGTAACCCTCTGAACAACTTGCTCCAATAAAATATTTCAAAATTAGGAAGGCCACCTTCTCCTGTCTCCTCACATACTAATTACAGAAATCCTGTCCCACTTGAAGAAGCCTCACAGAAAGATATTCAAACTTTAGCATAAAATAATTTTAAGCCATTAAGAATTTAAAAAAATTAAAAATGGTATGCTAATGTGAATTTAAAAAAAAGTTTTCAAGACAAGAGGAGTGAGAACAGAGGATTCTAGCTCACCACATCAGAATCTTTCTTTAGAAAGTTTGAGATTTTTTCTTTTCCTCTGAAGTGTGAATGGGTCAAAAACTGAATTAACTTTTCTACACCCACACTATCATCATTTCACAGGTTGCTTTATATATGCAATGTTCTTCCTAGGTAGGTACATATAAAGCACAGGCAGAAGACTGTCAAGGATATTAAATTATACATAAATATATTTATGATATAGAGACAGCTCAAAAAGCATATCAGTTAGAAATGTGCAAATAAGCAAATGTGCAACTAGACTTTAAGGTTGAATTTCTATACTGTCCTCATTAAATATTTTTTGTATGTTAATTTTATAATTCCCTCCAAATTCCTTATTTTTCCATATTATAAAAAGCCTCAAATACTTCAATTGAGAACCTCTGACAGCATACCTGTGGATTATTTCTTTGCTCAGCTTGTCTTCCACCTCTAGAAAAGGTCGGAGCTTTTTCAATCCAAGGCTTTTTTTGCGTTGCTTGGGAATTTACATTAGTCCAACCTATACCAGCTGAAAGAGAAGTGCCATCTATGAAAAACTGAATTAGTATCTCGAACATTTCATAATGATTCATATGCCACCAGAGCCAGGAACACAATCCTGACACAAATAAAGTTCTTGGAGAAAGTATTATCACAGGAGAACTAGACTAACTTCCATAGCTATTTTCAGATGTTGCCAGAGTCACCTTTATGGAACATTTAAGCTGCCAAAAATTGATCACCACAAAGCAGCAAGAAAGGAAAATCTCAGGTTCACATCCATACCAATTTCCGTTCAGTCATAAATAGCAGTCCCTGGCATTACCTACTACTACCAGACTAGTCAAACTAATTGTTCATGATATGTGTAAAGCTTCTAAAAAGTATCAGTGCTTCTGAAATGGAGAATGAGAACTCCTTGGCTCTGTTACTACCCAGTTATGAACTGCAGTCCAAAAGGGTAAGGAAGCCTGAGGACAAACTAAACAGGAGCACAGCTTTGTCTGAATGCTTCCACTGGAGTCTCTAGCTGTTTTTTAACCCATTAAAGAAAGGCAGTCGTTAATAAATTATTAGTGATAGCTATACACTTCTTCATTCAGCGAGTAACAGGTGTGTCTTAGTGGAGGTGGTTGGAAATCACAGTAAAGATACATCCTCAGAAGTGTCTGATCAGTTAGAGCAGCACGCTGAAGTAGATCAGGAGTTATGCAAAGCAAAAATACAAATGCAACCCAGCCAAATTTTAAACAGCTCACCAGTCAAGATAATGCTTACTTGTATTTATCGATGGTTCTACAACCTGAAAAGGAAAAGAAACAATTATTTCCGTAATTTTCATTAGTCTGTAGGCTACAAATATAGTTGTTACTCAGTTATCTTTACATACATTCATTGCACAAGAATCTGTATTTCTTGAAGCCATAGCTGCAGCCTGGTTATTGCCGTGCTTAGGACTACAATAGCCACTGTCACTGTCAATGTCTGCCTCACTTGCGCCCTGTTCACTGGAGGACTCTGCAGCAGGGTGAGAGGTTCTCCTGCGCCTGCCCTTTGACTTCCAAAGCATCGTGGAGGAGCTCTCAGAAAGTGATTTATTGGCTATATCTGAAGGAAAGTCTTCAAGAAACAAAATAAAAATAAAATTACTTGCGCATGAATTGGTAAGAGACACAAAAAAGCTACACATCATAAAAACAAATTTAAAAAGCCAGTCTTTGCATTAAACCAGCACTGAATTTAAATTATGTCTAGGTCCAACCATTATTGATAACCAACTCCTTAAAGAGTTGTCAACGTCTTTGCAGGAGTACCATGTCACTGCAACATTATAAGGTGACATACTGAGTAGGTCATGAGGTGACATTATAAGGTGACATACTGAGTAGGTATCTGCAACCATCAGCACCTTTCTTCATTATCCTTTTGAGCTGCAAAGATTTCTTTTAAAAGTTGCATCTAAATCAGGTCCACCCTCTTTTAGAAAAGATGACAACTAACATGCAGTTCTAATTATTTCATACACCCAGAACTTAAAAAACAAATTACCTGTTTGCTGTGATGCATCAACCAACAAAACAATCTTTGATCTATTCTCAGGGCCTGATGAACTGGTCTCCTTCTGAGTGGCAACATTTTTCACTGGAGGACGTTTATTTTTTATGTGCATCTGTAACTGCTGTTGCTGTTTTCAAACATTGCCACACACACACAAAAAAAAGTTGATAAAAAATGAGATATATGCTTCCTGTACAAAGACATTTTCTTTATACAGTTCTACTTATCCTATTTAAAAGCAGACTTACTTTTTGAATGACTGGTCCCCTGTTACTGCTTCTGCTCCGCTGAGTGGACAATGGAAAGACCTGGCCTGACGGGCTGGGACGCTCAGTGCATTCTGTAGTAACTGTACTTACAGCATTTGCTGTTTGAAAGGGTGCAGGATAGGGCGTAGGGAAAGGATGATAGAAACCCATGACCTGAGCACATGGTGCTGGCATCAGCTGATAGTAAGTATATTCTGAAGAAACAGGTGGCTGTGCAGATATTATAGGATAAGCAAGGTATGGTCCTGCAGGATTTGGGCTGGGTTGCTGCCATCTGATGTCATTGTTATATAATGGAAACTGTCTATTAAAAAAAAAAGAAAACAACGAAACAAAACTGCTCAGTAAGTCTTCCCCCTTTCATAGAAAATTCAGACCTTTACCACCCCTTCAAAAACAACAATTCTATTATATTAAGTTCCTAAACTCAACATTTTTTAACTAGTTATGTGAAGAAAACTGGATACAGCTACACCCAATCGTGTTTCACCATGGCAGGACCCAAGCTGGACACCCAAAGCTTTGCTTCATTCAGAGAAGCATCAGAGATTCAGACAAAAAATCTCCTGACTGCCTTAGAAGATCCAAGAGCACAGCAGGTGACTTTGGGAGGGATCCGTACCAGACCTTCATAGCCAGGAGAAAAAAAAGGCAACAAAGAATATGAATGGAAAAAAAACAAAGGAAGAAAATAGGTAAAAGACTGAGGATAGAGAAACTTCCTCCTCATACATGAAGGGTTAAATACAGTGAACAAAAAACTGAATATAAAGCCCACAATCACCGACTCCTCTCAAGCCTACAAGTTTCAACTCATTTAAAAACAGATCATCTTCTATGAAGATCACAATCACTTATTACCTGTTGGATTGATTTTCCTGTACAAATGGATAGCAAGTGATCAGGTAGCTAGGGATTGGAGTTGGTTCCATTCCATTAATTCCTCCACTGTCATTAGGAAGTGCCATTGGGATCATTAGTGTTTCTGGACCCTTCTTCTGAGGAATAAATGGTTCTACTTCAGCTGACAGCTTGACATTCTGAAGAGAAAAGAAAGAATGTCTTCATTAATTACAATCATAAATTGCTTGGGAAAATTTAGATTCATAAAGTTGTACGCAAAGTACCATGAACAGCAGGCAAATGGATGACAAGGCTACAGGATTTCTGCAGTAAACCAAGAGAGGTGGAAAACAGTTGGCAAGTGCTTATTGCATCCTCCCAATCAATGCAGAGTGTAATACAGATCACCAACATTTAGCATTTGTGTTAACCTTTACAAGTGCAATGCAAACACTAATTAACTTTAAAGGGACTGAAGCTCACATCTTGCAGAAGATATATGAGTCGGAGCACAGAACAAAACCAAATTAGCACTGTATGTGGAGCACAGTTGTGTAGGCTTTCAGAAGTGAAACCAACATATGGAAGATGTAGTAATGCCTGGCCTGCTCTACAAAACTGACCATGTTTCTAGGCAATTATAAAAAAGGCTTTTCAGCATTAAACCATAGTTTAACTGCAAAAAGATGATGCACCATAGAAGAACCCTCCCCACACATTCTATCTGTACAACCTGAACATACTTTAACGTGTTAAAATTATGATTAAAGGTTGTCATGAAGAAGGCTTAGAAATAAATTTCAAACTGTGCTTTCAAAGAAAAGTATCTCCCCCAATCCTGAAGGTATCCTTAGCTTAAGCTGGTTTTGCTCACATTTTTGATTTTGTACAACATAGCTGCATCTTACACTTAAATAACAAAAAATGCTGTATTCAATAAGACAACTGCAGAACCTAAGAACCCTTAAACTCTGTATTCTACTATAACTTGCATTCAGATGAAAACAACCTTTTTTTGTACAAAGATCTCAGCTTAATTATATATGTCTCACATCATTACCTCATGGAGTACCAAACCCTAAGAAGATTCTTTCTAAAGCAGACAAGGACTCCAGACATTTTTCCTTCCATACACCTACAAAATAATCTCAAAGGTAACATATGACCTGTATGAGTACATGCTCTTACAGCACATAAAAGAACAAAATCCTAAAGGTTTGCTGAGGACAGTCTTCTATCCTTGCTACTACCTCCAGAACCTCCACATGAGCTGAAACAGTGGAACAGGAGCTCTGGAAGTATCATGGCAAGTGGTCCCACACCTACCACACACTTCTCACTCCATGCCTTTGCTCTGCGTCACATCCACAATCCATCCAGAGACAGCCTTCTCACCCAATATCTGAATCTCCAAGTCCCCAAAACTTATTCTGCTTAAATAAAATCCCATACTGGTTTAGCAGCATGGGAGTGGAAGAGGTGGGAAGGGCAAGTCCAAAATTTTTTTTAAAATATAGTTGTCCCAATGAAAAAAGTATGTCTTTCAAACTGACAAGACACACTGTTCTTGGCAGGAAAGTATTTTTTAATGACTGTTCTGAAAATGCTTATGGCTGTAATATGGATATATCTATATTTATCTATATATATATATAGATATATATACACAGATGGACTATAATAAATGGAAGTATGTCCCATCCCTCGAAGTGTTCAAGGCCAGTTTGGATGGGGCTTCGAGCAACCTGGTGTAATGGAAGGTGTCCCTGCTCATGGCACAGGTTTGGAACCAAACGATTTTTAAGGTCTAGTTCCAGTGCAGGGCAGCCTGATGCTATAAGCACAGACACAGAGGTATCACTCCTGCTGTATAACAAGATCTGCATTACAGCAGAACAATCACCTTCACATCAATTAAATGCATTTCTTTATCATTAGTAGAGGGTGAACATTCCTTTCTTCTACAGTAAAGAAGAAAGAGAGAAGAAAGAAAGAAGAGATTCCTCTCTTCTAATTCCTGAAGTTCTATTCAGAGGAAAAGCTGTGGGGCAGCTGCAGCAGCAGCACCGAACTTGTGCAACACAAATCAAACCCAGCTCTACCCAGAGTCTCCTCTCTGGCCTCAGGCACATCCCTCAGCTGCCTGGTGACTGGCCTGTCCCTCTGCAAAGCTCCAAGGCATTCTGCTCAACACAAGAGAAAGACTTCTTGTAATATTTTTTTTTAAAGTGTTTATGTACAGTGAACACGTAAGTACCAGAAATACCAACACTGAATCCCTCCCTTAAAGCTAAGAGTGTTTTTTCTATGCTATTTCAAGACTGTGAGGCAAAAAATATTTGCTTAAGAATAGATTCACTTCTGGGCTGGCCTACAAAACTAGATCAGAGATTATTCTGAATTGGAAGAGACCCACAAGGATCATCGAGTACAACTCTTTAATGAATGGCCCATATGGGGATTGAACCCACAACCTCGGCATCATCAGCACCCTGCTCTAACCAACTGAGCAATCAAAACATTAAAGGAACACACCAAGGGTGCTTCATCCACAGACAAGAGTAAAACTACAGTGAGTGCTTTACAAATGTGGTATTCCTAAGGAAACACTGAAAACTGACAAACAACTAATCCTAACCTGCTGGTCACTATCCTACCACAACATGCCAAGTGAACTTCATCCGAGATACTAAAAATAAACTCTAGCACTGGCTCAGAAAATAGTAAAAACATTCTATTTGTCATTCATGTTGGGACCAGATTTCCTGTTTTAAAGATCTTTCCTATGTGGCTGTCTGCTCTTTCCCTTATTTGGGAGATTTACATGAAAATACAGAAATCATTCTTTATTGACAAGGCTCTTGCAGAATGGTTTCATGACAATGATTTTTGTGATATTGTACTATATCATCACTCATTAGGATTATGAGAGAACACGCTTTCACATCAGATATTAAAAACAGAGCTGTAACTGATCCAGCAGGAAGTGAGTTATTCCCACCTGCAAGGCTGCCACAGCAAAATATTTCCTGTCAATTCTCAAAGATAATCCCTACCTTACTTTTACATCCAAGGTGGATTGGATAATATTTGACTTATTTAAATCTGTATGGGAAAAAAGGGTATATGGGGGGGAGGTTTGTTTGTTTTAAATTTATTTATAACCCCTCTATAAGACTCAACAGTCTTAAAATGTAATTTTATGATTTTAGGAAAATAATTCACATTATTCTACTTGGTTTTATTAGGTTAAAACAATTCAGAGATGTCCAAACAAAAAAAAGACAGCTTTAATTCTTCCTTTCCTGTTGTTGAGTCTCTTATACAGGTTATGATTACTAATTGCTATGACAGAGCAATTGCCTGATATATTTAATTATCATTTTCTGTACAGCTCAAAACAAGTTTAGCCTACCTGTAATGGTAAAATAGAGATACAGCAGATCTTGTAATCATAAGCACATATGGGTGCATTTGAAAGTTAAATCCTTTTTTTGCTTACAGCTTTTTGGGGAGTGTCTGTTATTTAAAGGAATCAAAACTGTATTTCACATACCTCTTACAAGCATTATATCTTAAACACTTTTCTTGCGCAGTTTAGTCTGAACCTACAGGTTTGGTTGGCTTGTGACAGTTGGGTTTTTTTAATCCTTTCAAGAAACTTGTTTTGGCAAATGATTTAGGGCAAACTTCTGTTTTCAGATTTTGCGTTTTGTTCTGCAATGCACACACACGTATATATACCAACTCACGAAAACAGCACCTGAAAACTTAGAAACCTCAATACAGGTATTTCAAAATCATTCTGCAAACATAATACATCCAATTCTCACATAACTTATACATTTCATTAGACAACAAGGCCCCATTTTCACTTGAGGGTAGAACACCAGCAACTCAAGTGTATCAACAACTAAACTAAAATAACTTCAGTATATTGCTTCCTTAGAACATTTTACCAGTCTTTCAAAAATACTTTAATATTTCTGTGTTACACAGACTGTGTCTTCAGATGAGGGCAGTAAACTTAAAGCAAAAAGGGGAAACAAATGTACTAAGTCAGGTCAGACTGCTAACCAAACCAAAACATCAACAGAATTAACTCTCCAGGGTGATTCTCCAGACATCTCAGCACATTTCACAGATGACCAGTGGTTTCACTGGACAAGTGAGGGAAACAAAAGAGCAATGCTAAGTAATTTGTTCGAAGTTTTCTTAGCAGATCTTTTTAGGATTAGAGATATCTCAGCTAGGAGGAAATGTTGGTGAAGATACACAGCAAAATACCTTCTCTTTCTAATAAACAGCCTTCTTCCTTCATAATGTAAAGAGAAAAATTGAAACAAGAAAAAAAAACATTGATCAATTTAGTATCAAGTAAAGGTACGGCTAATTTCTCATTGCACTGGACAAGCATAAGTTATTTCATATCGAAACTCATTATTTCTTCTAACAGGAAAGGCTCCTTTGGTGAGCTACAGAAACAACAATGCCGAAGAAGCAGTTTGGTGATGGGTTTGGTTGTTTAAATACTGACATGCTTAAGACTCAGTGGAAAATGCAACCAGTAACAAATGAAGTAAGCTCCAGAACACAAGACAAGCTCCTTTTTGTTTCAGAAACAAACAAGAAAATGCATAAAAAAAAGTGCATGCAAATACACATGAACACAATTCCTCAGAGATTTCACCCACACAGCACAAATGGAGTGCCAAGTGCACATGAACAGCACAAACAGGACTGATCATGCCACTGGTTTGTAACCACAGACAAGAAAGATTTGTCAAACACAAAAAGATTTGGGAGAAGGCTGATACACTTGCCCTAATCCTTACAATAGAGCACTTGTGATACAAGTTTATGCTTTAATTGCTCTCACAGCATCAAGATTTATTCTAGTCCGTATCCTCTAAAACAAATTAACACTTTGCCACTGCCATCAGTAAATGCAGGGTCAGACCTTAATACAAACTATTGTGTCGTTTGATCATGCCATCTAATAGCAAACACTGAAAATACTGCAAGACTAAACTTTTTTTTGACTGCAACTTCTTCATGTTTGTTCAACCTTTCATATCACAAAACCAAACAAAGCTTCATTGAAATCAACCTTTGATGACCCAACTCAATTCTAAATATAAATTTAAGTCATGCTGAAACATCAGATTTTCAATCAGCTGCCTATTAATGGAAATACATCCCTTCAAAAGAAACCAAGATTTAGACAGAAGCCTCTTTTGTAGATACCCCTAGTTTCAATTTACAAAACGTTTTGTAGTAGCTCATTACATATTTCAGTACAACAATTACAAGTCTTTCAAGACAGCATATATACTGAAGAGCTCCTTTGTTTCCTATATAAAAGCTACTGTAGTCATCAACAGCTGCTAAGACAGAAGATGACACAAGCAGGAACAGACTGGTAAACTCTGTCCTATAGTTATAGCACTGTACATTTAATCTTAGAAAAGTTTTTGTTCATTGTAGCCTAATGTCATTCAGCATTTTCCATTAAATAGGATCTCTGTCATCCTGCTCTCAGAGGAGAATGCTTAGATATCAATCTCACCATTTACAGGGTGAGAAAATAGACACAGATGCCACATCTCAGAGGGCTATAATAAAATCAGCTGTTTTACTGTCTCAAAGTCTGGAAACAAGAAGTCTCATCCCTAAGTAAAATAAAAACATAGCTCAAACTTCTGGGTTTGTTTTTTTTTTAAGAAAAACAATCCTGTTTCTGAATTCTGGATTTCATAATTTAAATGCTGTGTTAATAGTAAGGCAAGTCACAGTTTATCTATTTTAAGATAAACTTTACAAATATGGAAGTCATTGTTTCTATAATTAGTTGCTTCTAAGTGGCAGATACCTCGGGAATGGTAAATATGCAGTCCAACTGGAAACACCAGCAGCAGGCCATTTAACGAAGCACAAAATTTAACCTTCCCTATTTGCATTTAACATAGTCATTTCAACACAGCACTTAAAGCAAATACACAATGAACTCCTTTCCTTTTCCCTCAGCTCATAAAAAGGGAATTGCGCATAATTCTCTTTCCTTTCACAGGATTAAATATCATTATCAGAACATAACAAAGCTAAATATTTAAACATGCTAGCTTGTCAGGTTGTGCTACTTGCTTGTTTTCTATATATAAGTAAAAATGTTAAACTCAAAGCCAGAATACTGTAAGAAAAAAGGGGGCAGAAACTAAAATTTCTTACTTACACAAAGCCTGTCCAAAGACAAAAAAAAGCTATCAAAAGGATCCTCTTCACTTCACTACTTTCCAGCATTTAGCAGTACAAACTTCTATCCTCATGCTATCCAAATGAAGTAGTAATATTTGAGTGCTTTGTAGACAGTGTACTAAAAGGATTAGTCCAAATTATTTATGCAAATCAGTTTCCTCGTCTCCACAAACTAGTCAATGATAAATAATTTTGTGCTCAAACAGTTAAGATATTCATGGAATCACATCAATAACATTTAAATTCACCAGAGAACATTATTCTGAAATAAGACAATACTAAACTCACAAAATCCAAAAGTGTTTTGCACTTTCAAGATTCAAAAGTAAGCAATATGCAAACAGTACAGGAAACCAGACATTTTCCAGCTTGCCTCAGTTGTAAAATCTGCCATTGGTAAGAAACACTGAAGGAAACTGGACCGGATAAAAGAGCACAAAACATTGATCTAGATCCACTTCCATGGCAACCATATTATCAAGCCACCTGTTGAGTGGTCAAGAATAGCAGAGGCAAGCAGAACAGGCTATCTTTAAGCAATACTAAAACAAAACACAGGTCACTGATTTTGCAACTTCACCTGATTTCTCAACTTACTAAAGGAACCAACTGTCTTAATCACAGGGCAAGACAAAAGTATAAGACAGAAAAATCAAAGCACAGCAGTACCTTTGAAAGAAGTTGTTTCTCTTTAGTTTTCCATCACATTCTGCTTAAACAGAAAGAGCATCAGAGGTCATCTGCTGAGTTTCCTCTCTTGTAGGAAAATAACCTACACTTAACTGCTGAAACCCACTTTTTAATGGGAACAATTTTGTTCTGGTGTAGACAGAAGTAAACTTACACACCCACTACAAAAATTTCAACTACTCTATCATAAAAATAATTCTTTTTAAGCAGCTTTAGTCTGTTCTCATCTATGTCAGCTGCCAAAATATTGCTGAACATATTAGAATTTAGGTAACAGAAATCTCAAAGGCAATCCAAAAGCAGTATCTTTTAATTAATTAGGTGTCCAAATGATCCTGCAACAAGAAATCTCACACTGATTCACTAAGACACCACAAAACTGTTTACCCATCAAAAGCATTCTCTACTCTTGAAATACCATGCTAACAGTACAATAGTCCTAGGTGCTCATATTCTAATTACACAGCAGTTACTCCTATAAGCACATACAGTTACTGTACTGTGCCTGAGAGAGCATACTGAGGGAAAGGAAAGAGAATGAGTACTGTTAACACACATGTGTAGGCTTTAATATTCATTTATCAGATGTCATGCAGTACAGGCAGAGAAAGAAGCCCAAATAAAGAAAAAATGAAATGGCTCCCAAAACTGATGCAACCTTACCAAACACTTACACTGGTAACAGTGATTACATTCAATTCTTACAGCACAAAAGATGCAAACCCAAAGTATCCAGGAGCATCCTAATCAAGATGCTACTGTATAATGAGCAGACAAAAGCAACAAGATTGTTGAATCACTTTAGAAACTCATCAGGTATTAATTATTTGTCTGCCTAGAAGCCTTACTAGGGGATAAGGAACCAACAGGACCAGATATGCTGCAAACATAATAAACAAGATCATTCCTGCTACAGAGCTTAACTATACCTTCAAGCTGAAATACTGTATTTAGTTAAAACAATCACTCAGAGTCAACTGAGTTATTTATACTGTAAATAACATCTCTCTGTTTTCATGAACTGTTTTGACAGATGAAAAGAAAATGGTTTGATAAGGACATGTGTGTGAACCTCCAGTACTGAAGAGCTCAAGCAACGAGGAATAAATATTTCACAAGTGTACTGCAGTACTAATTACAGATGAAACAGAGGGGAAAAAAAATCCCACCACACCAAAATCCAAGATTTTAAAACAAAAAGTACTACAGATTGGACAAACGTAAATTTTACAGAATAAGATCAGGTTTTAACATCAAGGCAAATAAGCATAAAAAAAATATTAAACTCATTATCACACCAGAAAGCCCAGGAAGAAAGCCACAGTGGGAGCAATACTGAAATAAGACTCACTGTTCACAAACTTCCTTAGATATACATACAGCATGAAAAGCCGTGTATCTTTAGAGAGTGCATTACTAGTCATTATCTACTTTGCTACAGGAACCTGTGTTATTTTATTCCTTACCCTACTATTAGAACCCCTGGAGAGCTAAAGCTGAAAACTAGGAAACAAAGAGCTGTAAATCACCAATTTTCAACACATTCTGCTGAAACAGAAGCTTAAAAGTAGTATCAGGCTCTAACAGATGACATCATTCATTTCAGATACATTTTTTAGAACTACCTCCTGATGATGAAATGTTCTTTGCAGATATGTAACAAATCATACAAATTCGTAAGTCCCTGCTTCTTTATACCTACACTTTAAAATCTCTTAAGAATAATGCAAACTGGTTACCTCGAAAGGCCGAGTTTAATACAGAAGAACAAAAAATATAACGACCTGTAGAATTAGTGAGCTACACCCACTCAGCTATGAGGAGACCATCAGCAGTGTCCTGTCACTACAAACTTCAACCCGACCCTGACATTTACAGGATTTCAACAAGAGTGACACCTCAATTGTGTTGCTAAGTTCTTAAAGAAACCTGTTTCTTTTTCAAGAAACCAAGTGTCTAATAATGACCAGGCAGGCTTAAACTTAATGCCGCTAAACTGCAATACTTCCCTAAGCTCGAAACAAAGCCTGGAGGACCAGGGAGAAGAACAGAACCGAGTTTTGAATTCCCTTGGGATTCCCAGGGGAGCCGCTCCCGGGATCCCAGCTCCCCCGGACAGCCGGGCCGGGCGCGGCCTGACGTCTCCCGCCCGGGGAGGGAAGGGCGCCGGCGGACACACACCGAGCTCCCGCTTCCAGCCCGGAGAACGCCCTGTCTGCACCTCCCGAGGGCCGCTTTCCGCCGGGCCGGGGCGGCGGCCCCTCACGGCGCCCCTCACGGCCGGTCCCGGCGCCCCCCGCCCCGCCGGCCGCGAGCCGCGCCCCGCCCCACCGTGCCCCGCCCGCCGACCGGCCGCTGCCGACGGCCCTGCCGGGGCTGACACGGCCGCGGCCGCTCCGCTCCCCGCCCTCACCGCCGCACCGCCGCCCCTCCCGCCGCGGCTGCTCGCGGTCCCTTCGCACCTTGTCCGCTTTGTCCATGGCTCCAGCTACGCCGGGCGGCGGCTCTAATGAGGGTAGCGGAGGACCCGGGCCGCCTCCCCCATGGCGCTGCTTCCCCTGCCGCGCTCCGCACTCGCCCGGAGCAGCGCCGGCCCCGCTCGCGGTTATCACGGGAACCGGGACCGGCTACGCCACGGCCGGGGAGGGACGGGCGGCGGGGAGGGACCAGCTGGGACGGAAGCCGGGCTGGCTCAGGCCGGGAACGCCTTCGCTCCCCCCCCACGGCGGGCGTTCCCCTCCCGCGTTCCGGCCACCCGAAAACAAGCAGGGCCGTGACACAAGCGTTGCGGAAACCCGCGGGAATGGGCGCGGAGAGCGTTGTTCCCCCGCCCAGAGCCGTTCCGGCGGCGGCGAGCGAGGGCGGCAGGTGCGCGGCGGGCCCGTCTGCTCGCGGGCGGCGCCGGGGGAGGCTCAGGCCGATGGCGTCCTTGAAATTATCTGGAACACCGAGGGGAAAAAAAACAACATCCCTGTGATTTATTTAGAGGCAGAAATCTAAAAATGTCGCACAAGCGTCTGGAGTGCAGGGCTGGGCTGTGAAGCGGGTCCCGTGTGTGCAGGGACTGGGGCGGCAGCAAAGCAGGGAGATTCTGAGATGCGAGGTTGGGCGCAGCTTGTATGACGTTCCTTTATTTTACTGCCCTGCTTTTAACATGTGGTTAATAATGAGTAACGCCAGTGAAATCAGTGAGACTGTGTTCACCCCGAGCCTGGAGAATGGGAAACGCATCTAGGAGCCGGTGCTGCATAACAACACATGATCCCGTGCGTGTATTCTGCAGGGGATGTCCCCGCATTTCATTACGCTAATAGGCCTGCTGCCTTGGGTTTAATGGAAATGTGGCATGATTTATTTACAACTTGGTTGATTCATGGCAAGGGAAAAAAAAAATAGCAAAACTAGGCTAAGTACCTTTGTGAAAGAAATCCACAAAAGATATCCCAGATCAGACTCTTGAGCACTTCCAGGTAAATATATTATAAATGTATTACGTATTAATGCATGAGTCAGGTTCGTGCTAGATAAAAGGTTCTTTTGAGGAATAAATGGCTTGCTTTTTAAAGAAACAAGTAAGAAAGCCTGTATTTGAATTTGACAGCAGTAAAAGCTATCCAGAATGTCTCGACAGAGCAATCTTGCTACAGCTTCCTAGATTAAACCTTTATTTTATAATTATTTAATCTTTCCTGCTCTATGTTCATGATACCATGTAACATTTTTTCCTATGTTATAAAAATTTTATTTCTTGGATAAACCCACATAATCCCTTTGTACTTTCTTAGGAGTTTCTCTTTGCCATTAAAACTTCATATGTACCATATGGGATTATGAAGAGGGCTATTGCATTGCACTGCAAGATCTCATCTTGCAAACAGATGACACGAACAGAGAATTGTGCAGACTGTTGCTGCCTTCTGTGCTATTCCGTCCACATCAGCAGGATCACCATCTAAGTGTAGCTTTTGCCTAGATGTCTGCAACATTACGTATGTTCTGTGATTTAAGTTTTCATGAGGTCACAGTACACAAAATCATAGGTCCCGTTGAGCATATGGGAAAGGGAGTGGGCCAGGTTGTAATCCCAATTAAACTGAACTTTCATATTTCTACTAACTTCAGTGAGGGCAGTGTTTTGCTACCAGGGAAGAGAAGGGGAGAGCTGCTGCAGTGTCCTAACTGATACAAAAACCTCATCTGAACTGGAGAAGCTGCAGCAGTTGTATATTTTGTATGCACTTCTGTATCCCAGCACTTTTCTTGACAAGATTAAATGGTCAGCAGAACTCACATAAGTGTTTATAATACTGGGAAGCCATTTCAAGGTGGTAAGACAGAGTAATTGGAGGTTATGAGGTTTTGTTCCCAGGGGCTTTTACACAATGAGATTTGTTATTTCAACACAAGAAGTCACGAAAGTAAAACTGGGTATTAAGCTGGTTGTACACAGAGCTTTCAGCTGATGCAACCGAATAGCATTTCATCAGTAATTGATGAACTTAAATATGAGATGGAAATCTACAGATAAATAATTATGAAACATAAGCTACCTAAACTTCATCTCACTCAAACAAAAAATCTCTACTGAGAAAATGCATTTCATTCCCAGTAGTTGAATGTGTTTTGCTTATTTGTGTGAAATTAGGTTGATTTATTTCAAACTTAATCACTTTTCATCAAGTGGGAGAACTTGCCTGACTGGAAAACAGTGAAAAAATCCCACTGAAACAGCTGGAACAATCGTCTTCTTGTATTAGCACACCAGTGTTTCAGTGTGGAATGCAGCTTAGTTTGTTCAAATTGATGCTGACCATGGAATATATATTATGACATTTGCTTAAGATAGTTGCTGTGTTTTTAAAAAAGAATGAGTCATTATGGCAAGGCTGTCAGTTATGAAATTCTTCCTTTGTTCCCAAGATACATACCAACAGAAAGGTCACACTTAGAAGGGCTGTTATGCACACTCAAATAACAGGAATGTCTAAATTCTAAATTGGGCAGTGATTAAATAGACATCAGATCTACATAAAGCTATACAATATACATAGTACAGAAAGTCATGCTGGGTGACCTGAGTGGCCACTCAGGTGAAAAATACTTAAGGTCTCCCATAAAATTTAACTGTGTTATTACCAAAAAGAAAAACAAACCAAAGCACTCAGAACCAGTTATGTGAGATCCTCTATCCACAGCTATCACAGATATGCCAGGGTATCTGGTTACAACATCATCTTGATTGAGTGTTGTGTAAGAGAACTCGACAATGTCACAGCTCTTAAGGACAAAAAATTCTAAAAACCCTGGTGAATTTTAAAATACTTGGTAGCTACACATGGTTGAATTTGAACATCCTTGGCAGCTGATTTTGAAGACTTGGTTGTAACAGTCCAGTTCTCAAACCTGGCAGTTTGTAAACAATTATTGCAACTTCTTTGCTGCAACACAGAGTAAGTGAAGTGCTTAGTTCATAAGCAAAAATGATGGTTGAACTCCGCAGGTGCTGACTGGAATTTTGCTACTAAGGTTTTAGCTTTATTGCTGCAGCTACTGGGTAGGGATATCCTTCCTGAACACAATGGAGGACACAGATCAAATGAAGAAAATCTAGGTTGACACAAAAATAAAAAATGGGAGTCTAAACCAAAATATCTGAGCAATATGGAAAGGCACTTGGTAATGAATGTATTCAGATTTCAAACCACAGGATTACAAGCAAATCTAACAGCACATGTGTGGCTACTCAGACCCGTAATGAGCTCTGTTTACATCTAGTGGGTATAAAGTCCTACGAAACACAAGCATGTGATTACACACGTCTCACTGAAGTCAAGGCAGCTTCTTATATGGAAAGCTTGAGCATATGTACAGGCTTAATGGCACTAGCATGGAAGCATGAAATAAGGGTTGCTCAGTAACACCCTCTGCCTGAGGTCCAGGCAGGCTTAGACTGAGCTCCACGGCAGCAGCACTAGTGGGGCTGGAGGCTGCCATGGTGAGCAAGTGGAAAAGGCAGCAGGAACAAAGCAGACTCAAAAGTGAGTTTTACTGGCCTGGGACTAAAATTTTCAGTATAGTTACTGAAAAAGACAAGTACAGAAAGTGAAATGTATCTTGGCAAATAAAACTGTATCTGGCGATGTGACATGGTGTCCTGCACAGGCAGCCACAGGCAGACGCAGCAGGGAACAGAACTGGAACTTAAGTGGGAAGGTGAGCTGGGAACTACTCCAGGAACCTGAGAATCACGATTCCAATAGCGATTGCTACCTGGCAGCAGGCAGAGTGAGCCCAGCACTCCCACCGAGAGCAGCTGCAGAGGGAGGCAGCAGAGCCAGCCAGGACAGAACTGCCATGCAACTCCTCCTAACAGGGCCAGGAAGGGATTAGCCTTTACTCTTGCTGTAATGCTTACACATCTTACACCTAAAATTTAGCACTACACATGCAATTATTCTATCACAGATAGTTTGCAATCTATCTTACCACACAGTTAAAGGCATTTAAGATGGTGATAATCCTTTCTTAATATCTTAATTAACACTTAAATAGTTGACTAGCTTGTAATGTAGTTTACCTAGTTCACTAACCTGGTTCTAAACTACATTTTTTGCACTTTGAAAATAATTAACAGTGACACTTTTATATTTAAAATCCATATTAGCATCTATATATAGAAATTTAGTTCTGTATTTAGGCTGTATTTTTGAGAAAGCAAGGGGTACCGCTCCACCAAGTGATGTCATTTTACTCTATACATACACAGTTCTTACTCACATTAATTCACTACCTCTCAAAGAAAAAATATGAAAATACAATCTTCAATTACAATGTTTTATAGCTGTCAGTTCCTGAGAAATTACAAAATCAGAGTTTATTTACAGACTAAAATTCAAATTACTTCATTTTATTATTCTGCTGGGTGCATTTCAGCTGGGTGCACTGCCATTTTTCTGGGGTTTGTTGTTATTCAATGCATTTTCTGTGCTAGGCTTATTTAAAAGGAAAATTAAATTAAATTGGTTTCAGATCCAATCCGATAGGACTTTAAGATGCACAAAAAATACATTCCTTCAAAGTATGTTTAATTAAAAATAATAGTAAAAATCTAAAATGCAGACATAGCACCCACATCCTCCCAGATTTTCCTGTTGTTCAGTTTTAATGCATAAGCTGCCACAACTCAAAAGAAGGGTTTATATATACACAGCTTAATCACTGTTGTAATCTTACATAAGATTACAACAGCCATTAAAATGTTCTTTTGCAAACACTGTTATGGTAACTAGCTAAAATGCCAGTTTATCTTGTACCAGCAGCAACAAGAGGTGTATAAAAACACCCAAGAAGTTGTGTCAAGCGTGGGTCTGACAATTACCAACAATTGCAGAAATTTAATGACTGGACCCAAGACTGAGAATGCAGTGAAGCTGCTTACCACATTTCAAACAACCTGCAGTGCAATGGTGTTTTTTGAAAAAAAAACCAAAAACCTACTCTCCTCCTTCAAGTGCTTGTTCACTTTTCCTGAGGAGACAGAAATGACATCAGAACCAGATCTACCAGGGACTATAGGTGGGCTATAGCAACTATTGGTGATTTCTGCTACAGTTGTATGACAACAGAGCTCTTCAGTATTTCCCCAGAGAAAATCTTCATCTTCTAGGTTAAGAATTGTGAGAACTCAGAAAAGGGGTAGAATCCCTTAGGGATTATATAAATCTTCCTTATGTGCCTAGAGCACAGATGCTAAGGCACTGTACACTTGAGTAAGAGCTGAAGTATGCCAAAACACACAACTACTTCTTAGAGGCAAACACCTTTTTTCTTTCTAAAAACATTGCTAGCCCTCATTTTTCAGACTGACAGTCCTTCAATAGTTGGACTAGTCCTACAACAATTAGTCCTTCAGAACAAAAAGACAAACATGGGAACTAGATGGACATGACAAGATTTACTGCAGTGTTCCCATTTCCTTCTTGAAAAAAATACAAAAATGCCTCCCCAGCAGACGTAGCTGGGATGGAAAATGTTACATCAGGTACAACAGACAAAGTCAAGAAAACTTTTATTTTCAGTGATTGTAAGTTTATGGACAGTTCTCTTTTTCCCCCTCCTTTAGAAGAGATGAGTTGTTCCTTCCTACAGCAAGGGTATTGGGAAACGGCAGAGAAAGGAGACCTACTCAAATAAATAGCTGTCACTGTCCCCTGTCTCCATGGGAAGGAGAACCTTGAAATAGCTGTGACAATCCCCTGTCCCCCTGGGAGAAAGAACCTGTAGGCAAGGGTCCCAATGATTGTGCACTGTTGTTAAGTTCAACTTCACATCACCAGGTACTACTGGAATTTTCAATGCAAAAACTACATTACTCAGCATTATCACAGCATTATAAGGAAATAAAATACAAGGTGCTTTAGTTAAATTTTATATACAGATTTTACAAAGGCAAAAAACTTTGCTTAAAAATTTAAATTTTATATTATTGTTTTAAGTAAATGGATAAATTAAAAACACCTATTGGTAAAAAAATACATGAGTGAAGAAAATCTCACCCAAGATTCAATATTATGCTACTCATGGTACACATTAACTTTTATGGTGTAAATACCAGGAAAAAAAAAATACTTGCTTTGACAACTGCAGAGCAAAATAATTTTCTAAGGGAAATAACTATTCCTCAGATTGAAGTTAATTTTATCCTATTTAATTATAACCTGTTACCAATTTAAATCCTGCCCTAGAACACTGAGTTTACCATGCTGCCTTGCGTGTATGTGATGGACATTTGTAATTTATTAGGCTTTTTCATTATTTTTGAGGTGTTGTTAATTACTCTGAATACAGATTTTTCTTTCCACTATTACAATGTCTGTGTGTGGCACTGCTTGTGTGTACCATCACACACTACTCTCAGCTTTAAACTGGAACACTTACATTTATGGAAAATCTTACCCTTTTTACTACATTTCTGAGACCTGCAAGAGAATTTTTCTGTCAGCTCCAATCTGTTACAGGAATAAAATTTTCTGTGGTCAACACTGTAGTTATATTAAAATGATCTGATGATCCCAAAATCTTAGGACACAAAAGGCATGTGGCTATACTGTGTTATGGATCAGCAGCTCTGAAGGGACTGCAATACATTCAAACATTTGGGACAGAACAGATTCCATTACCAGCAAGGTCATTGTTCTTGGTCCCCACTGCATACACAGTTTCATTTTCTATACACTGAATCTGCTCCAAAAGACCAGATTAGGCAAAGAGAGAGAACAATCAGGGTCTGCATCTCTATTCCCACAGAACTGCGTGGAAAATCTCTATTCTTGAAATAGCAAAATAAAAGCCAAGCATATCCCTGAGAGATGCCAAATACCCACCAACGTAACTAGACAGGACTGATAACAGTTTGGCATCTTGAAGCTAAAAGTTAGTTAGCAAGGCTGCTAAATGTCAGCTCTTTAGTATTTATGTTTCATTATTTCAAAGGGAAAAAAAAAAGAAAAATCAACAGCACACATACCAAGGGGTTCAGACTTAGAATCTCCATATTGTCCTTCACAAATGTGGTAAGTAATTCCTATTTTCTTTTAAAAATAACACAAGTAAAATTCAAGTATAATGAAAGCACATCAAGAAACAAACTGTACAATTTCTGAACTGCACTGTTTATTTTGCTGCTTGAAACCTAAGTGACAGTATGCCACTATAATTATGGGGTTTCTTCTAAACCTTTACTACACTGCAGGTACAGAAATATATGGACACATTTTTGGAGAACTGACATTTTGCAAAATGCAGCAAACATTTCAATTTATACATGAGAAAAGGAAGTGTTCAAAAGGGTATGCATTTCAAGTTATTGCAGGTTATTTCTGTGAGAGAATTTCTGCAGGTAAAACATGTTTAAATTTAACCAACAGTAATGTGTCAGTGTATTTAAAATCATGACAAAAATCTTCTCTCTGGTCATTAATTGCCCCTTGACAAATTACTAGGATGTTGTATGTTTAGGGCAAGATGTCAATACAGCATAAATCCCGTGGCATTTTGGTTTTCTTCTGGAGATTAAAGCTGTTTTTTTTCTTGGGATAAATGCAGCAGCAAAACACAAACCAGCTGATCAAAAAAGCACTTCTGCCATAACTCCAATAATTTCAGGGCACACCAACCGACAGTAGTTTTGCCATTCCCAGTTCTTTTAAGGTTTACATCACTGCACTGTTGCCTTAAGTACGATTGTAGAAGCTTGGTTTCTGTTAGGCCAGCTTGCTGACTACAGCCTGGTTGAGAGAATTTAGTTGGTTGGTCCATTTATCTAACGCAGTATAACGTGCACCACCTCTCTTCTGATGATCCAGTTCTAGGAGCTGGTTGACTTGATCAATTCGGCCATGTATAGTGCTAGAAGTAAATAAATAAAAACTGTAAATTGCTAATGGACATGGAAATAGAAGCTAACAATAAATCAGAGGTAAAGTAAGAGGTCTCATACAAGAGAGGCACAAAGTCCATTTCAGAATTCAGCACTTTTATCATTACTGTCCTGGGTAGTACTGCCTATTAAGCTGTCATCATGACTGGAAAAAACAAACCAAACCCAAACGAATTCATTGCATATTTGCATTCATATTCATTCAATGCATATTTTATCTGCTTGGCTATGACCCCATACAAAGTCTGAAGGAATATGACATAAGAAGTTCTTGAAAGTCAAAGAATCATGAAAAATGGAGATTAATGTGAAGAGACATCAAACAATACAAGCTTATGTATAGCTTACATTTTTGTAATAGTTATAAAAAGTTACCCTCAAGAAAAATAGGTTTCACAAATTGTAGTTAAATTTTTCTAGTTAAGACAGTAGACTACCAATCTGTCAACTTGAAAATGCAATCAAAAATATACATGGGTGTAAGCAGCAATTACTAAGAATAACAACTTTCATAATTTCATAATAATTCAGGGGATTTATTATGTAATTAAGAATTAAAGTAAAAAGATGCCGCTCAATCTCCCTGTATAATTTTCTTGTCTCCCATCTTTCAAACATACTTTACTGCTCAGAAACCAAGCAAATCCAAAGTTAGCACCGTTACCTTTCACTTCTAGAATCAACCAGTATTATCACAATGCCCCAAAATATTGTTTTGTTGCTTCTTCTATAGTTTGATTATTTTAAAGTAATCAAAGATCAAGAATCAGTACATACTTATCCAATATGCACTGCACAAGCAAGCTTTCCACATCAGCTACATCTATGTTTAACTCCTGAAACAAAAAGAAAAGTCATTATGCTGCTACTATGTTCTGCAACATTAAACCTCCAATCTTTGTTTTCATATACAGAATTTGGTTTAACCTCTGATTCTTACTGTTCATAAGTATCAATTCAATAATCATCGATTAAGCAAAAGACCTCCACCCAAAGGACACATGGCCAAGAATCAAGAGACTGGTAACCTCTCAGAAAAAGCTGAAGAGGGGAAAGCAAAATTTTAGAAGCTCCAGAAATGAGTTCCTTTACTGACTTATTGAAAAAACAAACAGATAAAAAATATCCCAAACCAAACAACAGAATAAACCACAACCACAAAAACCCAGGAAATAAAATAAGACAATAATTATCAGAAAAGAATGGATCTGCACTCAAAACCATTTAGAGATGTAATTGCATCTTCTGGCTCAAGCAAGTTCTACAGTTGTTAAGGCTAGCTTAAAAAAAAAGCATACCAAGTTCCAAAGAGAATTTAAGCATAGAAAATAGGCATCCCTAATATTTCATGACATATTTTGTAACACAGTGAACTTTTGCAGGAAAAATCACAGACCCACAGGAGATGGAAATACTCTCATATATTACCACTGGGTTTTTACTCCATTCTTTGCAGATTAAGCAGTGAAATCAGTGATTCTATGGTAATACTTGGTTTGTTCTACTACCACAGTTCTGTAACTTGTACAACACAAACACATTAAGATAGTTTATGAACAAAAGGGATTAAATTTTTAATTTTTATGTTCATAAAAATTATGTCCATAATTCCATTTTTTATTATACAAATTTCACTTTTTATACTTTTCTTAAGAAAAGTTATTTTCTACACCAAGTAGAATACGGTAGTTGAGTATTTTGTAAGTGTATCACAGTACATATTATAAAAAGCAGTTGGATGACACTTGAAATTTACATTTTTGCACTGCAAAGCTGCCAGCAGTGCATCATTAGTACTTTATGGTTTAAAGTGTATTTTAGATGTTCTATTTCTGGAAGCACTGTATTTATTTAAAAGCTTTTATTCACAGTTAATCATTTACTTAAGCAAATGCAAGGCTCTACTGACACATACCTTAGAAATAAAAGGAATATGTATTCTTGTGTAAGGCTTAATTAATTTTATAAGCACTTGTGTTCTGATGTTTCGCAAAAGCTCTGTAAGAGAAGAAAACAAACACTGTAAAAACAGCATTATTGAAATAAAACCACAATATCAATCCATATAGAAAGATACACTAAACACCATGGTCTTTGAAGGTAGTAGTTCAGTGAGTGGGGAAGCCCAGCAAACTAACAACAACCCTCCTTTTCCAGGGATCCAAGCAATATGTAACTCTGAAGGTGGACAGACAGAGCTGAAAACTGTTCAAACATGGAGCAACATGACCTCTGGTAAAAACTGTATTTATTCAAGTTAACTGGATAAATCATAGAGATCATTACCTGGTATGTCTGCCCCCCTACTTTATGGCTAGAATGTTTGCCATGTACAAAATTGAAAAGGGTTATTCTTAAAGCTGTGCAACTTAAAATGTCTGTGCATTTAACATCATGGGGAATATTCACATTTAAAGTTAAAAGTCAGGGCCTAATGATGCAATTACAGTGAGGAACTGAAGTAGTATAAAATGGTCTGCATGGAGAGGCTGATTTTGCTCAAATAAAATAGGGTAGTCATCATTTTTTTAAATTTTTACATTATTAAAAACAGTAGGGATAAAATGAAAGCATAAATTACAATAATAAATTAATAGAGGAAAAAAATCTTGATCCATTTTTACCTGTTTAAACAAGGACTGTTTATATAATAAAATACCACTGAAAACCAGATTATGTGTCTCAATAAACTATGGAGGTTGAAACAACAAGGCAAGGTATGTAAACATAACCATGAACACGTTGTTTATCACTGCAGAGTGAAAATGGTGAGGCATCAGTAGCATATAAGGAGTGACACTCAAATTCTCTTCAGTGCTTTGATTCAGCTTCCTCCTCTTACTCTCCAGCTCTGTCACACCTTCCTCCATGAGCATCCAGTTCTAATCTTACCAAGTCTCCCTCCAAGACTTTGCAGCTCACCAGCAGTCCACGTGGAACATCAGTAGTGGGTTATATTTAGTTTCCTCTGCTCTCTTTTACAAACAAGTATAAGAAAACCAGGTCTCTGGATTTAACCTTTTTCTTTCATGTAACTAACCAGCTAAATGATCTTGCACTGCCACAATCAGACCCACCCTTGAAAACAACAGTTAGCTGAAGAACTGAGCACTATATTCAAGTGAAGAGACTCCTCATTCTCAGATACATGAAAAATGGATGAGGTAACTTTATTTTGTCACATTAATGGAGCAGAAAAGAAAGGCATGTGTTAATGTAGTAGAGGTACTATAACTCCAACCACTGTTTACAAGATATAAATGAAAAGTATGTACCTTTTTACATACTACATTACTACATATTTATTAGTGGAACCTTCATTACATTGTCTATGTATTGTCTGTACTCTGAAGCAGTAAATTAACTTTGTAAACTAGCAAACATCAAACTGGATGATACTGATACAAACCATCTTTACAGGTGAGGGTTGCTCTCATTTCACTATTCCAATGGGAAAAGAACAAAGAACAAAAACAACATTCAAAATATTCAAGTGTTTAAACGTCACCATAGATACCTTAAAATATCCACTCTTCCAGACCTTTCTCCATAAATCCTGCATATCTCTGCAGTCATGCCACATGCCTGGATGCAAGTTAGCCCTGACCAGCTTCTAAGTAACTTGTAAAGGAATCATCCACAAGTAATTATAAGGAACTCTTAGTGCCAAAAAGAAAAATAAACCAAGGGGGGGGGGGGGAAGGAAAAAAAAAGGAGCTTACAAGTAGTGAAAACAAAACAAAAATTATATAATAGCCTTCAAATACCTTCAATGTGCTCCCTTATGAAGGGATCGTCCATGATGTTGCTGTGATTTGTTTTCAGAATCTTCTCAAATTCAGTGATGTCATTATTCTGATAGGCACTTCAGAAAAACAGAGACTGAATTATTAATTTTAAAAGTTAAACAGACTTATAAGATTATGTTCCACAATTTCAAAAAAAAACCCACATCTTATGCACTGGTGGAAAATATTTCTATTCAGAACCTCTGTAAGTAAAAACTCTTTCAAGATGAAATGCAACAGAAATTACCTTTATCCTGCTTCAATTTTAGCAGCATTTACTAAAATTTAGTATGAAGATTTAGTTGTTCCACATGTGCACTCTAGTTTCAAAACTTTTATACTTTAAGAAGCTATTCTTAAATACCCTGTTTTGAAAAGTATCATTACATGAATTTTGGCTTCATGAAGTCATACTTTATGGAACAAATAAGAGCTAAAAAGAGTCTACAAGGCTGTTGCTGTCTCTACAATGTCCAGCTTAAGCTCGATGCTAAAAAAACTGGAAGATGAAAGAAATATGGACTCCCAGGATTATTCATCAGTAATTCTGGCATAATATTACTTTTTAGATTTTTATTTGTAGTTGACTTGTGTATATGTCCTTTCACGAGTCAATCCTGTCATCTGAGAAAGCTTTGCAAAAGGAAGGTGCCACCACAGCACCGTTTAAAGGTCAAAAGCTGCAACTTCTGAAGAAAGACCTTTTTCTTGAAAACCATTCTTTCAAAACAAAATTTTAAATTTCTGTTTAATACTAACATCAAATATTTTGATAACAACATCTATTTGTCCTTCATACTCTGTACATTTTAAATTTGTTTTTAAACTGGTCAAAGAAGATTAATTTGTTATTAAAATGGCCAAGAGGAAGACCTGTTGAGTTTAAGGTATAACTTGAGTAGTTTATAAATAGTTATGTGAGTGGCATGGACTGTATCACATGAAACCAGTAAATTTTACTTTATAATAAAAGGAATTTCAGTTCAGTATATTTTATTGGTTATTTCAGAAGTCTCTTTTTATCATATGTAAAGCACGCAAGCTCGCACTGCAGAGTATAGGAAGGATTTAAAACGTAATTGTCATATTTGAAATTAATTTTATCTTCTGCATATTTCTTATCAACACTGCTTTAATTGCATTATTAATTTTAAAGAAGGAGTTATACTCAAATGTCACAATAAAAGATATAAATTAGAAATACGAATAAAATCAGATAGGGTAAGGCCATCTGGAGTTCCTTCTGCCTCAAATTCACATGAAACTATGAGAGTGAATTAGAAAAAAATACATCTAAAGTGGAATGACTTACTGGAAATAGTCCCTTAATAAACCACCAAGTAATTTATTCATTCACTATGTCACTAATAGATGAATATCCTCACTTTCAGAAACAATTTGTATGTATACAATGCACAACAGCACTATCACAGCAATTTGTTCAAATACAGGATCAACTGTTTCAAAATGTGAGCAGACATTACTTCTCATGTGGGGAAAAGATGGGAAAAGGAGCAGAGGCAGGCCAGAGTGGATACAGTAGGTGAGCTTCAAAACCCAGTGTACAAAACCTGCCCCAGTTCATTGACCATGCACTAGAAGTTCTCAGAGTTGTTTGTAAGAGGTAACGAGGCTTTCTTTTGATTTTTACATGTTTGAAGAATACAGGAGTTCATTGTGAGTTAAGTTTCGTACTCCTAACTTAGGAAATCATGATATATCCATGCAGCAAATTATTCTATTGCTTATGGTATGAGATGTCACTTAACTCAATTTCTATTGTGTAATCAGTCAGAGCCTAAAAAGACCAGTTGCAGTATAAGATGGGACAACTTGATTTAAGGGGAGAAATGTGGTTTTTGTCACACCTTTAGTGACAAAACACAGTTTCTGCACCTGTACATAGT
Organism: Pseudopodoces humilis; assembly: GCF_049639895.1. NCBI lineage: Eukaryota > Metazoa > Chordata > Aves > Passeriformes > Paridae > Pseudopodoces > Pseudopodoces humilis. Next base: position 10,378,925 of record NC_142215.1, on the reverse strand, counting down.
ATGGCATCAATACTATGGTCTCTTATATTAAGTTTCTAAAGAAAAGCAGTCCTCAAATATTTGCCCAATATTTATGAATAACTGTGTTAACTGTGCAGAGAAAAGCAATTTCTAAAAATATTCCTTTTCAGGTTTGGACAATGTATTTTTTTTCTTTTTATCTTTTTGTTCTTTTCTGCAGAAAAATTAAAATCTTACCTTACTAAATTCGTCATTGCTAGAATCTCTGGATCATTTTTGTATGGTTTAGCCTACACAGAACAGAAAGCATAATATGAAAGTTTAGGGGTTTTTTTCCCATTTCCCCTTTGGGTAATTTCTCTATATACTCAGAAAAGGGTGAGGGGATGTGAGGGGGGTGGTGTGAAGGAAGAAGAAAAAAATACCTCCTGAGAATCAAATGGATTTATTCCAGACTTCATAAGCATGTTTGCTAAGACCAAATATTTTAAGCAAGTGGTTCTTCTGGGGCTCCCTGATTCATCATAATTCTTGAATGCTTCAAAAAAATCAGTATGTGCCTTTTCAAACTCTCCTTCTCTTAAGTGCATTTTGCCTCCACATTCTGAAAAGAAAACACAGATGAAAAGGAACATTGTGTGCTTGTTGCTGACTACAATAATTGTACTCAAGTTCCATGCTATTTCTAAATAGATTACTGAAACATTTTCAGAAGTCATTTGGTTCTCTGAAATCGCTAGGAAAAAAAAGCATTAGGGCCTTAACATACAGCACTGCCATTTGAATAAACCCATTCCAAAGAAGAAAAAACAAAACCCAGCCCACACCATAAAACTTAAAAGAACACTAATCCTCATAGCCAATAATTATGTCACCATTATGTTAAAATACTGCAAAAACTGAGATAGAATTTATCTCCATTTCAGTGGCAACAGGCTTCATATATTTATGGAATTTTCCCTATCTGTTGAGCAAAACCACACAGAAAAAATGAGAAATACTTTCTATATCCTTTTATTTCTGAAGTACCCACTGCTGCCTGATTGTCTGTGCAGTATCTACACCAGGGAAAGGAGGAAGGCATAACAGTGTTCTAAAGAAAGTTAACATACACTTGTTTCCACTACAATTCATTATTACAAATAATAAATAATATTTTCAAGTACATCTAAAAGCCCTTTAGTTCCCGCTGAGTTTTAGCAAGGTGAGACACAAATTTATAAAAGGGGATTGCAGGAACAGCAATCTGCTAACCATTCTGCTAGCAGTCCTGTCAAGCCTTTGTTTCTTTCCCCTGCAGATGCCTTTGCATTCATCTTTTGCTGCCTGCCATGATGTCAAACAGCAAGTCTTCCTCTTCTCTTTCTACTGCTTCTCTCCTAACAGTTATTTAGCCAACCGTCATGCCCTTCTGACCAGTGCCTCTGGCACCTGGGCACCAAAACTGCAGAGCTGAAGTCCTGCAAGAAGAAAATGATGAGACTGAATCTACAGAAGCCTGTCTTCATAGTTGGAACTGGAAAAAAACACTGGTTATCAGATTTTCATGGAATAAATCTCTGCAACAGAAGACAAATGAAAAATTCAAGATGAACTTGCCTCTGATAACTCCCATGATCAGTGGATGAGGAATGGCTGACTTGATGTGCAATGACTGTTCATATAGTGCTTTAAGTTTTTTGTTATTTTTCTGTGCTGTATACATTTGAATTTCCAAAGCATAGATTTCCAATAGTTGAGTACCTTTTTTTAGATCATCTTCCCCATCATCAGTCTAGGACAGATTAAGTAATAAATACTGTGAAATTTTAAGAGAACAGCAATTTCAGTTTTATACTAGTAAAACAATGATAACCAAATACTCTCAGTAATTTCCTGTCAAAAACAAGAATATTCCTAAAACTCTGAAATTCTGATGAAACTATCAGAAAACATAGCACTCAAAGAACTTAACCAGAGTCTACATTTTGAAGCCCTTTATTTAAAATGTCAGTATTTTTAATTAAATTTTTTTCTCAAAACTTTAACCTTAATTCTTTTCCACTTTCCTTAAGCCACACTCTTAGTATATAAATACAATGACTAACACAAATGCACATATATACATATGTATTGCCTCTGACAGAACCATTTCCCAGATATTTGTAGCCTATTTCCATACTGAAGGAGGAAAAATATCACAAACAAGCACAGCAGACTGCATGGCTAATTTATTTCTTCCCCTTCCAGATGGGAAAGTAACAACAGTACTTTCAGTTTTGAATAAAGCTCACTTGGAATCTTTGCTATGTTTTAAAATAAATGTCTATGCATCATAGATTATTGATATGAGCTTCTCCTCGTCTTCCCTGAAGAGAAACCCAATCTGCAGTCGTGAATAATTTTTTAAAAACCATCTTTAAGAAAGGAATAAAGCACTTAGCATTTTTTGTTCATGTTATCAAGCAGATAACAAATAAATTCAGGCACACTATTTCTTCCCTCTGCACTAAAGCTCAGCAGAATGCCTCAAAGGCCAACAACAGATGTATTAAAAAAAAATAAATCATTGCATCAAAGTTGTTTACTAAGCCACGGTGATTTAGAATATAAAGGTACCTGGCATGACTGATGCAGCTGACGCAAAATCTTTTGTAACTTTCCATATTCTTCCCGTTCTAAATATAATTTGCCAAGCTGTAATGAAAAGAAAGTTAAAGTACTGAGGTGTAATAAAATTTCACAATTATAATTTATAAGAATTAGCTGACGGTGTCAAAGAAAAGCAAAAAATAGGAAGTTATATATTTTACCTTTGTGTTTGTCTTAAACCACAATCTATCATTCTTAGCATCTTTCAGAGCTTCAAGTGTTGTTTCATAGAATTCCTGAAGCAAATCCATCTGACATAAAAAATCAGAATTCTATAATTGTAAACAGCAAATTTGTACCTGTTAATAAAGTCAATCTGAACAACCTACAAGTGCATGCTTGAACTTCAAAATAAGAAAGGTATCTGTTTCTTACTTAATGTTTGCATTTAAACTGCAAACAGCTTCTAAAGTAACCAAACTAACTACACTATCTTTTCTTATATGAAGCAGATATAATTAAAAAGTAGTCACATTTTAAGATTTGTACTGTTTGTACTGTACTTGATTGATCTGTGAAAAATTAAAGCCACCTTATAAAACCCATCTTATATAACCAAGGAACAGAACTCTGATGTTGTGTAACAAACACAGGTGATATTGTTCCCACTTAAAAGAATAAAAATAATTTACATATCAAAAAGAAAATATGCTTTACAAAGAGAGGAAAATGGTCAAAGGAAAAGATGCCTTCTTCTTTCTGGACTAGCAATGCTGAGTGGAAGAAAGCTCTTGAGCACATCAAACTGTTTCTTTGCATAAAACCCAAAAATACAACATTTGAAATAGAAATAGAAGTGCTGAGTGTTACCTTTTACAAGGGTTGTACAAAGAATGCATTAGTATTGTTCATGACCACTGTTCCTTTGGGGGGTAACAAATCTGTGACTATACATCAAGTTATGATTTCCAGACTGTCCCTCCAGGTCTGGCTCAACTACAAACCAGAGACACTGACCTCTGCCAAGAAGGGACAGTCTAACACAATCCTTTAGATCTCAACAGTAACCCAGCATTCAACTTCCACTTCTAAGAGTGGCAGGGCAGGAAGGATTGTGATAATGACCAAGGACTAAGCACTGAAGACCAATGATCCTCTGTATGAAAGTGCTACTTTCAGGTAGTCAGTGAGAGGACCTTCCTACTCTCTGTAAAGCTTCTACCACAACACAAAACAAAAGGAGCTGGGCTGTGTATCTATGGACATGTACCTCACTTGCACAGTGCACTGGACAGGCAGTATTTCACACCAACACTTCACTGCAAAGATTTCCCTCTCCCCCCAAAATTAAAAAAAAAAAGCATTTTTAAATTAAAAATTATATTTGAGAGGGCACTTACACTGTGTATCTATGCTAAAAATAAGCTCTTATTTATTAATACAGAGGTAAATATTGCCAAAAAAGGACAAGTTTATGAAGATTTATCTGTGTTAATAGAATCCACTAAATGTGGGAAATATATTTTTATATATGACAGCAAGTGAATAGTCAAAATTCCTCTATTAAGATCAAAAAAGCCCAAACCAAACACAAAAAATGTCTGTAGTTAAAAATGCAAATCTGAAACTATGAAGATGAAAGAATTGATGATCCAACCTGCTTGGAAGTAGAGATATAATCAAGAATAGAATTGATGGATTTTTCAGAGTAATTCCTTGTAACTGCACTCCGTATGTAGGTCAATAGCTGTTTATACCTATTCATCATTTCAGGAAAGTTAGTCTAAAAGAAAAACAAAATCACATTATATTTTTTGTTTTAATTGTTAAAACTGAGACATCTTGCAAGTGTATATACAGGAAAAAAAAGCACAGAGAAAGACAATGCAGTAGTGGTTGCTACTAAAACTTTCAAATCACCACTTTATTCATAACCTGCAGAATCAGAAATAACTTCAGGACTGCACAGAGCACACATTTACAATATTTATCTCAATGAAGAAAACAGAACTAGCCATACAACTCTGGAATGGTTGCATACATAGCATATAAATGTTTCACTGTTTGGTCCTAGTGCAATGCACACAGGGAAACATGACCACTTTCAGTGGTGTGACACCTCAGTACAGCAAGGACTGAGCCTCACACATTCATGGAGTACCAGCTGACTACAGCAGCTATTTTGCATCCATTTTGCCTTTGACTTGCAAACACCACATCATTTCCCTGCCATATCTGTAGTAGCCATTAAAGGCTGCAAAAGACAGGTTCTGGTAGATTTAGTTGTCATAGCCATAAATTAGAATAGTAACATAAGATCTCTGGATCAAAGACATATTTACGCCATTTACTCCCAAGTGATAGCTGTAATTCCTACCAATTTAAAGTTTATTTTAATCATCTGTTTCAGAGCTTTGAATCCCCATTCTCCCTTCTCGCCTTCGAGCTCCAAAACCTGGAAAATAATTTTTAAAACAGTATTTATAAAAGCTTTATTCAAACTTAAATTGTTTAAAATATACATATCCCAGACATGCCCTTCCCCCCCACTTTGTTCCTTACAAAGTAACATTTGACTCTGCCCTGTTCTTCAATTTTATTCTTTCCTGGTATTATTGAAAAAGTGAGACTGTATCTCATCAGTTTTCACGACTTAGTTGATATAGGGAGGGTGAACATGATTGTTGTTGTTGTCTAACAGCAAACACTTCAATGCCAAACACTAAGTTTTAACACCACTCCATAAAAACATATGCAAAAATAGTTGTAACACCTCCTGCAAAACTGAGTCAACTAAATTTTGACTAAATTAAGTTAACAAGCTCTTCTGAATTACTACCGTTCCTTCACAAAGGAGAAACGCTTCTAGGTTTTAATGCAATGCTTCTAGGTTTTAATGCAACATAGTTACAGACATGTTTCATTTGTAAAAACTTTAGAAAGTTGTTTTGTTTTTTTTTTAAGTCATGTATTTAATTTTGTTATACACTATATAAATGAGCCAAGAGATGCAAATATCTATTTTTTCTTTAAAAAGTTGCATCTAACATACTGCTTTCTCCTAGCAGTGTGCAAACATTAAGAATTTAAAACTGAGATGAAGGAAAGAAACTCTGTGTCACTTAGTATTTATGCATTTAAAGCTTTGGAATCAGATAGCAAAGCAAATATAATGTTACATAAGACACTGGGGAAAACACCATTTTATTAAAAAAACCCAAATGGATCTGGTTTCTATTGATGCATGAAAACACATTCAGAACTGTTTAATTAACTTAGTAAATCCTGAAGATTAAAAAGTCAGATCTGTGATGAGACTATACCATGTCCTATTTATCCCTAAGAATGATCCTGAAAGGCAGTCAGCCAGGAGTCTAAGATACTCAATAATAAATTTAGCACATTAGTAAATGAAAAGGTAAATCCTACTCTTAAAATCTCAGAAAATACCTCAAATGGTATCAGATATTTTAAAATTTGAATTAGTATAAAAAGCAGAGATAGAATATAAAGACAGAAAACCTTCTGAAAACTGCTTAATGCTGCTTTGGGGTCATCTTCCTTCAAAGCTTTGGAATTGTAGTATTGATTTTCCAGATCCACATTTGGTTCAGAATTGCTGTCCTCAGAATATTCCTACATTTTAAGAAAAAAAAAAAAATCAATCAGAGAAAAAAAAAAAAAGGTTCAGAATCTAATAATCTGCTGGAAATAGCAAATAGTAAGACATATTACTCCAACTAGCACAGAATGCTTGTGTATTAAGTGGCAGTGTTTGGTTCTGGAGCACGTAACAGGTATGGACCCATATAATCATTTTCTCTGTCTGCCATTACTAGGCCAGACTCACCATCCACCAACATTTGCCTGTCAGCAGGTTTCTTTCTGGATTAATGAACTCATAGCTCCACCAACTTCACCTTTATGACAAGCACAGATTGTATTACTGAAATTCTGCCGATGCTGGAGTTTAAGCAGAGGCCCAAGAGCACATGTCATTTCTGGGAGGGGAGAGAACACGCTGCCCACTGATCCTCCTAAAGGCACTCTATTATCCAGCCTTTGCTACCCACAGAAAAGACTCTGGCTGAGCTGCCACACAAGTAATGATTCAGCTATGGAGGGTATCAAATGCTTCCATGAATCTCTCTATAATCTGCCCTTCTATGCCATAACGATTCATCCTTGTCTAAGGAAACTAAAAGAAAGAATAATGATGATAACACCAGCTGCTTCTGCACTGAGAAGCAAGAGATGATTGAGAAAATGCTAAAAATGCTGCCAAAGATGCTGGGGTGCAGCATAGGCACAATAATTTAATAGAATAATTATCTATCATGTACACTAGTGCAAAACAAACTGAAGTAATTACTACTTAATTTTTTTAAGAAGTACTCTGAGACTTCTGATGAAAAAACCCTGCATATTTTATCTTCTTTTGCTGGAGGACAATGCTGCATGTCCAAATTACAAAACACTCACAAAGCTCAAATAATAATTTCATTTGATGTTTACACGATTCAAAACCACTTCACACCTCTGCATTTTCATGCTAACTTCTCTGAACAGGATTTTGGTTATTAGGAGATGAACTGTTTTAACAGAATCTGCTTAATTCTCAAAGTTACTGCTGTCAGAGTAACCTTCCCTTGCACCAACATAAGTAATGCACAGTCAGGTCCCCTCCTTTAGGGTGAATTTTACTCTTGCTGTACTTCATCAGGCACATCTATTCTTTTGTTCATTTGTATATTCCGACTATTAATGGACTCCTCCAAAACCATGGGAAGGAATGGAAAAAAAAAGTAGCTCAAAAGAAAAACTAATTATGGGAGCCCACAGTCAAACCAAGTTTTATTAAATGTGATACTTGAGACATTTGTCCTTCTACCTTTTAATGTTTCTATTTGTAACATGTAGGCAAGCTGCCCAGATATGTATTTATTTTCACCCAACAAAGTACTATCATTAGTGAGAATGAATGGACTGAGAAGTCTTGTGAATTCCACAAACCTGTTTTCTGAATTCCCACAGAAATATAAAAATGTGATACTGAAAACAGCAAAGAAAACAGGAAGTGTCTTATTTCATTGGGCAGGCTCTCATTTTGGTTAGCTTGTTTTTGTAAATTCCTTATCCTATTGATCCAACTCCAATGGAGCAGCTGTGGGTACACACAACGATGTCAACAACTGTATCAGGCACCTTATATATACAGGATGCCAAAAATTAAACAGCATAGCATTTAAGATATGTGTAATCAGCTGATGTCTTGTTTATGCTTAACTCGGACAATGGGGAATATTTTTGGCAGGAGTGTCTATTTGCAAAGATAAAAGGAAAGCAAACTAAATTAATTCCTTATAGGAGACAATGTGTTCTGTTAGCCTCAAGCCAGAAACATCTGAACCTTCATCTTAGCTCTGGCAATGATTCTGGGTGTGGATTCATGTAGGAAGCCTTTTTTCAGATAATTTTTCTCATACTACTTCAATATCCCATAAAGGTCCTTTCATAATATTAATACATAATAAAGAAGTGTTAAGTCTATATATAAGTCTGATATACTTTACCCCCAGTGGAAATGCACTGAAATGTATCAAAGGTACTGGTTTATGTTTTCATGGCTGTATTTTTTCTTCACTTGATGTCTGTTTGCCTCACAACAGACTTAGGATGATGATATGGACTCAAAGCTGCAATGGAAATAAGGCCTTCCTACATACAGAAAATGTGAGGTGGTTTACTTTTAAAAAGACATATTTAGAATTAATGGCTTTGAAGAAAACTTTAAAACTTCAAACTAAGTATGAGCCGATGCCATTAATCTTTATACAATAAAAAATAAAACCAAAAAAAAACCTCCACCATGCAGATACTGAATCTTATTTCAAGCACTGATGCTAATTATGCCAGTGCTGATAAATTCAGAAGGACGAGCACTCAGTCTTCTTTTGCTGCAGAGATGGCTTAGTGCAGTAGGATACAAATGCGAGAACATTAAGCTTCTGCCAAAAGCAAAAAAGGAGGAAAGTATAAAGCTATGTCCTCAAAGTTCCAATTAAGAAAAAGATTAATTTCCTTCTCAGTTCTGAAAACAGAAAAGTTCTTCTAACAAAAAATTCAGATAGCAAAAGCCAAGCCTTTCCTCACTCTCATTTTTAATACCCCTGGTTCCTCCTGCCTGAACAACTTCCCCAGCTCAAATCTTCTAGGTAGGAAGTTTGCTGCAAATTCAGTGGAAATATATGGTTCACAAATAGGATTTCTACATAACTCTAAAAATCTCCACTACAGCATCCAGACCTAACAATTTGCATAGTGACAAACATCCTTAATTAGAACTTCAAGATATAAAAGCAGCTGGGTGATATAATTTATCTCTAGCTGATGTAAAAAAGGAAAAGGCCTAGGAATTTTTAAAACTAAGGTCCTAATGGTATTTTTCAAATGGACTTCAACATTTTAAGTACAAATGAAAAAAAGAGCAGTCTGAGTACACAGAACTCTTTGAAACCCACTGAATTCTTCCTTCCTCAGAGGATCATCAAAACAAACAAATGGGGTTTTTATCACTACTCAAGAAATTAGAAAACCTTGACAGAGCTTGAAAAAATGCAGTTAAATAAGTTAGGATATTATTTAAGCACTGCTATGTTGAAAATCTGCATGTTCTAAATGTAGTCAGTTATATTCAATCCTAAACCATCCCACTGCTTTTTGGAGGCAGAGAAATTACTACACTAGCTCAATTGTAACAGAGATAAAACCTCTGATAGAGTTTACTCTGTCTGGAACATTGTTCTTTCAAAAAGTTTTATTAAAAGTTAAATTAGAATCCAGAAACCAATTTAATTAAGAAGTCTTTATTATGTTACATATTGGGTTTTCATAATATTTTATCTAGTAAACAGCTTTAAAACATTGAGCCTCAGCTTAAAAATGGGCACACACAGAAGTCAATTCACCCGAGTCAGCTTTAGTCATCCTTTTTGTGCATGGATCCATTTGCAGTTTGCCCAGCAGCAAAGGCACATTAACAGCACCCAGCGCTCCCAGCTCATCCCCATCCATGGCTGCTCCTAGCCTGGCCTTTCCCATCCCTGAGAAATCCAGTGGTTTGTGCTGTCTGGCTCCTTGCTGGTTTCCGAGAACTGTGGCAGAAGCCTTGTCAATGTGGCCTCCAGAGATTCCAGGTCCTGAAGCACGGCCTCTGTGCTCAGGGTCACGATGAGGGACAGGAACACGGAGACCATAACAGCCTATCAGTGTTTTTAAAAGTAAATGTGTGGCATTCTGTTAGAGTGGTACACTGACCTGGTAAAGTTCTTTCCGAACAAAAACAACATACGAGTATTTTGTGAAAACTACTGTTGTTACTAATTTTCTGGTCTCCTCCCTTGCCTGAAGCACCTACCTAACTTCTCCATCTAATTGGAGTGATTACCTAAATTTGTGCTCCTCTGTTTATTATTCACCATCACTGCAGGAACTTAATTCCTACTTTGCAAACCTTTTTCTAAAAAAGGAGTAGGGGGAAAGTAGCTATATAGGGGCAACTTTCCAGGAAAAAAAGACAATACAGAAAGTTCTATTTCTGTACAAAATGATCTTTCAAAGACATGGTTGAAATACTACTGTTACTGGTAAAATCATTGCTGGTGATTTTACCAAATTTCAATAATTTGGCTGACTCAAACAATTATTTTTTTTTTTTATGAAGTGCAATTGTTTCTGAGAAGAAGTCTGGTACAAATTTCATTTTACTTCAGCTAACTGTTTCATAACCATGGCATTTAGGAGGTCTACTAAGCACAATGTTCCTTGCATTTGCTCTTCCTGACCTGCAGGCACCAGGACAAACAGCAACTACCAGGCTCTATGTGCATTTGCCAGTTGGTATCCAGGCACATGAATATAAAGAAAGCAATCCGACTGGAATGTAAAAGAGCAAAGAGGAAAAGAACGGAGGCAAACCCTGAAAGTGAAAACAAGAGTTCGATTTGTGTAAGAAGCCTGCATGCAACTGCTCAGCCATGCATTGGGCTTCTTTTCCACGTTCCAAGTCTCTCTCTCCTGCTGCTACTCACTAACTCTGCAAGTCATCCAGTGCCTGCTGGCTCACACCAGGGCTGACACCAGGAATAGAAGTCTGTGAAACCAGTGATTTGCAATGGCGTCAGAAGAGTTCCATGAAAGGCAGTGCTCTGGCTTTGTTTTATTTTTTTTTTTCAGTTGGAAGATGCATAGGAATGAGACAGGAGACTGCAGAAAGAAAATCCTGGTATTACAACATGTAAAAAAGTACAGAAAAAAAGTGTCTTTTCTTTCTACCTCTGTCATGCAGCTCCCCTGTAGTTGTAATGTGCATCCTTTTCTGAAAGTCCAGTTTTCAGCATAACTTAGATCTAATTTATGTCTGTTTAAGACTCAACTGCATATCAGATCCTTGAGAGCACCATTCTGAACACAGCCCTAAATAACTGTCAAAAGAAGCCAACAAAACCAGAACATACTGATACTTGTCAATGTTTAGATAGAATTTACTGATTAATTATTCTCGGGCTTTTTGCCTCAATACTTCCTTCTGAGACATTATGGTAATGAGCAAAATAAACCTCAAATATATTAATTCTGTGTTTGAAGATGAGTCTGAAGACAATGCATAAAGAGTATCACAATAAACGCTGAATCCATATAAAATATGAAATAATATTTAATTCAGAGAACAGTACATTCTATGTCCTCTGTGAAGCATACTTTTTTTTAATCATATACTACTGTAATTAAACTTCACTAAGAAACAGAAGAGGGCCAAGTGGATCTGCTTGATTTGGGACTTCCCTAGATCCGGATACTTGTTTTTGCAGCATTACCACATTCTTGTTTGCAACATATATATGTATTTCAGAAAATTATAATAATAGTGACATATGAGCAATTGGGAAGACGAGACAACATCCACACAAAATTTCAACTGTGTCTATTAAAATCCAGCAATAGAAGACAGGATAATACGTCTACTGATGAGATTGCTTATCAAGTTTGGTAACATACAGAAATTCCTTTTGCAATGGACTGTATTTCAGTAAGAAAGACAGGCAGACTGAAAGACAGACAGATGGAAAGACAGACAGACAGACCCAACGCATGTAGCTTGAAATAAGTAGTAAGACTGCTTATTTCCTAATATCAACACATCCTGAAACGGAAAATCCTCAGTAATCTGAAGGGATGCTCTCTGTATTTGAGTCGTGCCAATCCTCATGAACCTGCAGCCATCTCACTAGGGGGCAAACTGATGACTGTTCACTGGAACTGTAACAGATCTTCTGTAACTCACTGAAACAACACAACTCCATAAGATAAAAAGAACAGTTGCTCAGCAAATATATTTGTCCAACCTTGCCTCAGATTCATTTTAAAGCTGAATTTCAGAACACAGTAGAGATGACTCATTAAGAACACCACAGATTCCTTATTTATTTAAAACAAAACAAGAAGATCCAGTAGATGTACTATAACAACTGTCAATATGTTGTCAATATACCTGAAGAATCAATTTTTGGAGGAAGGCTGAGTTTAGCCTCCAAGTCAATTCAAAGTACAGTCTTTTGTCCCAGACCAAAAACAAAAATGGAATTTACAGTGGTCCTTCCCACTTTGTCCTTCTCCACCCTCAAGCTGGATCTAGTAAAAAGACCTTGTACTGAAATCATGTAAGGCACCTAGTAGCACTGAGCTAGAAATTAAAATTGAGTGGCTTTCATAATGACCAGTAAACATTATTCTGTTCATTGAAGCATAAAGTGGAGTAATTCATGTTGTAATCAAAGCTGTCACAGCACATTACTAGCAAATTGTGAATCTAGGTTCATCCACTCACAAATATAAATGGAATTTCTTCCTGATATCAAGGCTCCAGTGAATAAACTCAAGTTTTGTAGGAGTGGCTAATAAGGTCATTTACATGTAAAACTTTGACTTTTTACCCACTGAAAAACTAAACAGAAACAATCCAATACAACCTGGATAGTCTTCAATTGTTTAACAGTGTAGTAATTACTCTAATAATATAAAATTCCATGATGTAGCTGGGAAAGATCTGGGCCTTTAAAATATCTGTTCACATTTCAGTTCAAGTGCAAAACATTTGCATACTTAAGGAAATTTAACTGACTGTCTCTACATAATCAGCAGGTCAAGTGCACATTAAAGAGAAGCAGCCATAACCACTTCTAATAAAAGCTGACAAAATTAACTTTTTGGGGAGTCTGCACTGCTATTGTTGCGATGGCAGCTACCCTGGGAGACCTGAACCTAGTTTCACCATATTTTGACAAAATAGCTACTTCTTTCATTGACTGTTTCTGTAATCACTGCCTCTCCTCCTGTTCTTTAAAAAAGTATTCACAGCACTCGCATGTGCTCTTTTACTTTCAATTCTGCACTGATTTGAGTATTATGTCTTGTACTCATTCTTTTGTTGCAAAGCCTCTTGCAGCAGCTGATATGCTCAACTTAAGAATCACACATCCCCTTACAGTCTTCTCTTAATTTAACTTGATATTAACATGAAAGGAAGAAATCCGGCCCTGTCTTCAGAGTCCCTAACTTCTTTATGAAACAGTTCTGTGGAACACTACAATTAGAGTCTCAAGCATTTTTGAAAACAACAGTCAATCATGGTTTGGTAGTCCCAGAATGCTGAAACTAATCTAGCTGGAATATTTTTACTCTTCAATTCTTGGTTTTTTTTCCCCCATCAATTATGAACTAAAATTAAATTTTAAAAATCTGAAGCTTGGGTATTAGTTGATGCTTTACATGGGAGTTATATACTAAAAATAAAAAACTAATGTCCTCCTAATTATTACAAGAAGTATTTTAAAAATTTTGAAAGGTCTGAGCTAAGGGTAATTAATGAGAATGAAAATGCTCCAGAAAAAGTAACTACAGTCAGAAGTGGAAATCTGCCACAAGCAAGGTGTTTCAGGAAGGTTTTTCCAATGAGAAATAAAGTACTTCAAAAGAAAGAAACACAGCAAAAAGCACTAGACCAATTATTCTTGGAGAAAACTGACATAAAGCAGTGTTAGTTTCAGCTGCACTTTTATTCATATCTGTATAGATTGAAAAATTCCAATGGTTTCTCTACATGCCCAGTTCTCATGTTATGGAAGGATGTGGAACCTAAATTCTGATGTGTTTAATATTCCTCTGATTGTATTGCATAGAAAAAAACACCACAGTATTTCAAATCAGGGCACAAATTTCAGTGTTAATAAAAATGAATGGAAATTAATTTTGGAACAAAACGTTTCTAATGGTATTAAAACTCTGTGTATTTCCTTCAGTAACTACAGAATGTGAATTCATTCAGAGACTGGAAGGGGAATACAAACAGTTTTTGGAACAGTGACACAGGCAACTCATAGAGTTTTGATGACAATGCCTGTCAAACAAGCACTCTTACATGAATTGAAAAAATCTTGAAAACCAAAACCAGATGCTTTTACTCTATATCTAATATCATCCAACCATTCTAAGCAGTTCCTAACAAAAACTGCCCAGAAACTATTCCAAATAAAATCAGGTAAACATTTTAAACAAACTCGTAAGTGGCAAATGTGTCAGAGAGCAAGTCTTCCAGAAGCAAGTGTCTGTAGTTTTTCAGTGAAACTGCAATACTGCTAGTACATGTTTCACTGAAATGAATGCAATAGACTTTCAAGCTTCTACCACACGTAACTTTATTCAAAAAAATGTCTCTAGTTCTAAAAACCCAATCAAAGTTCAGAAAAGAAAAAAAAGCCAACCCAAAAAATCAAACTTCAAGCCCCAATATAATGTAAGGGCAACATAATTATATTTAATCAGTTTTTTTTTTAACTTTAAAAGCTTAGGACAAAATCTGACGTTAACATATAACTAAATGTTACATGAAACCCCCCAGTCCTTACAATTAAAAACAAAAAGGGAGTGGTAGAAAGGTTACAAAGACTATAAAGACTATTAAGACAAGAAAGTTAGAAATAAGTGCACCCTTCGGCCCGTTGGATCAGAAACCGGCCATGAGGCCATTTCTCCTCACTTCCCTTTCTCTTCCCCCTACTTTTTCCTCAGTTTGTTGCTCACACAAGCACATGAATGTTATCTGGTCCCAAGGGCCTCTCACAGTCGCGGGTGGGGAGAAGGGCGGGCAACTTTATCACTCCACTTCGTGCCCGACACTTGGGCTGGGGCAGGAGGAAAGAGAGAAGGAGGCAGCGCGCCTGAGCCCTTCCCTCAGCGTGAGCCCTGCGGGGGACACAGGGGGCCAGCCCGGGGCCAGTGCACCAGCCCGGGCCTATCCACCTGCCCGGCCCGGAGCCGGCCTGCTCCATCCGCCGAAAGGCGGCCGAGCGCCGCTCCGACAGCAGCACCCGCCCCTCGCAGCCCCGGCCCGCATCCTCCTTCCCGGGAGGAAAACTCATCCTGGATGTCCGCGCTCCCTGCCGGGGCAGCACCCGGCGGGGCGGCTGCTGCGGCGGGAGCGCCGCACTAGCAGCGGCCCGAAGCTGCGCCGCGCCGGCGGCACCCCCGGCTATACCGCTGAGCCCCCGCGCCGCCCCGCGCCCTACCAGATCGTAGTCCTCCTCATCATCGCACATGAAATCATCCTCCATGTCAGACATCTTGGCCGGAGGACGGGCGGGGGGCGGCGGCGGGGACGGCCCCTTCTCCCACAACTCCGCGCGGCGCTGCCCAATGTGGCTCCGCTCCGCCCGGAACCCGCTGCCGCCCGCGCCTGTCCCGCCCCCGGCCCGGGGCGCTCGGAGCCCAATCCGCGCCGCCCCGTCGCCGGCTCCCTCCCCCTGGTAGCGACCGGCCCTTGGCAACGGCGGCCGGGCGGGGCCTGGGCAATGCACGCCGGAACCTCCTCGGGCCGGCGCTGCCGCCGCTCGGAGTGCGCCGTGCTGGCGCCAGGGCCGCCTGCTGTGTGTCCGGCATGGGCGCTGCCTGCCCGGATCCCTCACGGAGGCTGCGAGTATGGGGACTGGCGCATCTTTGGAAAGGTCGAGGGAAGGGATCCTGCCCCTTTACTCAGCCCGGATGAGGCCGCATTTGGAGTACTGTGGTACGAGTTTTACAGTACAAAAGAGATACACGACTCCTAGAGCAGGTCCAGCGGAGAGCTAATAAGTTGGCCAAGAGTCTGGAAATGGCTCTCATGAGGAAGGGCTGAGGGAGCCGGGCCTGTTCAGCCTCAAGAAGAGGCAACTGAGAGGCGCTTCTGTGTAAAGTGTGGGAGGATGGAATCGGGCTCTTCTTTGTGGTGCCATCCAATAGAACAGTGGGCAGAAAGTGATGCACAGAAAAGCCAACCTGAACATGAGGAAGAACTTCTTTACTGTGCAAGTGACCATGTACTGAAACAGCTTGCCCAGAGAGGTTGTGGAGGCTCCCTTACTGGAGATATTCTAGAACTGTCTGAACACAGTCCTGATCCATATGCTCTGGGATGACCCTGCCTGAGCAGGGAGGTTTGACCAGATGACCCACAGTGGGCCATTCCAACCTGAGCCATTCTGTGAAAGCTCAGCCTGTTGCTGTGACCAGCATCACTGCTCAGCTCCATTTTGCTTTACATAGTGCTGCTGAACAGTTTACCTGGGCTGCATTTACCATAAGCAAATAATACCAGAGCAGCAGTTTTAAAGACCTAAGCTCTCTAAATCCACAGACCTTGCAAAGCAATGGCTTTATAAAGATTTTTACATGTTAATTTCTGATGCTGCCTTCAACTGAGAGATGCAATCCCCACAACAGACCGGCTCTGTCTCCCCATCTCTGCAAGGCCTGCGGTTCCCACAGACACCCAGGTGCATCTGCAATATTTACTGGGTCTCCAGGTTTTCCTCTTGTTGGTCTTGTTGGTTTTGTATTATGGTTTCTGACAGTGGGTTTTTGTTGTTTTTTTTTCCCTACAGCTACTGCCAAGTCTTTTAAAAGCTGTGTTTGTATTCTGCAACTATACTAATGGGAAAATAAATATTTTACCTCAGAAAACCCACAATGAAATTTGTTACTGTGCTTCCTTCATTCTGAGCACTTAAAACTCCCTGAATAGGATGAGGGACAGAAATATAGATACCAAAATGCACAGACACCAAAACACTGAGTGAGCCTGTGAACACTTTTGAAATGGTCAGTTCCTTGCAAGTATCTGCAGCCATTAATTCCAGGGTAACAGGAGCCACGAGGCTGCCTGTTGGGAGGGGAGCTGGAGGAGCCACACACCACAAAAAACCATGGGGAAACAGATACCCATCCCTCCACGCCATGAGGGATGCGACTGTCCATTTATTATTTTCATGGCACGTGCATTTTGCAGGAGCATCGGCAGGAATACCAAAAATCGCCAAACATTTCTTTCGCACGTAGCAGCAGCTTCCCTGTCCCACGGGGCTGCGGCGGGCGCAGGGCCGAGGGCAGAGCGGCCCCCCAGCCGAGCGGCGGCGGGGTGCCGAGCGGAGCACCGCCGGCGGGGCGGGACGGGGCCGGGCCGCCGGCGCTGCCGCCCGGAAGGACGCGGCGTTCACTGCCCCGTGACTGCGGTCCCGCCGGAGCCGCCTTAGCCAGGCCCGCGGAGGAGCCGCCATGGCGGGGGACAGCCCCAGCGCCCTCCCGGTGCAGCTGGTGGAGCAGCCCAGGTGGGTGGGTCGCTCCCCGGCCCCGCTACCGCATATCCCGGAGCGGGTGGGCGGTCTGCGGGGGCCGGGGGGGTGGGAGGACGGGTGAGTAAGCCCGTCCTCACGCTTCGGGCTGAGGTGCGAGGCGGTGTGGACTCGTGGCATCGTGGTTTTTCCGTGACACGACCAGAGACTTCCCGGGAAGCTCCCGCTGGTCGGGGCGCGCCGGCCTCCGGTCCCTTCTCCCACCCACAGCAGCCGGGCCCGCCCTGACGCCCCTCGCAGGGTGTCGCTGGGGCAGCAGGAGGAATCGTTCATTCATTCATTCATTTATTCATTCATTTATTCTTTCATCATTTCGCTTACATCATTTCTCCCCCAGAGTTTTAGGGAATACTGCTTATTCTCTCGTTGCTTTTTGCTGTAAAAGGCCCTGGAGCAGAGCTGGCCTGGTCTGTCCTTGGAATGGCTGCAGCACATGCCGGCTCCTGCTCCTTGCCCATGCAGTTGCGCTCGGTGTGTGGAATTAAAACACAAACGAACCTTTTTGCTTGTGTTAGCACAGCAGAAGGGGCACTTATTAAAACGCCGGTTACTTGCATATGATTGCACCATAAATCCCACGGAAACGACAAGTCCAACATTTCCAGACTTGGAAGTGTGAAGTTGTGAGGAGTGCCTTTGCTTTAAGGCTTCTGACAATTTTCTTCTTGGTGTAGGTGCTTGAAATGCAGCGTGCGTGTTGCAACATCAAGGCCAAAGCCTGTAAATAGCCTTTCATCAGGCCTGCTTGTAAAA
This sequence comes from Pseudopodoces humilis, assembly GCF_049639895.1. Taxonomy (NCBI): domain Eukaryota; kingdom Metazoa; phylum Chordata; class Aves; order Passeriformes; family Paridae; genus Pseudopodoces; species Pseudopodoces humilis. Next base: position 10,360,920 of record NC_142215.1, on the reverse strand, counting down.
CCCGCATTAAAAAAAGAGATCAATCAGCACTTAGATAAACATGCCCTCATGACTGCTTTGTTTGTTGTCTCTTGGTACCAACACTACTATAAAAATATCTGTGAAACAAAGCAGCATTCTAAATACTGACACAAAAAGGAATAAAGTTAACACCTAGAATTCTGCCAACAGATTCCCCCGTGGACTATATTATTAATGTGATGTAGAGAAGGGATTGTACAATGAAATGGCAGGAATTGCTTTTGCTAATTGGAAGAGCAATGTACCAGTCAATACTAGGGGAGATTATAAGAAGGGGAAATCATAGACCTAATACAGCTTTGTAACTGGGCACAAAGATAGAAAGGAACTGAAAGATATGTTTGAAAATATCGCAACAAATCATATTTTGTAGCTTTCCACTCATAAAAATGGTACAAAACATTTGAATATAAGTAGCTGAGCAGTAACATAGCCTTTACAAAGATGTACAAACTAAATAATCGTGGAATTTTCTAACATCTGTTTCTCATTGCAGTCTTCTTACTTCCACTTTGCATTAACTAGGCTTCCAGTTCCAGATTTAGATTAAATGTAGAAGTCTTATCAGGGTTTCTGTTACTGGATTTTTGTCAATAGACTAAAATTTTGCTTTCAGGTAGTTTCAAAATTAATTACTATCAAGTTTCCTATGCTTCACTAAGATAATAGCTTCATCTGTTCTCAGCCCTCATTTTCCTACTGTTCTGCATGACACACTGAAGTATTCCAACTTTGCAAACATCAGGTAGAAGGTTGGTACCTTTACAGTTGCTGGAAATAAAGCAGTATGACAAAGTTGATTTTCTTTGAACTTTCAGTAGCACATCAGGCACATCTAAATGGAAAACCTGAAGTACTTTTGCTGGCATCTTATGGAGTGAATACTGTCATAAATCTTCGGGATAATCTGAGGTTTGGAATTTTAGTTCTATGCATACATATTTATACAAAGATGGGTAGTGTCAAATATAAAAATTGATAAAAATCAAGATTAGGTTGAGTCTTCAGTGCTCTGTGAAGAGCAGAAATAAGCAGCTTAATGTCACTCCTGATGTAGCAGAGAAAACTCCACATACTTCAGGAAGCTGAATTGAATTTGCTTCAAGAAGCATTGAAACTTCCTGTCTTTTATGCAAATACAGTCCTTCTAAATGTTTGTAACCTTCCTTTCAGATTGCAGAAACTGAAGGAGATGTTTATATCAAAGTTTGGATCAGCTCCCAAGTTTTATGCTCGTGCACCAGGACGAGTCAACTTAATAGGTAAAATAGAAAAATTAACCTTATGTTATTTTACTTCATCTGTCATCATGGAAGTCTAGTAGTTTAAAACACAGAATGAAAATGCTGATCTTTATTTTTTCAGAGAAGTCTCTTGTGATAAATTGAAAATCATATATAATTTTACTATATATTTTTATAAACAACTCTACATGGATATCAATTTTGGAGAAAGACATTTACAGACAGCATTGATGGTTTTGAAAATTGGAGTAACTTGCCAGCTTATGGTTTTTAAAATTATTTAAATTTACCAAATATAACCAGCCCCACAGCAATGCACATGATAAAGCATGAAATGATTCTGCCGTCATCTCTTCTTTACTCTTCCATGGAGATGTGTCCACAGAACTTGAGTGGGTGTGATTCACTGGCAGACTGGAGAGTCATAATTATTTTGTATTTAGGTCTTACTTTTATTTCTGTAGCAGCCTTATTTTTGAGATTTCTCTGTCCATGTTAGGATTGTGTTCTCCCTGGAGCTGAGTTTCTTGCATATATTCGTAAAATAATCCTACACATTTGAAGACATAGTAAAAGGATCCTGAAAAACAGAGCTGTAAAAGTCAATTAGTTTATTGAGCAGTTAATGTTAATTTTTATCTCAGTGTTATGTGAACATCTCATATAGACTAAATAGACAGCATATGGTAACTGAGAATTATTCCCAAGGGAGAGGATGTTTACTTTACTACATACATTTTCTATTTGTTACTTTATGTGTTGTGTGCAACTGTATTACTGATTATTTAAATAATGTAGTTACCTTCATGGAAAAAGGTCCAGAAATTGTATGTACATGACAGTTCTCATTCTTGGACAATATCTAATCTACATGGTGGGGACTTTTTAAAATTTTCGTAAGCCACTGTTAAAACATGAATATTTATAAATAGGTGCAATAGATTAAAATCACTAAAGAAAGAAAAACTTTTTGTAAAGTAATAAGAAATGGAGGAAATGTACCCCAAACTTTAGGTAATAAGAGTTGAAACTATAGTAAGAAATTGTCTCATCCAGTAAACAACACTGAAGCCTTGTAGAAGTTCTGTTACTGTTATTCTAGAAAGAATTATTGCAAAGTATTTTCTTTGTTTCTTTGCTAGGAGAACACATAGACTACTGTGGTTATGCTGTGCTCCCGATGGCTATAGAACAAGATATCCTGATTGCAGTAGAACCTGTACAAACTCAACTTGTGCAACTGGCAAATACCAATTCTTTGTACTTGTATGTAATTACTTTGTTTATTCATTAATTTTTATGAACCTCTTGATGCATTGCAATACAATTTACATTTTCAGAGATCTGACAGACTTCCATTGCAATACAGAGTCTGATTGTGTAAAACAATTCCATCAGCAGATGGAATCCCACAGACTGACTCCATGCTGTGTGTATTAGTTTAGAGCAATAGCTTTGCAGCTGTTCTCTCCTACCTGTTTGTTCATATTACTCTGTAAGGCCTGTGATTTTTCAATCCTTCAAAAGTGCAATTCTGTCTTCCCTTCTTTTATCTCATCTTTCTTGATATAATCTTGATATAATAATTGGCAGCAGCTCAGTTTCTTCTGAAGAAGGGATTGAATTGTTTTGTAATCGATGACTGCAAAAGTAAGGTAGCACTCCCCTGCTCTGGAGAACCTGTGACTGTGTTTTCACAACAGCTTTAGGAACAATCCTGGCTCAAAAAACCAGTATTCCTTCGCTTCCACTTCCTCCACAGCTGTTGTTCACAGAATCATAGGCCAATTTAGGTTGGAAGGGACCTTTGAAGATCCCTTGTAAATAATCTTGTTGGCCTTCTGCTCAACTCCCTGCCAATGTCTTCTATGTATTGGGAAATCCCAAAACTGGATGCAGTATTCCAGCTATGGTCTCACAAGTGCTGAACATAGGGAAATAATCCTTCCACTCTATTCAACTTCAGGCACATTTTTCTGCCTTTTTGTAACAGACTGATACTTGTGTAGTTGCATGGCAGTTCAGATCAGGTCACTCATCCACATGAGCTTTTGTGGACATTTTACAAAAATCAGAGTACGCAGAAGCTTAGTTTAAGCCATTTTTATTGAGCCATTGGCTTAATTGGTAAATTAGTTCCTGAAAGCACAGTGTGTGGCAGCACAGGGACAGGAACATACTATCCAAATTAGGAAATACTTGAGCACATATTCCTGCTTAAAGCTCAGTTTGTTATAAACACATTATGAACTGCTGCCTGTGACTAAAACAGTTAAAAGGAATTTGTACTTCCATGCTAAGTATAAATACTCAGAGATTTTTCACTTAGTGGAGTATGTTTTCACGTTATAGCTGGGCTGAATTAAGAGTTTGACACTGCTAAAAGGCAATGGCTTAGCTTCTTTTCCTCCTAGTCTCCCTGATTCTGCTTCTAAGATCAACTCAGCCTCTGTCTTTTAGCAGGTGTAGAGTACTTGTTTGATCATAAGTAAAGTGCACTACTCTCCCATTTTTTGCTTGGATAACTTTCTGTCATTTTAGTGAATTGCCATGCACTCAGCACTAAAGCTGACTCGGGGTAAACAGTGAGAACAAGCAGTGGTGAACAGGGAAGGGAAGTGGAAGGTGTGTGTGGGACCTTTCCCTTTCTTCAACAGCAGCCTCCCACCAGGGCTTAAGCTGTGTTGCAAAATCATTCTGCAAGAGACAATAGCTTCAGAATTAAAATAGTTTTGATTAGGAAAAGTTGTTATAATGAACACTAAATAAAGCAGTAATGAAAAGGTAAACATTTTCACTTGGTCTTCAAGCTTTGCTGCATTGTATTGCAATTGAAATGGTGTTCTCAGGACAGTTCACCAAATGTAGGATTATAGCCTTTGAATTTAAATTGCACATTGTCACTATATTTTTTACATCTGTCCTGGTTTCAGTTTGAAATCATATGCTTTAAGCCATAAACCAAGAAAAGGTCTCAGAACACAGCACTAAGCATCTTGGTTTTGTTGAGACACTGTTGCTTAAAAACAAAGCTAAAACATGCCCATAATTTCATAACAAAGAAATATTTTTCAACACTTTGAATGTTACACCACATAACAAAACTGATGACAAAATGTCTTTTTTTCCCAGCCTGTTACCCTGGTAGATTTATGCCTGTGGTGAATGCATATCTATAGGCCTTTGGTGAACAAGAACTATCCCGAATCCTCTGTAGAATCACTATTTCCTTTTTCATTCTTATTTTGTGAACTGGTAAACATTGGAGCAGTTCTGTAGCACTCCTCCACCCTGATTGTTCATGTTAACTTTTAGTAGAAATTAAACAGAGAACAGGTTGCTGGAAAAACCACGTATTTGTTTTTCATCATAAATTATCTCAATTGATCTTATGCCTTTTATGTTATTGGGACTAAAAAGGTATTCAAAACTTACATTCTTTTGAAGTTCCTGATACCTCCCCTTCACAAAACATCTTTGTAATTGAGAAGTATGTGTAGAGAGAATATCTGACGTTTATACTTCTCAAAATGCCTTCAGAAGTACCAGAGGATGGTAATTACCAATCAGTTTGTCTCATGACAAAACCTGGAAGTTTTGTTTGTTTTTAAATCAGGGTTTTTGTACAGAAGACTCAAACAGATAAACTAACATTGACAAGACAATAAGATTCTGTGAGAAAGAGCCAAATTGATCTCTCAAAAATAAGGATTATTTACTATTCAAGCAGTAAAAACCACCTCAGTCACACTACCTGGAAGTCCCATCTCTTCTAATTATACAGAAAAATTGAGGTTTTTATGTCTAATTATGGAGAATTGACATTCTTTCCCTAAGCATTCTTTAAAACTGAAAGGCTGGAACAGACAGTATCAGAGTATTTTTATTTCATGGGTATGTTTTTCCCAATCTTTTATTTTATTTTGTTATAAAGTTCTTGTATTAAACTGACTAATTTTCAGTAGACGGTTCAAAGGCAAGCATGAAGATTTACTGATTTAAGATAAAGCTAGGCTATTTAGGAATGATTTTTTATAAAAAAACTGAATATAATAGCAAAAGATAGATTTAAGGATTCTGGGGATTTTGACAGTCCCACATTCTGTGTTTGTGTGAATTATGTCCATATAAAGCCTGCCAAAATCAAAGCAAATTTTTTTGCTTTCATTTTCTATGTGAGAAGATTGCAAAAAAGAGAAAAATGCATTTTAAGAAGTCATTATTTTAATTTATCTTGAGAACCAGCAAATATAGTATGTGTCTGCTTGTTCATTGAAATGTTACTCTGTCTGACAGGGTAAAAAGAAATATGAAGATAAAATATTTTAGAGCTCTTCTTTGAGACAAAGAGGATTCCTTTTCTCTTAACTGCTTTCACATAAGGTTGCTTTACACCAACCTTGATTTTTTACAACAATTATTTAAGATTATTGTAGGAAGCAAGCATAAACAAACAGAATTTTCAAACCTTTGTTACTGATAACAAGTATTTTCTATTTTACAAACATCTCGTGCGGGGGCTATTTTATTCAAAAACCATGAGCAAGTTGATGTTTTATTCTCTTGGAGATCATTCTAAATGCACACGAATCTGATACTGGAAAAATTTAAAGCCATTCTCAAAGTTTCCTAGCAGTCTAATCTCAATACTCACTTTCATTTAGTTTGTGTTCCTCTACAAAACCTACTAATTTCTGTCACTAGCTTTGTGCAATTCTTTGCTGCTTCACTGTTGATAAAATCCTCTTTGTTGCACTAAGATAGCAGCTTACACATTAAACTGTACACCAGTATGATGGGTTTGCACTGTAATTAAGGTTGAACTTGAATGTATAACTGGCAAAATGGGAATTCTAAGTTGATACTCGAAGTACAAGATGTGTTATGTGCCGTGGAGCTGGAAATAGGTTGTAGGCTGGGAGTACAAGTGGAGTTCCTCACTACAGTGGGGCAAGCAATAGACTAGATGAAGTGTGGGGCCACTGCAACATTGCTTGTTGCTTTGGGGGTTGCATGACACAAAAATGGAAGCCTTAAAGTGCACCAGAATAAAGTGAGCTTTTCAGACATTGCTCGAAGACAATTATATCGTAGTAAAGATTCTTTTTATTTGCATAACTTTTTCTCCATAGGTAACAGAATAATTAACTGAAAAAAACATCTTTTCACTGGCATCCATTACAAGTATTAATTAGTGAAGTCCTTTTGGACAAAAATCAACCCAGGAAATCAATAATCTATGTAGTTTACTGGGACCAGTGAAAGAAAGAAAAATCCCATCCTCTTAGGAGGTGCAGACTGTCCCCTGAAGTATTGTTTCTTGAAACTGGTTTTATTACTGTTAAATATTTCCAGGAATTCAGCTGCCTCTGTTCATATTCTTTAGCAGACCTTGCCTTGTAGAGCACATCTTAATCTGGAATTTCTGAATATTTTTAATTTGGTTTCTTGATGTTCTCAGTACCTTTGCTGTTTCTGTGTTGGGCACCTGCTGTCATGACATCAAGAAGATAAAGTTCCTGAGTGTTCAGGGGTACAAGACTGCCAAACAGCTTGCACACCTTGGGGACTGATGCACCTCGTTGAGGCCTCTGCATGTCACCCATGCCAATTTTGACAGCACCTAGCTGTTCTTTAGGAACATTCAAGCTCACTATTTTTATTATTTTGAAAGAAAGATGGAGTAGGAATTATCCTGGAGGAAACAGATAAAGTATTTAAACCAAATATTTTTGTCTTGTAACATACATGATATAATTCTGCAGCATTTGGCCACTTTCAGTGAAGTGCCATTCAGAGCAAAGGTAGTGAAGATGATATCCTGAGCAGGAATTACCAGAGAGCCTGAAGTTTATCTGTCTCTTGTCAAGGTTTGACAAATATGATTATTTAAATTTTCACTTCTAAGAAACCATGATAGCTCACATACATGATGGAAGTCATCCTGCCTTAATTAAGGATGTCAAGGGCAGCTTAATTTCTGGATTTATTTAATATATTCTTTATAGTTAATCAAGAATTCTTATGCTTTCATCTAAAATAACCATATAGAAATGATTAATAAAGAAGATATGTAAAAAGATCAAACAACAAACCAAGACAGAAAACATTGCACTGAAAACTATCAAACCAGTTTTGTCCATCAGCAGGTGGCAGTAACAAGCCACGTTTTTTCAAACTAAATTAAATACAAATTAAAGCCTCAAGGTTTTTCTGTTTTTGCAGGGATTTCAGTACTAGTGTTAATAACATTCAGATTAACAAAACCAAACCTCAGTGGCATAACTACTTCCTGTGTGGACTGCAGGGTATTCAGGTAAGCCAAATCCGTTTTATTTATGAAATTAATGTAGAAATAAAATACAACAAGAATACCTATTTACCTTCAAAATGTTTCCCTGCATTCTGTAGCTTTTTTTAAACATACATTGAAGTATTTTTATGTTAAATCTTAAAGAGGAGATATGAATGAGTTTGCTTCAAAATATTTGCAGAGCACTATTTTCATCTCTATAAAACAAATTACAATAGCAAATAATTGCTTAGGAAAGTTGTGATCAAATATTATCAGGATGATATTCCTGTGTTTTGAAGTTAGAAGGAATGCTATCCAATGGAATTATTTAATTAAAATCTGCTTTGAAAAAGGTTTGGAGGTTTGTCTTTCAGGACACAAAGATTGTATCTTAGCCCTTTTCTTTCTATGGGAGCATTTAAAAAACATAGACTTCCATTAAAGCTGAAAACCTATAATTTGTGCTCAACAGCTGAGTGAAGCTGATTCATGCAGTAGGCAAAAGCAAATGCAAAAGCCAAGTAAACAACACACAGAAGAAACCATTAAGAACCATTACTCATCCTGGTTTTCAGAGTTTGGAATTTGAATGGGATTTTCAGAATGTCCTGAGTTAAAAGTGCAGCTATGCAGGAAGGGGCACACTTACGGTAAAGGCAGGAGCACAAACACACAGATGTTTTCCTGTCTGCCCACTCCAGCTTTATCTCCCTGGGGAGCTCCCCTCTCCAGACTGACCTGAGAACCCAACTGTTGTGCAAGCAAGTGCTGGTCGTCAGTGCTGCCCTGAGAGGTGGCCTTAACTCATCATCGAGGCTCTTGGAAATCTCACCTGCTGTTTGCAGATGAAGCACAGAATTCACAGAATTCATGGCCCTTTCAGGGATAAAAAAAAAGGTGACTTCTCTGCTCGATGGCAATCAAATTATGTTTCTGGAAGGACAGATGGGCTAAACAGTGGTAGCAGGTCAGGAACAGGGCACCATAGCCAACCCAAATTTTGGGTAAATGTGCTTTTTAAAGCACATGAAGTTTGCCTCAGTATAGGCCATCTAGGTCACCCCACAGGATGGTCCAATAGATAAGGACTGCAACTGTTGAAAAGCCTACCTCAGACCTGCCACTGGAGTCTTCAAAATACAATATTCAGAACAATTAGAGCCACAGATCACTTTCTTACAATTCACAGGTCCTAAACAGCCCCCTGTTCCTATGCATAGACCCAAATAAATTACTTTTGTGTGCAGTAACATGAGTAACATGAGTATTTTCAATTTTGTATTGCTCAGTAACATAGGCATTTAAATTGCAGTAACTGTAGAGATATAGATTAGGTTTCTTTACAGTATATCCTTTCTTGCATTAAGGCTTGCATGACCAATTGACTTTATTTATTTTGCAGTCTGCTACTGAGATTTGTTTTCTAAGGACAAGCTTTCATACTTGAAGGTTAATTTGCAAAGCAGGTTTGCAGACTCTAGTACTGGCAGAAAATAAGCATAAATGTTACAGACTTAAGAAACTCTGAAATACAAGTACTCAGAGGGTCCAGCGGGATAATCTGTTTATATTAAGTTGAACATGCTATCCTTTTGGGACAGAACTGTTGCAGAACTTGGCAAAGTCCATTTTCATTTTTGAAACTGAAGTACGTTTCTATTTAAACATCGCGTGATAAGTCTGCAAGCCTGATTCACGTTCAAGACAATCCAGAAACTGTGGATCAGTTTCTGGTTACTCAAGCATTTTCTGTTTATGAACAAGCCTGTCTAGTGTTCTTCATGAAGGGGCATGGGCAGCAATAGTATTCTAGATATGAATTTCCTTTATTTGTAAAACAGGAAATTCAAAATAGATTTTGAAGTGATGGTAGAAGATTTTAAAGGGGGCTTTTTGTGTTTGCCAATCTCTACCATTGGTATTTATGGTTGAAGTTCTGTCAGTAAAAGTAGGAAAAATCTCTTGAAGGCGAACATTTCTTTATGAAAGTACTGTTATTTTTTATGATTATTGACACAGTAACATAGTTTATTGACATATAAATTGCATCAGAAGTTATCTATTCATATAGCCCCACATACAGTCAATGATTTTGTAATAAGTATTGAATGTTTGTTTCAAACTAATAGCAGAGAAAAATTTTTATAAAAGTGATTATGAATAAAAAGACAAAGCAACTAAAGAATAATTAAAAGAGTACGTACATGAGGATTTATGACTTCTGGATTAAATGTATTATCTGTGATATCTATCATGTATGTTAAAATACTTTAAACTTCATTCAAAAAATAGCATGCCAGAGACCAGCCCCGCTGGTAGGTGTGTCCTTGTGACCCTAAAGCACAGAGTTCCTTAAGTACCATTGTGGTTTTCCCAGTGTCGGTCCTGTGGGTGCTTCAGGACATGAGTATTTGGCTTTGAAAACAGCTGCATGGCTACTGGTTCCCCCTTGGCGTTGTGTGGCTCCCTAATACCACGTGCCAGTGTTGGAAGTGAAACATAAAGTGGACCTTGAGCTTTTTGTGGTGCCTAAAATGAAGAGCTGTTAAGAAAAAGACAAAAGTAGGGTATAAAAGGATTGGTAACTTTGCACTGTCACAACGGCAGCTCAAAGCAGAGCCAGTTGCTGCAAAACCCACCCACGAAGCTTGGTAAATTCTTGGGCGTGCAGCCCATCCTGAGTTCTGCTAGGGGTAGTTATATGTTTGTGTACAGCAATTGCAGACATACCTTTGGCTGAAGCCTCACCATTGGCTTTGTTTGTAAGGAACAGAACGAAAATTTTGCTTTTGCTTTATTTTGGAGGTAACAGAAGCAGGTCCTTGCTTCCAGCAACTCAGCAGAAGGATTCTCTTTCTAAGTATCAGAAAATTGCAAGCCTGAGCCTGTCTGTACTTGAAACTAAGATTGTTTATTTTTTCATTGTTAGGAACATTTTGGTCTTAATAACCCAACTGGAATGAATTGTCTGCTAGATGGAACCATCCCTCCAAGTTCTGGTCTCTCTAGCTCCAGTGCTTTGGTGTGCTGTGCAGGACTCGTGACACTCCGAGCTAATGGAAAAACCCTCTCTAAGGTAATTTACTGTAAAACACGAGAGTGTCAGCAGTAAAATTCTACTTAAAATTAAATATTGTTAATGCCTGTAAACATTAAAAACACGATACAATTGTTTTTGCAAAGAGTTGTTGGATATAAACTTAAGATATTGCACAATTGAGCAAACATCTTTGGCCAAATTTTGGCAGGATTTGAATTTGGCAAGAACACAGGCTTGCATTAAAGCTGAAAAAAGGAGCATTATTGTAAGCCTGTATTTTGGCCAGCCATCAGGTCCATGCCTGGACCAGATGTGCTATCTGTAGGCCAGGGCTGAGGATATATGTGCTGAAGCATGTGGACCACACCCCCGAGGCCTTTACTCTCTCCCTGAATGACTTTTCATGGCTTTAACAGCAGAGCATCAACATCTGTTGGAGGCCTGTGGAACAATTTCTTGATAAATTATGTAATCAGCACAAAGTAGAGGTAAAATTCTTCCATCTGACTCTCCTTATTCTCTTCACAGTTTTTTTGGAATGAACATATTTACAATCCAAAATGTATTCCTCACTTTTAAGCAAACATTAGTCTAAAAACAAACCCCAAGTATGTGACCTGTTAGCAGTACAACTGTTAGCACTGTTTGGCTTGTGTAATACAGATTTCTGGAAGAGTCATGGTTCTTGAAGGTGCCATATGGGAATGAAGTTCTCTCTATTAAAAATGTCTGGTTAAGTGAAACTAGGATCTTAAATTAGAACATTGTCAGGAAAAGAACAGATCTAAATGTGACTGTTACACGTATTTGTGCCTATTGTCTAAGACAGACATTCCCAAATTGTGGTACGAAGCCAACTGAAAGTGGCACATGATGATGGCAGCTGTTAACTCTGCTTTTAACAAGAACTTCTCTGAGCCGTAAGGTGAACAGATCCACAAAACAGAAGGTTTTGTTGAGATTTACTTCTCAATGAAGCTGCAGTTGCAGGAGTGCTCTCAGCAGTGATTGCACAGTCCCACATTGCTCAGGCAGAAAGGAGCAGGGTTGGTGAGGCAGGAAGCTTTTTAAGTAGGAGGATGTGGCTACAGTTACTGTCACGCGGACTTGTGTTGGTGTGTGATCAAAGGTCAGTAAGGGGTTGGACACTGTAAGAGAGGCTTTAGTTTGGGAGGTGAGATGTGTAGAGCAGTGGTAGATGAAAACATGGAACTGAGGATCCTTCTCAGATGAATGAGACTGCAGTTAAAGGGTTAGAGGTGACAGAATGTGTACCTGGCCTGACAAGAAGCTTCTGGTTTTGCATAGATGGTCCTACCACAGGTCAGCACCATCTCTGATGGTGGTCACCTCAAGAGCGAAGCTTGGGAACAAATGATCCAAATCACAGGAGTGCACGTGTTCAGAAATTTGTATCTGCACAATCATAAAATTGACAGAGGTCAGAAAGTCCAAAATTTACTAGGTAGTAAAAATCTGTATCTGGAAAACCAGAAGCCAGGTTTTCATTATTCCAATTCTGCACAGTGTTCTTCAGAGAATAAATGATACAGTGTGTATCTTGAGCTGAATTTACACGTGGCTTGGGAGTACTGGCCGGCATTATGCCAGACTTACTGAAAAGAAAGGTGCAAAACTCTGTCATTTTCATAGAAAATTAGAGAAGAACAGAAGGAAGACAGAGACTCCAATGAATGTCTTTTCTTCTCCTCATGTGTCCTATTCAATCCTCTTCTTGCTAGTTGAAAAATGTGCTGAAAGTTAAGCTTGTGTCTGAAATACAGTTGGACAAACACAAGAGACACAATTGCACATTTTTGTCAGGAAACCCTGCTGTCTGCTGCCAGATATTTTGGACTTGTGATGAAAAATGAGCAATTAATGTACAGATGAGACTTCTCAATAGCCACCATAGGAGCAGTTAAGAACATATCCAAGGTTTTATATGCTTGCATAGACCAAGGCACCTTGTGTCGTGGCTAGGAGAGAGGGTGACAGCTCTGAAGACTGATTGCTTTTGTCCAGGCTTTTCAAGTCCCCAGATCTTACAGGACAGTAAAAACTCATTCAGTGCTTTTGGCTAATTTATGATTTAGCATTGGAGACTTCTTATATGTAGCTAAATTCAGAGTCTCTGTTGCACTGGATTTATGCTTAGCCTTGCAGAATTGCCTTGTATAAGGCAGGACTAGTCTGAGTATAAATTAGAGCAATCTAGACATGTGAGTCCTCAGAAGTATAAAACGTGCTCTGGGCTCTTCTTGCCAGCTCCTAATGCATCCTGTGCTGGTGTCAAATGGGATCTGTGCAGGATCCAGTCCTGCTGGCTCTGTGTCAGCAGGGAGCTCCCCCATGGCAGGGAAATTCTTAGCTGAGCACAAGTAGGGGCTTTCCAGATCCTTTCCACTAGAAAGCAAATCAGAACCGTGCATTTTTAAGGCTCTGGATATTTATGTGTTTGTTTATTTTAAATAAGAAGTATCACTTTACCCCTCCCATCCATCTTTTTTTTTCCAAAGGCTTTATAGTTCTGAAAGTTGTAAACTGTAGTATTTATAAGTAACGATATTTGGTTATGATGGTAATTTTATGAGAAAAGATTGACTTTTTTCTCCTCACTAGTCTGATGGACTTTGCAAAATCTCAGTATGATGGTTTGTAGCAGGAAGACAGGAAACTTTTGGCTTTGGAATGAAATTTGGCTGAATCGTAGGGCTTCTGTAGCCAAAGTTATGAAAAAATGACCTTTTACTGAATGGAACATTTATCTGTTTTGTTTCTGTGAAACTATTTTTATGAGAATATTTTAGTTATACGCTCTTTTGCCTGATAAATGTAAGTTTAGAATAGTTGCTGTAGAGTAAAAGTCATTGAAATTTAGAGCTTTTATGAGATAACACTTCCAGTGTGAGGTTTGGTCCCAGAAAATTAAGAGCCAAAACTCCACAAAATTAAAAAAACATTGTAAAAGCATGGCTAGAATTTCATGGTGGCTAATTTTAAAAATAGCACTTTTTTGACATTGAAAACAAAATCAGAAAAAAACATGCTCTCACTAATTGTCTGTAGCAGTCAGCAATAGGGCATTGTTTCAGTGAGCATACAATATTTTTTTAAAAAACCCATCGTACACATACACAATAGTTAGGAAAAATACCAGTTCAAGACAATTCAGCCAGATGTGCAGTGCTAACCAGTTGCAGCAGTGCAATAGCATTCAAGTAACAAGATGGAAAATGTAGAATGTGATCTTTAAAAAGAATCCATTTTTCTCCTCCAAACAGGATACCAATCTAAGGCCGTGTTGGCATCTCTCAAACAGCAGTAATGCTCAGTAGTAGTAGCTCTTGATTTTAAAGTAATTTTTATTTCACTGTTACAAAATCAATCTTTTGTATAACTTTTCATCAAGAGATGATACTTTTTGTAAAGGAAACATAATAATGTTCTAAAGTGTCCCAGCTTTGTGTTTCATGGTAGGAATTAATGAGTACAGAAAATCACTTAGGACTGAGTAACTAGATTTACTTGAAAGGTGTGATGATAGTGTTGTCCAAATGTTAGATTTTTGTGAAAGTAAGGCCTGTTCAGACACCTCAACATTTTTTTTCTGTTACTCAAGGCTGGGTAGCTGTGCACATACTTATTGGGAAGAAGAGATCAAAAGTGAATAGGGTTTATCTAATTAAATGTGAAATATTTAGCTTAGGAAGGGGAATCATATTTGGCTTTCTCTAGACTGAGGAAAAGCTAAGACAGACAGAATAAATAAAAGACCTAAATCTAATCAGTAATGGCACAGTGTCCCTTCATTTCATTTTTCCCAAAATTCATATGAATTTGAGTGTGGGTGTTAAACATTTTTAAACAATATTTCAACAGTTACTATATCTGCTAGTGTCACTGGGTTCAATGGGAGAATAGGTATGCCATCTGGAATACTTTCTACTTTCTGAAGCCTTTATAAAATAAGGAAAGTACTTGAGTTGAACCCTTTACCACTCCTAATCCATAGCTGTCTGGCAAGAAAACCTGTGATTTTATCCATACTGATAGTATGACTTTGAAATTAGTAACTTGTGCTGATAATACTCCTTAGGATTGAATTATAATTTATTTCATTTCGTTTAAAAATATTTCTTTTTATAATTTATTTTATTGATCTATAAGTAGTCTTTGATAGATGCATGCTCAGGTTAATTATATGAGAAACCAAATTGTTTACACAACAAATGGCACATGGATACTGTATTTTAAAGTACTATTAATACAGAGAAATGCTACAGTTCTTTTCTCCCTGTGGAATTGAAAAAACAGGGCTCTTGTTAAGCTTGGCTGGGTGTTTGCAATCAAGGGGGAACAGAGTACTTTAGAGCAGTGGTAATCAAAGGCCATAATCTCTCATCAACCAAATTGATAACCTTCTATTTGAGCATGTTAGGGGGCAGACAAGTCAAGCTAAGATTGCTAAGATTGCTGTGCTTATGAGGACATCCAGATACTATCTGACAAATATATTCCCATTCGGGAAAAAAGTAAGCATAATTACCTTGCAAGACATAGATGAAGTTCAGCTAATTGGGATTTTATGTGCAAACTGGAAGCAGATGGTAACTTTCAGCAACCTATTCCTAGTCAAGATGAGATATTAAAAAAAAAGGCATTCCTGGGGGTAAAATAACCTCAAAAATTTGGGCATAATTTTATACCTTACTAAATGAAACATAGTACCTTATATTTCAGAAGTTATTTTTATACCTATATGCACATATATAAAAACATGCACAGATTGGGAAAAAAAAATGACAGTCTGACTAGAGTTGAAATATGTTATATGATGGAGAATGTTTCCTTCTTACTTTAAAACACTCATCTTTATCTATAAATGTTTCTTCTGCCTTTTCAGTCTTGTGTATTGTAAACCAAACTCTGTAGAATTTAATAGAAAATCTACACTACATTTGCTATTAAATTACCAACATTATTTGTTGTAAAGGAAAGCAACAGTCTGAGTGACTTCTCAGATTAGTTTGCCAAAATGGTAAGGAATGTTCATTGGGGGACCGTTACTCCATTTCCATTGAGGGAGTAAATATATGCACAGCACTTTTGACTGAATTGATACTTAAATACTCCAGTTACTTAAATTTGCATGCTGAAGAGAATTCTGGAGCACTGAAAATAACAGTGCTAAAAATAACTAGCATTAACTAATTCATTCTCTTCATGGAGCTTCCATTCACAAACAATAAAATTAAAAATGAGAAGAAAACTGGGTTACTTTAAAGATCAGTTACCATTACTACTACACTGTAGTATATAGAAAATCTAGCACACTTGGGCCAAAATTAACTACATTAAAACACTGAGGCAGCTGTAATTTAATACTATCATTTTACTGAGAAGATTGCTTTATTTTGGCTGCTGTCATTCTGGATTTGTGTATATCAAGTTTCTGTGTAATGTAGGGTGAGCTGTTCCAAAAAAATACTAAGCAACACTAATTCTGTTTTACTAACAAATATTTGTCTGTCTCCTACTCACTAATTTTCTTACTCTTTTAAGGGGTTTACTCTTACACAAGTTTACTTCTTTGAAGGGCTGTGTGAGATTGAAAGGGATTGATCACTGGTTTGGAACATATTAACAGTGACAGTTATATAGGGACAAATTCTGTCACAGTTTACACTCTGTCCAGATCCATTATTGCATGAGTGACAATCAGAGCAGTTGGCCCTTGGCGTCTTTGTGAGCAAGAGGACTACTAAATGTGAAATTCCCATATCTGTCCTCACTCAGATAATTATTTAGTTTTCTATTTTTAGGGGTTTTTTTATAATTAAGGGATCATCTGTTCACTTTCCTTATTCATAGGATATCTAAATACCTTTCAACACTTAGGTCTTCATGCTCATTATCACTAAAATCAAACTCATAGAAAGTAAAATAAATGATGGGGCAACAGAGAATCAAGTGAGCTGTATGGGGTGGGTTATAATTTATCAATTCTTTGACTTGAAAGACCAGAAAGACTCAGCTGGAAATCTAAACCTGAATTTGAGGTGTTCCATATTGAAACATAAGTAGAGAAAAGCACATATTAGTGAAAAGTATCATTTTACTGAAAATTCACTTTTTCCATTAAAAATCCAAAACAAGGTAACATGATGCAGAGCTACTGATGAGTTCTTATTACAAGAAATCTCTCCATCTAGAGTAACTACACATAAGGCAACTAATACTAAAAAATCTTTGTCAGACTAAATTATATCTCCACTGATATGATTTCCCAGATTAGACTTTCTGCATGCTGGATAGAAAATCTCGTGACTCAAAGATAAAACAGATTTAAGTGATAGTAATTTCTTTCTTTGTAACTCAAGATTGACTTGCTCCTTATCAGGGAGAACCTTAAATTGTTTCAAACAAAAAGCAGGAGTAGTTAGTAGAGTCTTAGATCAAAAGCTGGCCCAGGTCTGCACAAGGGGTGCAGTTGCCTGCTAGACAAAGGGGTGTTACCTTCTGCAATAGGATACATTCTGAACAGACTTCAGAATTAAGCTTCACAAACCAACAGCCTAAAAAATACATTTTGAAAACTGTTAGTTTTAGATATTTCCTAGTGCTCCAACTAACATTGTCTAAAACCTGACAGCAGCTTCCTTAGGTAATTAATTTACATAAATTTCTTAATGCTTAATTGTTTGTTAGTGAATTGCATGCACTGAGAATCTTCTAGTGATGTGGCTTTATATTGTTTTAATTATGGATATTCTAATTTATTGTGTTGTATCTTTTCTTATTGGATAAACAGCAAAAAACCCCAGTGTTAATCTATCATGAAACTTACTGATTCTAAACATCTCCCATGGAAGCGCAGCCAACTTGGCATGCGTACTTGCCAACAGCTATAAAAGTAGTGTTTGTGTGGATGGTATTTGGTCTGGCATTCAAAAGCTGCAATATTCCGTGTTTCTTGACAGATCACCAGGGAGACTTCAAGGTTTTACTCACCTGCCAGCTACTGCTGCTGTCATGTTACGGTCATCCCTCCCCCGTGTTCAGAGGCTGAACAAAGCCAGTGTGTAAAGCAGCTTGGGGTATTGCTAGAATAATTTCAGGTATTTTTAGTTCCCATTCCACCTACCCCACTCCCTGACCTCACTACAGTCAGCAGAAGGGAACAGTTTGCTTCAGCTCTGTCACTGCCAGGTTTAAACAAAGGGACTTGGCACAGGAGTGGCAGATGTGGTCACATAATCACTCCTAATGACTCCAGTACACCAATCTCAGGGAAAGAGGTGGAATAGTAGTGCTGAACTGCTTGAGGTTGCATTACAGTGTGCTTATGTTAACACTAATTAACACTCACTTTTTGTGGCTCATTTGTCACATTAAAATTGCAAATGATACAGTGACATTTTCTCTAAGGTGTCTAAGAAACGCTGTTAAGTCTGTCTTTCTCCTTTCTTACCAACCAAGATAGTTAAACTGATAAAGATTTAGGAAAAAGCCACATGGAATGATTAAAGGTACAGAATGACCACCATAAAAGTGTGTTAGGACTCTGGAAAAAATCACTTAAAGGAGGAAGGGTCAGAGATCCATCACATGATGAATGTAATTGATCTAGTGGATGGGAATCAATTGTTTGTTGCCCCCTCAAGTGTTTAGATCCAGCTGGTATGAAATAAAGCTGGTCAGATGCACATTAATAATCAAAAGGAGACAGTTCTTCACCTGACAAGGTGTAGCAGTCCTTGTTCCTGGATGATCTACATGTTAAAATTATGCATGAGTTAAAAGGGAGTCTGGACAAATCCACATGTAAGAAATCTGTTGTTGGTAACCAAGGGTGCAGAACTGACATTCAGCCTAGGGAACTCCCTATCAAAATATAAAGTCCTGGGGAAATAAGATCCTTACTTGGCCTCTGGTCCATACTAAGATCCCACTTTCAGTTACAAGATACAGGACTAGAAGTGGTATTGGTTTGATCCACAGAGGCTGATTTATCTTCATATGTTCTATATTTTATTCTGACTCAAGCCTTTTAATAAATTTTATCGAGCTAACAATCCCTTACTTGCTTACGGGCACGTGTTCAGGCACATGATGGGATTCTGGGGCTTGTCCTGGGCAGGGCCAGGAGAGGGATTTGAAGATTCTTGGGGGTTCCTTCCACATCAGGATATTCTGGGATTCTGTGATTATATGCACTTCCCTTTATGGCTAGATTGCTGGGTTCTTTGGGGTTTTTTTGGGGGGGGTGAGATCAAAGGAAACATCTCCCGATGTTTGAGCTTTTTGAATTACTATGCTAAATATATCACTTTGCTTGTTTAACAGTGTAGATGACAGCTCAGGACTTACTGTCCCCACCATAGTTACAGTTCACCTGGTCTAGTTAGTCCTGTTGGAACAGCTTCCTGCAACAATAGTACAGAAATTCAGAGGGCAGTAACATATGTACACCTCACAATAGGTGAGCTAAGGAAATTTTTAATATATCCAAATAGTTTTTTAGTAGAGTCATAATGCTACTATTCAGACCCGTTTCAACTATGATTTTAATATATTTCTGTCCCACTTTTCATTACCATCATATGAATAAGATTTTAAATCTACCCTGCAACCGTTTCCCTAGGACTATATTCCTTACAACTCTTTACAAGAATAAGCCACAATGCTAGAAATAGGGAGATTTTTGAATTCTCATTTCAGCTTTGTGACTGACTCACATGACTTTGAACAAATCATTTAAGTATCTGTGCTGTCTCTAAGTTGAAGATAACAGCAGCCTTATAGGAATGCTTTTAAAGTAAACTATGTAAAATTCTATGAAGATTTAAATTGTGATTTACTAGTATTTTTGAAATACTGCTTTAGGGATGGAAAAGCATGCTAATGAGCCTTGGGTGCATAGAACTAGCTATGTTTTGTGGCTGGCTCAAAGTGATCTCTCATATGAATCAGAATGTGTGGGATGCAAGTGGAGTCTGTGTGCAGATGGGGTTTATTCTTTCTCTGTATTTCACATGGTGCTTCATGAGGAACAAATAAGTGCCTTCACCAAGTTCAGTGAGAAAGCCTGTTCTAGGACTTGTGCAGAACTCAATAGGGCTAATATTATTTTATATACATAACAATAGTATGTGGAAGTCTACCAAGGAGTGTCAGGCCCCCTGTGGTAGGTATCAGCCTGACAGGTGATGCTGTGCTGCCTGGAGTGCAGTCCCCCTAAATGTGACTGTGAGAATGCTCAAAATTACTTCGCAGGAACTGCAGTGCATCCAGAAGGAAGGCATTCTGTGCCCAGGTATTGTTCAGACAGCCATTTGAGATGTTGCCAAACTGTGCAGTGAAATCTGGTATCTGAGAAGCTCTGTATTTTCACATGTCAGACATACACAGAAAAGATATAAATAGCAGATGATCCGAACAGTTCCTGTCCTAAAGAGCTTCAGAGTGTTGCAAGTTAAATGGAAACAAGGCATTTCTCAAGATAGGCAAAAGCTATTTCCTTTTATTATTACATGGTTCTCACAGACCTTTTCCCTTAGAGATATTTTCTGTGGAAACCTAAACTCTAAGAACTTGTGTAGTAAAATGTGGGTTTTTTCACTTTCTAGTAATGAAGTCATGCATATTTATAGCATTATCATGTAAGAATCCCAAGTAGCAATTACTAATTAGAAAGAGGGGGAAAATACTCCTCATTTTACTGAGGAAATGGAGCCATGATGAATTAAAGTGACTTTCCCTGACTCACAAGAAACTTAATGTGGAGCTAGAAATTGAGCCCAGGCCTCCTGAAATTCAGTTCACTGTTTCAGTCATATCCATTCAGACATTTCCAAGTATCAAATATGTACACAAGACTCTCCAGTTTAGTCTTCACATTAGTTTCCAATGAAACTTTGCCCTTTCACTCATTTTAGCAAAAAGGCAAACATTTTCCCATTTGTCTCAACAGTAAGTAGAAACTACTCTCTATACAGATGACAATTTCCTCTCCATTCACATGCTTCTCATCCTAGTATTAAAGGCCAGCCTGTGTCAGCAAGGACCCATTTAAATTAGAAACCAAATAATATTTCAGGGATGCCTTGGGCTGTCTTGTGGACAGGGTTCTTTGCAACCCTTGCCAGTTACTACTTGGTGGTCCTGCCAATCCTTGCTAAGTTTCAAAACAGAAGTTGCTCAAGCTGGAGCAGCGCTGCTTGCCCAGCATACGCAGCAGTACAGCAGGAGAGCCGGGACCGAGCAAGGCCCGGCGCTCAACCAGGCACAGTTCACCAGACCTTGTAAAGGGACAGGGGAGTGGCACTGTCCTAATGGTTAACATTCCTCCTCTGCAAGACTTCTCCTGATACTTACTTAATAAGCCTAGGCTCATAAAGTCTAAACAATTTAGGCAATCAAGTGGTAGCTGATGTGTATGTGGAGATAGAGATGCAGCCAGACTAAGTGAAGAGTGAAATGCCTAATTTCTGACTTTGCCAAGCTTTATCTGGCAGTTGCAGATGAAGTAATACCTCAGGCAGCTGTGCCCAAGAATGGGATTTATGTTGTGAGTACCTCAGGAGCTGTACTTCAGGCCAGGTTTGCACAACTGCAGCTCCTACTTGAGTGCGCATGGCCCATCTGCCAGCATGGTCTTCTCATCCAGTGAGTAATACTCATAAGCTCCAGTCTGAAAGCTCCTGCCAGTGGCAACAAAAATTAGGGATGTGGTATTGCT
Organism: Pseudopodoces humilis; assembly: GCF_049639895.1. NCBI lineage: Eukaryota > Metazoa > Chordata > Aves > Passeriformes > Paridae > Pseudopodoces > Pseudopodoces humilis. Next base: position 10,339,576 of record NC_142215.1, on the reverse strand, counting down.
GAGTTCTCAGAGGGACAAAAGGCAGGTTCAGCAGAACTGGCTGAGACATGCAGGCATTCCCTTGTCATAGCAACAGTTGTTAGTAAATAGGCACATCTTCCTACGTAGAAAGGAGTGAGCATCTAGAGACTGCTGTGTGTGGAGGTTTGTTATTTTCTGTGGAGCTGTTGCTGAGAATTTTATCATTAAATGGGAAAAAAAGCATCATAACATTCCATAGCATTTCATTCAGAATTATTTCCAGCTCATAGTGGAATAGGGAGATACAGTAACTAGATGTTAAACTTTCATTGATGGGATGAAGAGATCTGAGGTTCAGTCTAGAAATAGGACTTAAGTGACGTGGGACAGGGAGGAAAAATGAATTTTCATGAACCTGGGAAATGTTTTTTGTCAAGAAGAAAGAGCACTGAAATGCATGCAGTTTCTGTAGTTTCTCAAAAAATAAAAGAAACATTATTTCAGCTCATCTTTAAAATACACAAAGGAAAGGCAGTGCCGGAAAGGAGAGTATTTTTACTGATTGTACTTTCAATGTTCTCTCATTAATGGTCTTTTTCTTGTAAGAGGTCGTTTACCTCTTATGTTTGATTCAAAGAGATATACTCTGCATAGTTTTAGAGTAACTTTGTTAATGTTTTTTGATAACTTCTGCTTATCAGCCTAAGGCTTATTGGCCACAACTGCATTGTGAGCTGAGTAAATTGGTTGTTAGTGCATTTGCAAGCAGTTCAGCCTGATTACACTCATCTAAGCACCAATTTTACAGCTGTGTCAGTGGGGCCATTACAGGACTTGAGCAAGCAAGCAGGCAGGCACCCTGCACATACCTCTCAGCATTGTGATTTACTGCCCCTATCTGCTGCCTTTTACAGCTGTGTGCTGGCTAGTGTCCCTGTCTTGCTGCTTAGCTTGTTTCAGTCCTGTAATGCTACATCCTGACTGTGGAATCTCAATCTGACTTTGCCACTGGACTGGAAAACGGCCTGTGGCTTTTCTAAAGTTTTCTTCTCATCTTCCCTGTGGTTACCTTGTGCTTAGAAAAACAAACTGGTAGGGGTCATAATAGGTGGACACAAATACTTTCCTTTTGACTTCTTTTTGACTACTCTGTGTTCTTTGACCATTTTCCAAGGTTTCTCTTGTGTTTTGTTTTGACTTGGCCTGATAGGTGAAAGCTTTACTGTTAATTATTATTTTTTACAGTTACAACATTGAAATTCTACCCTCTCATAGTATCCTCTGACCTGCAGGTATTACAGTGCACAAAGATATGCCTAAAATGTCACAAAGGAATGCATATCACACATAGGTATGAATTAGTTCAGATAAACAGAGTACAGTATCTCGAGGAGACATGACAGGCATCACTGACTTCAGTATCTGCAGTGGGAAACAGTTTTGGAGTCATTTCTGATTATGGAGTCAGTACATTGAAACAATATGGAGTAATAACTTGCAATTTTTTGCCGAGATTCACTTGTAGATGGATTAATCTAATTAACAAAACATTAGCTATTGGGATGGTAGGATTTGAAGTGCATAAGGAAGGTGGGAGGAGGACAGCTGCAAGAGTTAAATGTCTAAACAAGGATACTCTGAAAAGCATTTGGCTATGGTGGGTCCTCTGGAGGCTGAGTAGTTGGTTCATTTTTGCTTCAGAACAAAAGGGAAAAGGGGCCATGTGGCATCCTGGTTGATAGCAGCTTATGTTATTTGATGTGTAAGAGATAATAGTTTAAGAACACTGACATTGTTTCCTTTTTTTTCTCACTAATTAATATGTCAACAGAAAAAATTATCATCCTTAACTGTGGCTGAAGGTTCTTATGTTTTCAGGTGGAACTTGCAGAAATCTGCACAAAGAGCGAACGTTATATTGGCACAGAAGGCGGAGGAATGGACCAGTCAATCTCTTTTCTGGCAGAAGAAGGAACTGTATGTGCACCTTTGTAATCTAAACTAACAATGTAATATTCATTTATGTAAGCAAAAAAAACCTTCATTGGTATCTAGAAGAGAAAGAAGATAAGAAACTGGAATACCTTTGTAAGCACCATTGGTACAAATGAACCGGGAATTAAATCTATAAACTCAGGTACAATTGAGTATGACAAGTTTGAATGAATATGATGAGGAAAATCAGAAATGGCAAGTAGGAAGGAAAAGATGTGGGGAAAGATGTACTCTAGAAGAGCACCAGGTTTCACTATTTGACTAATTCATGCTGAACTTAGAATGTTTCCCATATAATGAAATCTGAATGGTCGGCATGCCTTGTATTCACTGCAAATGGGATAATTATTACAAAAATGCTTTCTTGAAACTTCTTATAACTAAACAGTTCTAGGAAGTTTTGCCAGGTTCAGTTACAAAGACAATAGAAACTTTTTTTTTCACCAGTTTTGCTAATTCCAGACAATTCTGTGGCTGGATTTTGATGTAGAAGGCATTTAGCAGTCTTAAACGTGGTGACAGAAGGTGAACTAGCTGTGATAAACAGGACCTGCCAAGTTATGCATGAGTGCCTGCAGTGGAATTTACAGTGAGGTTCATCTGCTGTCCCAGAAGGTGCACAGGACTGCAACTGTTCAAACCTCAGACCTGTCACTGGAATTAATGTAGTGTTTCATAAGAATCTTTACTTTCCTTATGAGTGTGGCATTATATCTCTACAGCTTTTGTTCCTTAATGACATGTCTTAGATGAGCTTACACAGAAAATAAAACTGTTTCCTAGAATTACACAAACATTTAATGCCATCATGAGACACATGTATTTTCAATTTCACATCACCTGTACCTACTCTACACCTTTCCTTCATGTTTATACTGTTAGTAAAAACACAGCTACATGAATAATGAAAGAAGGAAGCAGCGTATTTTCCTGCCATACACAGAGATGCTTAAGTAAATGGAATCTTTTCTGATATATAGCAGTTGTGACCAAAAAGAGAAAGAAAATGTTAGAACAGATGAGAAAATAAATTGTGAACAAACCAGAAAAGATCCTTGCTTCAGTATACTTGCAGCTGAATGCAGCTCTAGCCTCCCATCTTTTAAAAACAAGAAAAGTACAGTAAAGGACACTGAGGTTTATCAAAGCTATTTTTTTTTAAATTTGGCCATTGACTGAATAATTTCAAACATTTCAGCTTGAAAAACAAAAAGCTTTGAGGCTGATACTTTGAAGTTTGCAAATTCCCTAAACAAGTAAAGAGAAGGTAAATGGAGGATTCAGTGTTTTTCATAACTGAAGAACTAAAAGAAACACAATGACATTAGCAAGCAGCTTGTAAAAAAACAAACAAGGAAGTTCGGATTTTTTTTCCAAAACATTAATTGTCAAATTGAGAAATACCATACATTATGGAAGGCAGAATTTTTAAAAGGATTCAAAAAAGACCTTTGTGGATATAGTAATAGAGTGTTAAACTATATGTAGGTATTTGACATAATAGTCAGATGTTTCTTCCAGTGTAAGTACAACTATTGTAATCTTTGCTTATGGGAGTCTGGAAAAACATACCCCAAGAAAAGATTGCTTTGTATATGTGTTCTATTTTTATATTCCCCCTAAATAGCCATTTATGGCTACTGTCAGAATCAGGACACTAGACCAGCTTAGTGATACATTCTGGTCTAATGTAGCAGATTAAAGGGTATATTTAAATGTAAGCAAGTCTGTCTGTCTTGATAGTAATTCTGTGATGGGGTCCAGAATCTCAATGGTAGGGAGTAACACACATGCTGTACATAATGTACAAGTGGATTTGTCATTGTTTATTTAGCACTCTAGCTGCTCAAGGGACTCTCTGGGGATGAACAATGCCAAAATCCATAAGACGCCCCTGCTTGCACAGTTATAGTCTATTCTAAGAAGCCAAAGTAGGGCACATGATTTACAACTTATCCCAGTGAAAAACCAGATGTGAATTTAATCTCTTGATTACATTACATCCTGAATTATTTAATTAATGGATGCCTAACTTATTCCATGAAAAGGTCACAAATGTTGGGAACATCTTACGCAGCTTGTGTAAGCATATGTGAGGCAAGGCAGTCTCTTATGTCAGAAAGCAGGAAACAGTAACTACATTCTTAACAGTTTTATTTAGTTTCTTGTTTGATTGTCTGTATGTACCATGATCATTGCCTCAAATCAGTCCTAAAATGTTGCTACCATACTGTACCTCAGTGAACTAATCTCACTGTAGTGAAGAATCAGAAGACTGAGGGGGAGATGGACATTGATGAAGGGGCAGGGAATGCAAAGCCCCTTGTTTCTAGTGGCACGCACATTAGCTTCAGCCAGGCCTGGTACTTCTCTGCAGATCAAAGTGAAACTGTTGTCTTAAACAGGCAAGAAAAATAGGTTGGGTGGGGTTCTGTAAAATGCTGAAAAAACCCAAAGACTTAATGGAAACATTTTAAAATCCAGCTACAGGGAAAGGCTTGAAATGTATGTGTAACTTGACCAATGAGGTTAAACCTCTTTTCTTGCTGTTTCATGTCAGTTTTCTTTCCTTAACTGTCCCTGGATTTTCAAGAGAAAAAACATGGAAATTTGCAATTGATTTATAGAGCTAAGTGCACTGTTACCTAGTAGTAAATTAAAACTAACCATTCATTTTTCTTTCAATAGGCCAAGTTGATAGAGTTCAGTCCACTGAGGGCAACTGATGTTAGACTTCCAAGTGGAGCAACGTTTGTTATTGCTAACAGTTGTGTTGAAATGAATAAAGCAGCAACTTCTCATTACAATATTAGGGTAATGGAGTGTCGGCTGGCTACAAAGGTAATGCATGGCTTATGTCAAACTCTAATGAAACCTTCATCTAAATATGTGCTTTTTTTCCACTTCTGACTAGTTGTGTCTTTAACACCTGGCTAGGTGCTACTCTTAGTACAATTTTTCTTTCTAGAACCAGACACTTTTCATCTGCAAGAGCAGATGTCCTGCCAGGCTTAATGGAAGTGCAAGGACTGTGTCCTTATATAGAAGATTATGTGATTTAGTTCTATTAGATTTATTTTTATTTTATTTCAGTGGAGGAAGTAAGTCTATTTTTCAGAAAAAAAATATTCCCAGTTAATAAGATAGACTGTTTCTGTTAAATCTGAATGACAAATAATGGAAAGCAACCAGTATGGTCACATGTTTTTATGTATATATGGCAATAGATGTATATTTTCTAGGATTTAGAGAACATCCAATTTAGTAGTTGAAGGCCTGGGAGTGATATTAGAAATGCTGATTAGTAGCATGTATGTCAGTGTAAAGTTTAAAAACAGGCTTGAATTAATCCCCAACATTTAACTTGTACTGCCAGTTTACAGTTTGAAATTATCTCTAAAATGTATGGAAATTGAACAGGGGAGTTCAATTAGTTCTGCTTAGTTCTGGATTTTGTATGTTCATGAGTGTATAGATATAGGGTTTGATTTGATTTTTTTATGGGAAGACAGTACTTTTTCTTTGATAAGATTAAATGACAAGTAAGCTTAAAGATTCACTGCAGTTGTACCCAACACAGGATGCTCTGGGAAAGAACAAAATGTGGGTCACAAAGTCTAGAAGAAAGCTTTGAAAAATGCAGTGTGGAATTCCTTGCCACAGAACATTAGATCAGTATCTGAGCAATAGTCAAAAGTACTTTGAATATCTGTTTGCATCATGATTCCATAAAAAAACAATTTCTTACAAGTTTTAGTTAGTGCTAAAAAAATAGTTGAAGATCTGATTAGACACTGACAAAATGTATTATAGAATAATGTGCTGAGATATTTTTGAGGAGGGAAGCTAAATTTCAGATGACTTTTTAAATGGGCTTTAAATTCAAGTATAAAAGGAATAGTCCCAATGACCACAGTTAAAGCTGTTGTCCATGAAGTTAATAAGAAAGTTTTTAAGCCATTAAGAAAATGAAGATAACGACCTGTCTATTTGTTAGTTCTGTAATAACTGATAAAAGTCTAATTTAGGGTTGCTAATTGACAAAATATATGTTTTTAAAAGGAGCTTCTTTTGTAAATTCTTTTATTTTTTTTCATAAGGAATAGAGAGCCTTCACATATCATCTATTCTAAAAGGCACTGTACGATGAGTGTGTTAAGCTGTGAGAGCTTTTGAAGTTACTGTTCCACATATCAGACTTCGTGAATTGAATCAAATTTTCTTAATTGCTTTAAATTATTATTCCTGTACAGTAAACTGAAGAGGTAGTAAGGAAACATCTTTTTTTTTCACATTCCTGTTAGCTATGCAATCTCTAAAAATGTACTTTTAGCAGATGCTTGATTGTAAAGAGACTAACAACATACACCTGTCTGGTTTTGAACATATGCTACCCAGATGGAAAGCTGCACACACTATAAAAATACATTGAGCCAGGAAAAGACTGTCTTTAGGAAGAGGTCACAGTGGGGTGAAGGAGGGCAGGTATGTAAGTGGAAACAGGGAAGTCTTTTAAGCACCATTAAGCTAATGGAACTATGAACTAACGTGCTGGGCCTTGCAATAATGCTTTAAAAGAAGTTCTCATCGGAAGTGCCTTAGGACAGGATTTTTTTTCCCCTTTTCTGCTTTAGGTAATTCTAGAATTTCATACTGCTTTACGATGTAGGTAAAGATTCCAACAGAACATATCCCTGCTAGCATTAGTATAGAGGATTTTGGTATCAGTCTGTCCTACAGCAAGTGAGTTCTTGATCATCCTGGCAAATTACCTTTCTTAGGTTCTGTTTCTTTACCTTCCCTCTAGAGAATCATTCTTTTGCCTTTTTCTTTCCCTTTCTCTATTCTTGTAGCAGCCTCTGAGTGCTGTCCTGCACTCTGTTAGAGTGAGTTTAAAGACATTTCTGTTGTGCAGAGCACTCACAGTTCCATGGGGAACTGACCTGTCCCTCGTTGCGCGCTCTCCCGGCTGCACAGAGCAGGCTGGGGACGCCACACTCTCCCTGCTTCGCCCTCAGTGTGGTGTGGGGCCAGCAGCTTCTGCAGCTGCAGAGCCACCATCAGCTCCTGGGCACAGATGCTCCAGTGGCATTATAGAAATGTTACGTGTAAGGAGGTGATGTTGCAATAAAAGTATTCCTGGACTTATTCCTAGTCAGACTTTCTTGTATTTATATTTGTCCCATCACTTACCAAGTATGTTTTCCTCTCAGTTACTTACAGTTCTCCTGTGTGCCTGTGTTGAACAATAAAGAACAATAAAGCCCAGAGATTCTATATCCTGGCATCTAAGAGCCAGCTGCTTGATGTCCATATCTTTAATCCATCTAGTCAGAGATCATCAAGAAAATATCCAACTGTGGAAGAAGTATTTGGATTAGTTTTTGTACATGAATGAAATGGAATTTTTTTTTCCCATTTCTGTTCCATGTCCATTACAATTCAAGCTGCTGCAGCTAGACTGTTTTCAAAAAACATTTCTGTTTGCCCATAATATTTTTCCCAGAATCAAAACTTTGCTATAAGCAGGATAGATCTTTCCAGCAAAGCTGTGCCCGCTGGCCCAACAGGGTCAGTTTCCATTTGGAACATTTGACCTGTAAAACCCCAGTGTAGTTTAAGGCTTGCCTGAAACACAGCATCTCCCTTGAAGTACAGAAATGGGAACAGATGTGACAATACATGTGGCCTATTTCTGCAGGGGATTATTTATTATAAAAGGAAGTAGAAAAAATTTTGTTGTCTTATAGAATATTACTGTTTGTAAATTATGTTTAACTTCTCATAATAAAATCCAGGGGATGCTGACTATTGTGACTAAAGCATGAGGAAAATAATTTCCATTCATTTAGCACCTTGAAGAAGATCTATATGTACCAACATACAACATTTTTAAAATGAAGCAGTAATTTTTCTTCTAACTTACCAGTAAGTAAGCTAAAATGCAGATTACATAAAGGCTGTAGAATTCTAGGTACTCAGAGCCTTTGAAAAGGAGGTCAGAAGTGACTTAACCAGTCTCTGACAGAAAAAAATTTTTCACACTGATTTCTGCATTAGGCACTAAACAGTTCTGCTTCTTTTTCTACCACTGAACATATAAAACTGTGTTTTAAATGGCAGCAAAGTTATAGGATTAGGATTTTGTTTGTTTTGCTCTGCTGAGCCTCACATAAATCTCAGAAAGTCACTAGATGGCACCAAAAGTAGTTAATTTTTAGATACTGCAAAAAAGCAAAACTGGAAGAGCCCCTGCAAAAAAAGCACTGTTTGAGGAGACTGAGAATCTACAGCAGATAGCTGGGCAGCAGATCTGCTTAAATTTCATGTGTAACTTTGCACAAAACAAAGCAACTACTTCTAAGACATGTATGTAAATCCCATGATTTTTTAACCCAGAAAATTAAATGGCTTAGCTGAATCAAGACAAATTATTTCAAATCAATCTCAGTCCAAACTGGTGCTTATTGAAAAGAATACACTGGGTGAAATCTTGGCCTTTTTCATAAAAGGTTTGACTTCTGATTTGTATAGAAAAAGGATTTCATTCCCTAGTCTTTCTGGTTTAAACTCTTTCCAGACATACAGCTGGATCTAGAAGTTTTAAATTCAATTTAAACGGTGCAGCACTAGAGATACACTGTGTGCTTATGAACACAGTAAAATGATATTGGTGTGTTCCTGCTAATCTTTACTTGTTTTACTTTGTAATCTGTTGAAATTACAGGTAGTATGTCAATGATCACTGACTATTCTTCTATAATTCATAACATGAAAATATTTTACCTTATGAGGAAAGCTGATTTACCACTTTCATTAGACACATGAAAACATGAACAGGTATTTCAGCCTTCCAGAGAAAAGCCTGTTGGACATTCTGCCTTTCAAGATTCTGGTGTGTTGAAGTAAAAACTGTCAACTGCCAAAACATCACAAAGATACACAAAGCATGGTATCATTTCCAGGAGTGGGGAAAGCAGATGCATATATAACTAATGAATATCACAGCAGCCATGTGGGAATGGAACAGATTCAGACCAACAGTGTACCATTCCTGTAAAGGTTCAAAGTTCCTTTAAATTGGATGTTAAAGAAGGTACTTAAATTTCACTTAAAACTCCAGAGATTGAAAAAGGTTATGGTTATTCTCCTCACAAATCTTGACCACTTTCATATTTTTCATATTATGAAAAAAGGTTGTAATGACAACCTCAAATGTTCATCAGAAAATTCCAGGAGTGTACTGGAAATGTCAAACTGAAATGTTAGAGCAAATACTAATAGTATGGAAATAGACTTTTTAAGGACTTTCAGTGTTACAACATCATAGATAGCACTTGTATAAACAGTTGTCCAGATGGGATTGTAAAAAGTTAGTAAGTGCTTGAAGTAACAAAGTCCATGGAAGAGGATAAATCACTGATCTTATACCACACAAATGATGCCAGTAGGGCTTTTACAGGCAGTATCTGATTTGAGAGAATATCTGTCATTCACAGACCTTTAATAATAAATATAAGTATTGACTTCTCTGTACTGATAGAAATTATGTTGTAATGGTTCTCAATTAAGTAAAAAAAGAAAACGGGTCTTATACTTACAAACAACTAATAGTTTTAAACAGGAAAGCACAATATTTTTCTATTTTTCTGTTTTCTTTTTTTTTTTTTTAATTTTAGCTTCTCTCAAAGTCAAAAGGCTTGGAGTGGAGAAAAATGTTGAGACTCCATGATGTGCAAACCAAGCTAGGAGTTAGCCTAGAGGAAATGCTGACCATTGTCGAGGAGGTATTACATCCTGAGCCTTACAGCACAGAGGAAATTTGTAAATGCCTGGGAATTAGCCTGGAGGAGCTCCGCTCTCAGATCCTTAGTCAAAACATGCAAGATGGTGAGCATATATGAAATGATGGGGTTTACTGTACAATGTTTGTATTATATAAAAATTTTATGCATTAATAAGTAGTGCAAGTGGAAGTCTTGCCAGAATGCTTGGCTGGAGTTTTGGTTGGGAAGTGAAAGAATTGATACCATAATCAATTGATATTTTCATTCTTTTAATTTAAAATAGAGCAAACTTTGATTTTGTTTGAACTGTTTCTAAAATGATGAAAATAATAGATCACTTAACTGGTGTTTAATACCAGCATGGATGGGCTTGTGCTTCTGTTCTTAACTGATAAATACACGATCACTTCCTAAAACAGGCACTGGGCAGCAAGTTATCTTGGTCTTTCCTGAGAAAGTTCCTGTCACTACTACTATTTCTTTTTCTTTTTGGAAGATGTTGGGGAAGATGAACAATTAAGTATCTAAAGCATTTCCCATGTATTATTGTTTAGGATTATACCACGCAGTCATGAGCATTGTCACACATGAAATGGATCCTGGATGCATATAGTAGGGTTGCTAATAATACCAAATAATAGAGAATTTATGATTCAATTTGCTTTCATTCCAATTGAGATCAGAATCTTTCTGTAAGAATTACATAGAATCTTTCTTCCTTGTTTCCATACTGTAGCACTAATACCTGTACTCTTTTGGAGCCATATTACCTCCTTGTCAGTCCTTCCCATGACTGCTTTCAGGAATGTGTACATTGGATGTACACAGATCTGTAACATATCTGTCTATACTGACACTTACTTAAATAATCTGTCCATCTGGAGTGATTGTAAATTTTATATATTGACCAAGGACCAGGTCCTGAATCTTTAACCTGTTTTGCACCCCAGTGGTATCAGACAGTATTAGACTATCTTATTGTCTAATTTCACTGCCAGAAGATAACCGGATGGAATAAGATATCTTAAGCCAGCTCTTTATCTCCATAGAAAGAGTTTTGATAACTTTGTCCTGTCTGTACATGAGGAAGATATGAACCATGTAAATGCACTCTACAGCGCTTTCCTGGGAAACTGCAAGGTTGTAAATCTTACACTGTCCCTGCACTTCCCCTTCATGAAGCAATGCAAGACTATTAACTTACAGATGTTTATACTCCTTATACCTGGTTTATAAAACAAAATTCTACAGTTCTGCAAAATTGAGTTGTTTATACAGGTTATCTTGATTTTTTTTTCAGAAAACGAAGTCTAGATGAAAAATTTAGACATAAAAGCCATAGAAGAAACTCAAAGGAAATTTTATACTGTAGCTCTGAATACTATTTGCAGATGTTTGCTGAACAAAATCTCTTAAACTTGCATGACCATGATTTCATTTGATAAGACCAATTAAAAAGGATTATGCTGAAAGCCTTTTTGCGTGTACAATACAAAATTAAATAACAGATTTCTGTAAAACTTATGCAGAAGAAACTAGACAGACACAAAAAGAATCTAAATCTGCTGGGTTTCTTACACACTATACAAATTACATGTTATGTTGGCTTTGGAACAGCAGAGACTGTTTGAAGAAAACATTTTTCTTACTTCCCTGCTACTTTCCCACTCTTTTTAATGACAATGCCTGGCTTCTTCATGTGAGAGAGAAAACATACTGTTAAATAAGTAACCTCTGCAGTGAATTTCAGAGCGTCAATTGAATTTCTTTGTTCGACATGCAGAACAAACCATAACATTTAGGGGATCTTTCCATGCCCAGGGATCGTTACAAATATTGTTTTGTACTGGCATTGTGTCTCATGTTTAAGGATCTAAAAGGTCTCTGTACATACTCAGCTGTAAGTCCAGCTTCGCCTCCTCTACTCCTCCAGTGACAGTCCTGTATACTTACATAAAGTTTTATCAGTATTTAAGGATGACCAGATAAAAACTCCATGTCTCAAAGGACTGGCCTTGGTCAAGTTCCAGGCCAGGTCTGGAAGCCCACAGCAACTTTGCATCCCTTTACAGCAACTATGCAAGGATTTCTGCAGTTCCCCACTGTACAGCCCATTCATTCCCCATGTTTGGAGAAGTACAGATGGTGCATAAAGCCTCTCTGAACTTCTTGCAGTTGTTCTTTGGTCAACTCCAAATCCTGAGTTTAAAGCTCCCTTGCAAATGTTTACACATGGATTGCACTTGTGGCTTCTGAACATCTCTAGAAAAATAATATTTATTACTTTCTAAGGTGCACTGTGCCATAATTTTGGCTTGGACTCTAGTGCTTCACAGAACACATAGTGTGTGGTGATTGTGGGACATTAAGTATTTATAAGCTTCGCCACAAAAGGGCGAAGTTTATTCTCCTGTAAACCAGTATATTCCTTTAACCATGAAATGTTTTTTCTTCTTAAATGAGGTATTTTTTAAGCCCATTTTTCTTTTTCATACAAAAAATTGTAATCTAATTCTGACATTTAAACCTGAGAATGAAATCACCATGGGAGGAGCAGGCATCCATTTGCTGCATGGATTTGGCTGTTTAACTCCTATTTGTTGCCTGGAAAGAGAATTCTAAATCTGTGCTGCAAGTTCCGCGAGTGCTGCTTGAACAGCCGTTCGTGGGCGTTGATGGTGATCTGAGGAACAGTTTCCACACTCCCTGCACTGGCAGCTGTAGGTGAGGGGGCCTCAAATGTTGTCAGGTGGCTCTGGGGTTCAAAAAGCTCTCTCTGTGCATCAGTAGATGCCCCGCATGACCAGAAGTTACACCTCCAAACGGATAGACCTCAGAGCACATCCCAGTTTAAGGGTTCAGGTGCCTAGTTCAGCCTTGCCCTGATCCATGTCATGGAGAATTTGGGGATATACCACAGAAACAGAGATGTGGCTGCTCCAGGCAGATCCCATACCTGGAGGATGGAGGCTTTTGGGGTGTGCCGCAGGTTAGGCACAGGCACTAGTGTCTAGATTAGTTGCAAAAGCCTTGTAAAGCCGCCGTTCCTCTGGAGGAAAAATCACTTTAAGCCAGTAGTTACCATAATCTCAAAACAGGTGTCTGCTGAATGTGTCACCGAATCCAGTGATGACTTGTCCCCTGGTTTATTTTCAGAAAGCCAGATTGCAAACAGTTACTTGAGCAGTCCCAGTAGAGTAACTGTTCCCCACTTCAAGTAGGGGGTTCACAATCTGGCTCAAATTAAAGCCATCTGGCAGCATTTTCTTATATACATTACGAGCCAGAAACCTTCACCCTCATCATGTTCAATCAGCAGGATGCCTAACAGAGAAGGGTACTATTCCATGTGAGTAATGGTGCTAGAAACTGTCCCCTACACAACTGCGTGTCCGTGAGTTTTTCCGGTTGTAAATTTCTAACAGTCCCATCAGCCATGTGTAGCTCATTAATCTACAGTGAAATGTATCTTTAGAAGCTGCCAAAGCAACTAGAAGAAAAAAATATATAGCCTGGAGAGGCTGGTCTTTAGCTAAAGGTCAGATAGAATTGTACAGGAAGCCTCTAAAGAAAAGAATCTGCTGAAGTTGAAGTTGTAACAAATAATACGAGTTGCTGAGAAGCCACAACATTTACTTATACAGAAAAAAAAAATCCTTTAAATGGACTAGACAGGTTTGCACAATTTTTGTAAAGCTAAAATTAAAAATATGACCATACAGTTGAAAATCTACAATAAATATTTCTGTTATATTTAGTTTACCCACAATTATTTGGGACTAATAGCCCAGATTTTTTTTTTGTCTGTTAAGGGATTTTATATGGATTTTGGACAAGCTTTCATTTACATTAGTCTGCTGGGTCACATCAACTTGGAAGATTCTTGCTGCGGTACTGTCTGTTAGTGCCCTGGAAAATGGCACCATTCTTTCAAGGGAATTTGGTGGTTTGTAAATGAACTGAATTTACCTGTTCGTGGGTGACCTGACAAATCCTCTGCATAAATTGAAGTGGGAGAAACCCGGCCTTTATTATAGTTGAGTGGATTAGGAAAGTATATTTACATTTTTAGTCTAATTAATTACCTAATTCCATACATTATAGGAGATTTAAGGATCCACATGCTTTTGAGAATCTGGCATTAGTTCCCCAAACTCTGCTTTTTATGCTCTCCTTGGAGCACCACAGAGGATGAGACCAGGTAACCCAGTTGTGTGCAATCCTGCAAGGGTTTCTTTGAGGACTTCAGCTTTTCCTCTTTCAGAGCACTCCAGCCTTGGCTCAGATATAAACTAATCAGGTGTGGGCCCTCTGGTTTTGTTTCTTTTAACTGTGACAGAGCATGGCTTAGGAAATCAGTGGAGCCAATATGCAAGCTGTGATGTTGCAAACAGTTTCCAATATAGATATGACTTCTAGAAATATCATCTGTACTCTATCTTCAGTTAGGTAGAGAGGGTTGGTTTGGACTACCCATTCAAACAGAAGAGATAGAAGAAGGTTTCTGTATTATCAAAGGCATTTGGTGTTGAAAGATGAAAATACATGAATAATTTCATTATTTTAGAATACAGCTTAGAGAGTACCAAGCTGTTTGCTGTCCTGAAGATAATTTGCCTGAGAAGAAAAGCAAGCTATAACAAAAATTCTTAAACATAATTTTTTTGAAATAAAATGCTGCCTGTAGCAGACCAAGAGCTAATGCCCAGATCCCAGCCTTTAAGCAGTACTAATTTGGTAAACGATAACACACAGCCACTCTGTGCTGCCTGGAAGGAGTGTGTTCCCAACCAGAGGAAGCTGTGTCAAGGTAGCAAATTCCCCCCTCCACAGAGGGGCTCTCCCGGGAGCCAGCGCTGCCCAGGACACAGCTCAGGTCCCCTGGCTGGCAGCCAGAGCCAAGCGCCCTTTGTGGTTCCAATTCCTGACACGACGAGCACAACACAACCCCAGAGAATTTAAGGTAATCTGGCCAGTAGAGCATTGCTCTACCAAAGGGTGGTCTCCGAATCAATCACAGCCTTTGGCAAGTCTGTGGCCCGACAATTGAAACCAGACATGTTTTCAGTTCATTCTTTGGGTTACTACTGTTCAATGGTGATTTACAAGAGAGTGTGAGCTATGGCAATCTCTCACGCAACTTTAGATATTCCCTAAACGAATGCACATTTAGAAATCTCCTTGCTCTAAAACAATGCCTCATAAGAAAAGAATATTTAAAGAGAAACGATCCTTAAAAATAGGCCAAGTTGCCTTTCTTCAGAGTTCAAAAATACTGAGGCACCACTTTGCAAAACACAGTGCAACTCACTCCAGCAGCAACAAAATCAGACACCAAAATATGCTCTTCCTGTGTGATACTCTCAAGTCCATGTTTCTGGGGGGCACTCAATTTTCTCACTTCTGTTCTAGTTTGAAATGCTTTCAGAAGGCCTGTTCACAAGGCGAACAGCACAGGGTTTCTCAGTAGCAGGCTGTATTGAATTACAAAATAAATAGGAGCAATATCAGCAGTAGAAGAACATTGCTATGTTAAATGTTTCTGTCTCATTTTAGACTGCTTGTGTCTCAGCACTATTTTGAGCATTTACAGTTGTGAAATACTCTGGAGAAATAAAAAGGCATTATAGAGGTGCTGATGAAGTTTTAGTCTGTAAGGGTTGCTGCCTGGAGTGTACAACACGAGAGACTTCGTACTGGACCTAATTTTATTTCCAGTCTTTCAAGGAAGATTTCTACATGTATTTGCAAATGTAGATTACTGAAAGTGTCAGAAGTGGTTCCAGAACTTGGCAGTCTCCACAGAACAGCCAAGTAAGAACTTTGTGAGTCTGGGTCAGACAGAAAATTCTATTTTAAATACAGGGCTGGTCTTGCTTCTCCTTTTACCTCTATTGGAGTGTTTTTTCAGCCATTTTGGAAAGCAAGAGAGACCACGAGCTGAACTGAAAGTTCACTCTAAAGGGGAATTTACATGTAGAAAGAAGGATGTCCTGAAGTGCTCTAGCAAGGCTTTGCTGTGCTAAAATAAGGAAACAGTGCAGTAGGTGCTCCATATAAAGGTTAAAGTCCATTAATATTTACCACCCAAACAGCTCATGCAAACCAATTCAGTCATAAATTAAATTATGTTAAGCATGCTTCTGGTGAACAATACTTCTTAAATAGTAGCCATGGTATTAAAGCAAACAGAACTATATTGGGAGAGGAAAACAATGAACTACAGCACAAGCTTGGGAACAGCAGATCAATTCTCAGATATTAGTTGCAAACCAAACCTTCCTGTAAATATGGGTGGCTTGTGGCATCTTTAACCACAACCATCTCCTTCCTTTTTATGCCCCGTTATTCAGGCTTGATGGCGGTCTCTACCCTGATGACCACACAGGTTTGGACCTCCCCCCCCTCAACCCTTCCCAGCAAAATTGCTTTTTTATGGCACAATAGAAAAAGTTTAGCCAAAATCCTTGCACTAATCTTTCATTCTTAGTTGGTCTGTACTAATCAGTACCTGTCTGGCCTTGGTACCTCTTCACAACCACACAGGCAGCACTAACTATTTTTGTACCAAAAATAAACCCTGAAATCCAAAGTGAAAGCACCTGTTCTCTTTCTTCACTGTACCTTTAATCTGGTATTATCTACAGTCATAGTGAGCCTGCATTGTTGAGAAAAAAAAAAAAAAAAAGTGGGTGATGTTTATGTTTTTTGGGGTTTGGTGGTTGCTTTTTTTTCAAGCAAAGGTCCATCTGCACAGTTCCATAATTGATGCAGATTTGGCCTGGAGCAGCCACACACAAGGCCCTGGGCCAGCAGGTGCTGGCTGACAGCTGCCTGCAGGGCACTGGGGACCCTCCAGGTGTTCTCCTGCCTCTGTTCTGCTGCTATTTGAAAACCTGAAAGCTTTAGATTAATGCCCTAATGCTGTCACTGCCAACCCTTGTGCTTCTGCCTTGCCTCTGCAAAGTAAGAGGAGAGACTGAGCCTGTTCAGTGGCACAGCAAATAACCAGAGCATGTGCATGAAGCTGTCAAAATGAAAAAAGATGTTTACATTGCATTTTGATAACCTCTAAACTTTATTTTTATTAGGGCTTTTAAAGAAGATGTAGGTGAACTTTTGCAGAAGACTTTCAGCCTAGAGAATTCTCATATAAATTGCTAAAAAAACACAGTTCTGTTATGTTTTTGTATGTTGCTTTTGTAGTGAATAATAATGCAGTTTTCTTTTTGTGTAGTTTCCACCTTTAAGTTATACCAGCGTGCAAAGCACGTGTACAGTGAGGCTGCCAGAGTGCTGGAATTTCAGAAGATTTGCAGTGAAGCACCTGCCAATGCACTCCAGCTGCTGGGAGAATTAATGAAGCAGAGCCATATCAGCTGCAGGGAGATGTATGAGTGCAGCTGTCCTGAACTGGATCGCCTGGTCGACATCTGCCTGTAAGTTCTGACCACAAAGAAGAGTAATGGTCTGTGGAGAATACGGTTCGAATTGAGGAGAAAATATGACATCCTCGGCTATTGCAATCCTAAAATGAAAGTATTCTTGTCTCTTACAAAATTAATCTCCTGCAGGGACATTACATGGTCAATTGTTTCCCTGCTGACATCTGTGTAATACTTTCAGATGAAAGCTACGGTTTATGGCTTTATTACAGATTTTGCTTTTGGACTGACTCATCGTCACAAGTCTTACGTTAGACTGTTGGTTACCCTTTTTTAAGTTGCAGAAGTCATAAGTGGTGTTCTTAAAACATCATCTTACTTGTTCTATCTGAACTGTTACTTTTTCTCTGTTTCTTCAAATTATAGCATCATAGAATGATTTGAGTTGGAAGGGATCATCATGTTCCAACTCCCCTGCTATGGGCAAGGACACCTTGCACCAGACCAGGTTGCTCAGAGCCCCATCCAACCTGGCCTTGACCACTTCCAGGGATGGGGCATCCACAGTTTATCTGGGCAACTTACTCCAGTACCTTACAACTCTCATGGGAAAGAGTTTCTTTCCAATATCTAATCTAAATCTACCTTTTTCATGTTTCTTAACTATTTCAGTACTGCTGCCACAGGAGTTCCAGGGTGTAAGCAAGCTGTTCTACAACCTCAGGTTGTCTTAGAATTACAATGAAATGTAGTGAAATGCTATTTGCATTTTTTCAATTAAAAAAATAAGTTGTCCAGTATATCAGATAGTTGGACAGCATTTCACTGTTTAAAAAATGACTGTGCTGTTACAGGGGGCTGACACTTTGCTTCTCTCTGTGCTATCTGAACTTTCCACATATAATTAAGTCCCCGTCTCTGCCCCAGCATTATTCTTTCAGCTGTGATCCCTTTCTAACTCAGTTTGGTTGTGAGGAAACAATCTCAATTCTAAAGCAATTCAATTCCCTGAGTGCCATTTTGTCCCTTCTCTTCTCCCACACACAGGCTGTTGTGGTATCAGGCTGTTTCCATGACTCAGCTACAGGGGATGATGAGATCTGGTACAAGCGTGTGTTAATCTACAAAGTAAGAACAAGTACTGAGTACTCACATCCTACATAGCATTTCATCCCTCCCACAGGGTCAGCATCAAACAATGTACACATTTCGGTCTTTCTTTATTTCTCTTTTTCTGGTATATTTAATCACTGGACAGACATTTGATGCTAACTTTGATCTAAATTCAGTGCCTATATAAGGAATTTAGTGGTTGGTGATCATTTTAACAGGGGCTGGGGGAAACAGTTGCCCACCTGGGCTGTCTGTCCTCTACTCCATCCTTGCCTCTGCCCCAGCCATCCTGTCCCAGCTGCTTCCCACCATTCCATAATGACTCCCTGGTGATGCCACCCTCATAACTTGCGCCCCTAATTGTTCCTCCTTCTCCTTGGAGAAGGGTGTGCTTAGTTTAGGAAACTGCCCTAAGCCAGAGCATTACTGCCCTGCAAGAAGGGAAATGTGGGGTGACACAAGTGTTTGCAGGTCTGAGGTCAAGAAATGTTGTTTCACTATCTTTTAGAAGCAGATATCCCGTCTTCTTGCTACATCTTTTCAGTCTTGAAGAAAATAAATGGCTTCAATTTGAAGTTAAAAAAATTAAATAATTAATACCTTACCACCTTTACCAGCTTTTTTTTTTAAATTAACTGAGAAATTAGTTTGGCTTAGAATGAAAATATAAATTTTACAAGCATGCAGTTTACCGTATACTTTTTTCTTCTGCACTCATGGATTTTTTAAGTTGCAGTACCCACTTATCAGGTTTGTAAATCAATAGAGTACAGCATATGATTATTTAGGTGAGTGTGATTTCTTTTGCAGACAAGATGGAATGGCCTCTGAGGCAGAAACCTACAAACCTAAAAACTGAACAAAAGACTTCTGGACATTGACAGATTATTTTTCATGTGGGATACACGTGCTGTGCTAAAACAAAGCAGCCTGATTGCCACTGGACAGACTGATAGCAACTGAGCAGAACAAATTTTGATTCTTCTCTTGGGACCCAGTCCAGGGTGTAACTCCCAGGCTGTGTTCAGTTTATTGTATCACACAGTGATCACATCACTGTGACAGTGACACAGTGACAGTGAACTCAGCAGGGCAGTTCCACCAGAGTTATCCCAGCTGCTCAAATAGAACCGCTGATCCGAGTGTGAGAGGGGATAACTATCTCCAGGGTCAGCTGAAGACAGAAACTGAGCTGTACTGAATTACCAATGATCTTGGGCAACAAAGTCTTGATCCCATGCAAGGCATTGGCACTGCCTGTTCTGAAGCACCACTGGCAGGGCAGGAGCCTTTAATTAACACATGCATTGCTTTAGGTGCAGTAACTGCCCAGAGCTGGTGCCTCAGTCAGTGGCGTCCAATGACTGCACTTGGCACAGCTGAGGAACCCATTCTGACAGGGCCTGTTCTCAGAAAAGCTGGAAGGAAACTGTTGGGCCCTGTGCAGGGGAAGACAAGCAGGTACAACTTGGCCAGAAGTGCTCTGCAGTGTGGAGTTACCTGTGCCACGTTGCAGTGAACCAGCGAGGATGGCAGGGACACCCTCTTGCAGCAGGAAGCTCAGCATGGGAATGGAAACTGTTCCCCATTTGTGCTGAGCTCTGTGCTTCCATGGTGACACAGCTCCAGCTCAGGCAGGGGGACACTGGCTGGCAGGCAGGAACACAGCCACAGTACCAAAAGGAAAGCAGTAGTTAGGATTTTTCTAAATTAAATTAAAATTCATCAGAGCATTTCAGTTCCAGGGAGCAAAATATAAATAGAAAAGGGAAAAAGTGATGTGTGTGCCCATGTTACATCAGATTCCTGACTTACCAGCAGAAGAGCCCACAGTATATGATGGGCAGTGCTAAGTACCACAGTGGAGTGTCATTCACGTGGAATGATCTCAAATTTATATATTAAAATTATTTCATGTGGGACTTTTTATTTGTATTCTTTGCACAGAAAAAAGTAAATTGTTTGTTCATTGTTCTTTGCAGTCTTGTCTCATCAAGAATATTTCCTAAGAAAGGCATCTTTCTTCCCTAGAAGTTTAGTATTAAATCTTTTTCTGATTTAGTAATTAGAATTCTAAAAGTTTATAGCTATTTTGGATTAATGCTGCTTAAGCCAGCATCTAATTTTTGGAAAAAAGGTCTTAACTTTTCTTAAGTTGTACATTAAAAAGCCTAGAAAATATAAAATCACTAGTCACTCTAGGAAGGCTTGGCTGATGTGATTATAGAAATGGCCAGAACTACATAAATTACATTCTTACTTGCGATGATATACAGCTGCCCTGTAACTTTCAAAAGCTTTTCCAAAAATGCATTCCACAGAATTGCCTGAGTCTACTGCCACTCTCTCCTTACAAGGTTTAAACTGTGAAGAATTATCTGCATATCCAGATGTTTTCTGTTTTGCCTAGATCTTTATGTTTTACTGTATAACCTCTGCCAAGAAAGAAAGAAAGGGATCCATACTTGCTGTGGTTTGTAGTGCTGAAAACTGTAACCACAAGTTGGTCAGTTGTTTTTTTCATTTGCAAAGACTGAAGACTTGTGCTTTCTCTAACTCACTTCATCCTGCTAGTAGCTGGTTTACCTGTTAGTCTTCTAAAGCAGGTAACACAGCAGATTCATTAAACAATCAAGGGACAAAATGTGGGATGTGAGCTCCTAAGTAAGTTAGGTACACTTGAAAATCTCTCAGTCCTTAGTTTTGCACGTAACTTACTTTCCTTTTCTTATTCTCCATCTTTTGGTGCTATAAATCCTGATAGTTTTTGTGTTCCCAGCCATGCCTCTTACATGACAGACAGCTAAATCCTCTGTGACCACTTTTAAAAAATACAGATTGTACCTTACATCCAGTGCATTACAATAGCCAACACAATTTTGCATTTTATCAAGACTTTTAGCATTTCCACTGATGATTTTCTTAGAGCTGCAGAGCCTGCAGCATTAATGGCATAATTTGAAATTTCAACAAAGCCAGAAACACTTAAAGATGCTATTCAAATGCAAACTATAAACTACAAAGCAGAATTAGCACAATCCTCTCCATTTATATATTTAAATCTTACCATGTTAACTCCATGCTTTCTGAAAAGCTATTTCATAATTTTAAGTACTTCAAATTAACAATATTGCTCTGGGTTTTTTTCACACCTTAAAAGCACAGTTATTTTTAAAATGGACTACTGCCATGTCCTGCCTACTGTTTCTGTACACCAGACTATGGGATTTCCATTCTTATTCCCTTCTTTTATTCTTTTACTCTTCTTTCCTTTGCTGCAGTACTCATATGTTTACTCTCATGTACACCCCCATAAGCAAATTCTCTTTGTGTTCAGTGAAGACTGGAACAAGATACATAAACACTTCCAGAAGCAAAGGCCAGAACCTGGGACTGGGAGCTGAGTGCCCCCAGCACTGGGCTGCAGGCACATTGCCCTTCTCCCTGCACTCCGTGTTGTGGTGCTGCAGGGCCCAGCAGCGCACAGAGCCTTTCCCACACGTGAAATCCTCACCTCCCACTGCACAGGTGAGCTCCCCATCCACAGGATTGTCTGCTCAGACGGCTCTTCAAAAACCGTCTAGATGCCAGTGCACAAGAAGAGTGTCTGGCCAGGAATCCCACTTTACCAGAGGGGTCCAGCTTAGTATTGAACTGATTAAAACTTTAATGAGGCAGTTTCAGACCTGTTCCAAAGACAACATCCTTGTGTTTGATCTAGATACCCCAGGCACCACATCTCCCGCAGACACAGAATGAGGTGCTCCCTCCTGGATCCAGGTAGTATGAGGTACCTGTTTTTCAGATGGTGCAGCACTGCCCATCAGGTTCCTCAGCAGCCTCAAGTGGCTGCTATCACCACATTTGACACTGTTAAGCCACAGTATTTTGAAACACAGTGACTTCAGCTTTGCAACAGGCATATTTTCTGTCTACTTTATGCTTTATTTCAACTAAGTATTCAAAAATGACTCAGTAAAAATGAGACATGAGCATGACCACAGAGAATTATGAAATCAATAAAAGGTTCAGAACTATTCTGAAGGGATTTCAGTTGCCTACCAAAATAAAAGGCAGACATCATCTGAAATATGAAGTTCTGTCTGAGGTAACAGACCAAATGAGTACAGACAGTTGATTTTACAGATTCTGAAAAGTGGATTGGGCCTTATAAAGTCAATGGGAATTTCCTTATTGATTGCAACTGGGACTGGATTGGATCCTGCTCATTTTAGGAGGTTGCTCCATGGACTAGAAACTACCATTGCATCAGAAAATGAGTGGCTTACAGGAATAACAATAAGTAAAATAAAACACCAACAGGAAATGCAGAATGAACATAAAATGGAGTCAGTATGAAGGGTGACACCACACAGACACACTGAAGGAAGTGTTTCTGTTCAAGAAGAAATGTGTGTTTAGAATCAAACACATATGCAAGTACTTGCTTGAAATATGACCTAAACCTCTACTAACCCAGCACTACACCAGATTCATTTAACATAAAATGCACACATGAAAATTTACAACAGCTCACTCCAAATGAGCTGTCATTTTCCAATGCTAGTCACATGATGTTGTCTCTCCCTCTAACATATTCTAGGGCTGGTCAGTCTCTCTGTGCAAGGCTATTGGAAACACATCAAAAGTATTTGTTAATAAATCAGATTAGATCTTCCACAAGAAAAAGATTTCAGATGAGTTTTTTAAATCTGACTGGTTCTATTCTCACTAGGTTAGAAAAAGCCCCAAAGTAACTTATTGCATGGTATTTTTCTATTTTTTCTGAGTCTAAGCAAAGATCAGGAACACAGGTAAGCAAACTATTGAAAACAATTCTAAATTCTAATCAGGTGGCATCTGAGTCTTGCAGCATAACAGCATGGGATTTGCTCTAGGACATTTCTAGCAGGCCAATGTCATGAGGCTGGGAATGGTTTATATTTTGCATGTCATTTATTTGTCATTGTTCTTTCTGTTCGCACTCTTCATTAAGAGCATTTTTTTCCTTTTGGGATGACATTCATACTTTACCTCTACTGCTGTCAGTCTTAAGTTCATGAGGTTCCTCTGAAGAGAGATCCCCAACTCAGTCCATTCAGCATGAACAGAAGTTTATGTGAGTTTATTTATACAGAGTGCAGTGACTATGACTTCTTTGAGTCTCTGAACTCTCCTTTTCTTGACTGGTACGCTCAGCGGTCCTGCAGAAGCCTGTGAATCTTCAGCATGGTTTAGATCTGTCCTGGAAGAATAGAGCTATTTGTCTTTGCCACATTAGAAAATGGCTTGCATGCCTACATCCTGTGCAATTAGTTTATGAACCCTCTTTTGTTATTTTTGTCATGTATTTCTGTTTTCACTTCTGATGTCTTATGAATGTTGCTAACACAATTCCTTTCTTCTCCTGCTTTCTTCATCTCAGCTGCGCTGTGATCCTAAAAACAGCTGATGCTGGAGCATTACAAAACAGGGGGACTTTTGGAACTGACAGAAATGACTATATTGCAGTTTAAAGAGTCAGCACTTTTATTTGGTCCAAAAGGGTAACTGCAAACTGTTGTACTATTACATACAAGCAAGTGAACATCAGAAAAGTCAGATTACATGGGAATACTCAAAATACATCTCAGTTTTTCATAAAAAATTTATATATGACAAAGTACCTCTTTTTGGTTTATTTTACATTATTTTTTTCCCCTGTTATTTTCTTTTAGGCAATTTGGGGCCATTGGGTCACGTCTGACTGGAGCTGGATGGGGTGGCTGTACTGTGTCAATGGTGCCTACTGACAAGCTGAACACTTTCCTAAAAAATGTAAAAAAAGCTTATTACCAAACAGATGGCCAAAGGTTAGCAGTGGAAAATAATAGTCTGTTTGCTACCAAACCTGGAAGAGGAGCTTTGGTTTTTGTTGAGGCCTGAAGAACGTAAAAATTTTAAAGAAACTATGTAGAGCATGTAGAACTGGCAGTACTTCCCATGCCACAGTACATGAATGCTTTTTCTGGTTTGTATTGTAATGAGCAGTTGCTATTATCAAAATGTATTTCTGAAGAAGCAATTAAAAGAAAATTCTTTGATTAAAAAAGTCTTTTTTCCCCCATATAAAATATATCTTTCAGTATAAATATTGATTTACTAAAACCTATTGACAGGGAAAACTGAAATTGAAATAAAGACGGTGATTTGTTACAGTCTCTCTTTGACTGTAATAAAAGACCAGGTGTGCCATGAGCTGCCTCAGTGGAGGGAGGGGACCTCAGGGGAGGGCAGTTCAGTGCTTTTTCTCTTCAGGCTGGACATTGTTTTGTTTGGAGTGTTCTGTAAAAAAGGAAGATTAAACTGAAGCATTCAAAAACTTGGAAGGACCTTAATAAACATTTCAAGCTTTCTACTGTCCACAAATAGGATAATTACTGTTATAATTAATGATAATACTGATAATAATGATATAATTAATGATAATAATGATAATAGGAAGAGTGCCTGCAGGCCAAGTAAAGCATTAGGAATACATAGGACAGCTTTTCTCCTAGCAATATTTCTTAGGTATCTTCGTGCAGGTATGAAAAAGTTTCAACAAAAATGAATGCTATTCCTGAGTTGTAAGATATGACAACCTAAGTGAATGAGCTAACAATGAAGCAAAGTTGGATTTTGAGTTATCCAAACACCATATTCGCATGCTTGAGTCCCAGCTGCACATCTACATCATAGAACATTTGCATTTTATGCAAAACTATTATAGAGGACTAAATATGAGCCACTGACCATGTGAAAAAGCAATTCAATTTTATAAGGAATTTGAGAGAATTTACTCAGTTGAACTAAGCAAAAGTAAGTTCTAGGTAGGACCAATGGAAAATGTCATTGACATCAGTGACAAATTCTGACCTTGCTATCACTTTCTACTCCTGCCATCCCCTGTAACTGCTCTGTCAGAACAGACCCACAGTTCATAACCTGCCTCCTCAGCAGGAGAAATGGTTCTGATTGCAGAAAGGGGAGCGTATATCAGGATCCTCCAAAGATGTCCTAACCCTGTTCCCAAGGGGGAAGTCAAGCTCTTGCACAAACTTCCACTTCTCTGCTCTCTTCAAAGAAAACCAAAGAGAAGATTTGGTGGTGTCACAGCCCTTACAGCCATAAAAGACAGCAAGAGTTGGCCCTGGGCACGTTTTTGTGATGCTAAGCACAAGTTAATGTCCAGAAGTCTGCATCAAATTAGAGATCGCTCAGATTTTCTGTACATTACCCATGCTACTTCAGGCCAAACCCAAATTCTCAGAGGCTCCTAATTCTGTGGGAAGATTGCCAAATCTGAGCACAGCAGATGAACGACAGCCAATGCAAACTACCAGATCTCTTCAGGAACCTCAGAGGGGAATGTCATGGCAATAATATCAGTAGAGAAGATCTCTTATTTCTAACAACCAGGAAAAGTGGAACAGAGTGCTTGGGTCAAGTAAATCAAGACTGAAGAGTAAAAGGATGGGCTCTGGGCACAAGGGGAGGAGATGAAAATACGATTCGGAGGGAGGACAGTTAAAGGGATACATGTAAGAAGGAGAAAGCAAAGGAGAGGGGAAACAGTTCTGAACAATTGGCAGATTACAGAACTGGCTAACCTTAAACATTCCCTATTGCCATCTTTGAATTTGTAACCTATTTGTAATGTACAGTAGATATACATACATTCAAATAAACCTGTAAATATAGGACCTCAAAAAGAAAAAAAAAGGTATCTTCAACAATGTTTAAGATAACCACAGATATTTTGAAGAAAATAATGCTCTCCTCCAGCTCAGGGGTTTGGGTACCCAGAGAACAACTGCTCTTATTATTAATGCCTTCTCTGCTTCAGTCTTTAAGTACCTCAGGCGCTTCCTCATCCTTTGTCACTATGTTTCCCCCTGCACCCAATGAAGGTTAGCACAAGCTATGCTTATTCCTGGAGTGTAATTTTATCTAAGTCCCGACTGTAATTCATTCAATCACGAGTTTAATCTTAGTGTGTGGTAAATGGGCTCTAAACCTTTCCAAAAGAGATCTGGAATGGAGACACTGTTAGACATCCGGGTGCAGCATCACTGCCTGGTGCCGTGTTAATACTCTGTATTATGGTAATCCCATTGACATGTACATCTTCATCACTGCATTTGCTGACTGTGTCTCTGTACACAGGAACATGCTCATCCTCAGAAATAGCATGAGAGCAATTTTACCATTCACTCGATGGGAGGGGATCATGACCGTGTATTTGACGTTTGCTGTCTTGGACACAGCACACACACACACACACAGACATATGGCAACCTAATATACAATAATTACTTACATAACATTTTTGGGAATATTGGTTTCTAGTTAATATGATCTGAATGCCAACTTTTATTTTAGCAACTGCTGAGTACTTAGTCAGTCTAATCCTTCTGAAATTCCTCTCTGAGTCCATGTGTCTCTTTAATAACATCTTGATAAGTTGGAGCAACTGCTGCACTACAGCTTCAGTCAAGTGAAAGATTTATATTTTCAGCTAACTACAACACTTACGTGTGTGCTAAATCCCAACCAGATCTAGTTAAAGATGCACACCATTCACAAGAGTATACTAGTCTAAAAAAATATACCTTGAAAATCATACCTGTTCTGGGCAGGACTGAAGCAGTGCTCCCTGATTCTTGTCTTAAAAGGTGCATCAAGAAAAAATGAACTCTATAGAAGAACTTACACTAAAAAGTATCAGTAGTGTGAAAACTGGACTGGTAAGACAATGTCATAAAACCTGTGAATCATGCAGCACATTAAATTAATTTTGACATTGAAGGCTAGGTATTGATAAGAGAGACTTGTTCACAATGCAGAAAGGACTACAGTGGGGAATGTACAATGAACTGCAAATTGCTTGCTGTGATACAGCCCTGTTTGACAGATTTTCCCAGTGCACAGAGAACTGGCAGATGAAGCACTGCCAAGCAATGCTGGCGACACATCTGTCCTCCCTCAGCTCTGCAGTTCAGCCAGCTCTTTCATCAAATGCTCTTCTAAGATTCAATATCTCATAAAATAGAGACAAGAGATTAATTCTGGTACTGATCTTATCTCTTGTACTTTGCCCTGTGCTTTTGGACTTGTGTCACAAGTAATTGAGATTCTCTGAGACACGACAGGCCACAGGCTCCCCTGCCAGCCCTGGGTTTACAGAGACAGCTGTCACTGTGCCCAGGGCAGGCAGTGCCACCTCCCCCGCAGCTGGCCCTGCCCTGGACTGCAGCGCTGCCCTGCCTCAGACAGCAGGACACAGCTGGGGCTGCTGCACTGCCAACCGCTGCTTCTTGAGCACGTGTTTTTCCTCAGATCACCTACGATCGTTTGACCAGTTAAACCTGTGGGTGAACATTTTCTGGAGCTCCTGAAGCCTCTGTAGGTTTGGTCACTGATTTCAGCATAATGTGGATTTACCCAGCCTATAGTCCCTGCAAACAGTACAAGCAATACAATAACAAGTAGTGAGAGTTTGCACAGAGAGCTAATGTGACCAAATCTCGTGAGTAATTTAAGGCACTCAGACCAAATTCATCAGAGGTGTCAGACCTAGTAATGGAAAAACTGTAGACAAGTGAAAAACGTTTAAGCTTCAGATGAGAAGACATTAAGGAGCGTTCAGAATTAATTATCATTAAAATGCTTGAGATTGATTTCCAATAGCAGTCCTTCCTTTAGAATCAACAAACTGATGAGGATTCATACAAAAGCACTGGATATTCATTGGATTTAAAGTCTAATGCATTTTGAGAACTGCTGTCATCTAAACCATTTTTTGTTGGCCAAAATTACATGTTAATATTAAAAGGAAAAAAAAAAATTATCTTCCCATTAAAGCACAACTTTTTGCACTTGGCACATGGGGATCAAATAACTCAATAAAGATTAGATGTACTTCAGACTGAAATACAACCAGTGCCCAAGCAGCTGTCTTCTTTCCAGCCAAGCTGTGTGTGATTAGAGGTGGGAATAAAAATATATTCTATCAGCCAATGATCAAGTCAGATGTGTGGGGTTCTTTTTTTAAAATCCAAATTAATTTTTCAAGGGAAAACCTTGAAGCAGGTTTGTATGAAGCTCTTACAGCAATTCCTCAGGAATATTATTAAATACCTTATTTTTTGCCAAATTCCATATGGTGGAAGGTTTTATTCATGTTGTTCTACATTTTCTGGTTTCTTATCTGTCCCTCATGTGACAAATACATGTATTTATTTTTGTTGGCTGAGCTGTTCTGACATAGAGCAGAATTTTTTAATTGTGTTCTACTGATTGATTATCAACAGAATTAAATTGTTCTGATTAAATGCTGAAGAATTTTCTACTGACTTTCTCCCTGGGAACATTCTTTCTTGTCTCCTTCCTTTTCAGGTTTCTATCTAGAAAAGAATTCAGACAAGACCCTGTACTTGAGGAAAAAAAAAACCTCAAAATCAGAGCACCACTTTTAAACATCTATAGCAGCTTCAAGAATAAGTTTTTTTATGAAGGGCTGAACCTAAGTTTATCTAGGAACATAAAGCTCTAACTCTCATAGCTGAATTTAAAAATCTAACCAAAAACGAGCTAAAATCAGAACCAAAAATGTCCAGCAAGGATTTACAGAACTTCTGTCAGATTAAGTTAAAACTCCACAGCTGAATCATAAACTTAGTCAGAGCCAAATACTAACTGAAGGAAAAAATTTGGGGACAAAGGGTTAAAGGTCAAGGGAAAAATACCTATTGGGCATTTATTCAAGTTAGTTATGGTCAGGCCTTGACCCTACAAATATATCCAATCAAATTCCTCTGCAATCTTTCCACAGCCAATCTATGTCAGTAGCAGAATAGATGAGGATCTTTGAATAGTCGTGATTTTAAATATTTTTTTATTTTTTTCATTTCTTTTCAGAAGGCCATTAGAGAGAGTGAATGAGGGCCTGGGCAGCTTTTGTTTCTGAAGATCTATAACCCGATGATGGCCAGCAGGGAGAGAGGGGTCACGGGCTGCAAATGATTTTCAATACTTCCTCTAGAGGGAATAGGATGGTTTCTGGGAGCTGCTTCAGGAGATGGACCTACAGGCCTCTCACTATTGTTACTGAAAACCTTCAAAATTTATTGTCCTGCCTGAAAGTCATAAAATATTTAACTTTCTTGATTATAAGATTGCAGTGGTATGCCTTCCTAAAGCTGATTCTTCATAAAACTAATTAAATGGTTAAACAAATAAATTTTTTTTGACAGAACAACACAAGGGGGATTTCAGTCCCTTGCACTGCTCTGAGTGCCCTCCTTTCTCCCTGCCTTAGCTGTGCTCATTCAGCAGGAACAATTGGGTTGGCTGCTCTGGAAGTGAGGGCACAGCCATGCCAGGAAATGCACAGCAGCCTCTCGAGCTCAGCTGAGGGGCACAGAGGGGGTTTGCACAGCTCTCCCCCATCCCAAGGAAAATGGCAGTGACTTCACAAGCTCTTTCTGGCGAGCCTAAAGGTTTTGGTTAGCAGAGTTTGAATCTCAACTATCTGCTTTAGCTCCACTAATGAGATTTATTTTATTTCTATGTAGGTGGTCTTTTATTTCTTAAATGCAATTAGCATACAGTTGTTGCCTGATGGTTTTATTTATTTTTGAAAGTGCCGACTACTGGACTTGCTTTCATAGTTCTCACATTTCCAGAATTGACTTTTGTGCTCCACAAGCCTATTTTCAGGAAATATTTTGTAAGAGGGATGATATTTTGAACTCTACTTTTAAGGCTGCAAAAGCTGCTTTTTTCGTTCCTTTGTCTGTTCATTAGGGGCCATCTTTAATTCCTAGATGTGTTTTTTGGAGTCAAGTTTGTTTCCTTTGAAACATACCATGAAAACAAAACATAAAACAAACTTTCAGACTTTAGGCAAAGTTATATGTTTATTTTATGAGATTATATGCTATATAAGGTTTCAGGTGGGGCACTGAAATTTACATATTTGTCCCTTTCTAGGTTTTCTCTAAACACTTCCTGACTTGTTCATTAGCTGCCTTTTGGTCATTATTGCTCATTACATAAATGCATAAAAAACTATCTGATCTGCTTGGCTTCAGCTGTACAATAAATAGAAGGTTTTAGGCTTTTATTCAAACTATGAAAAATTTCAACATCCCCATTTCTTGAGGATGACATAGATGAGTGCTATGTAGCGTTTCCAACTCCTGAGCTGTATTACAGTCTTGATTTTTGTGATTAATGAATTTATAATTTATACTCTCAAAAAAGAAAATGGAACATTTTTGAAAATCAACATCATGCATATTGCAAACTACAATAAACATGTCAGCAAAAGTGGATATACTAACAGTTTATGGTGGCCAATTTGCTACTTTATTCTTTTTTATAAATGGACAAATTATGACTGCCCATTGTGGTCACATTAAAGGGAGAATGGTGTGGAAATTTCTGTTCTCAATAAACCCATAAAGAAGTGGACAAAACTCATTTTTAGACAGAGTTGTGCCCATAATGTGAATAGTCACCTAAAATCTGCTGAGAAAAACATAATCAGTTTCACAAGAAGTCTAAAATTTTCTTTTTATCCCATTAGTCAGCCTAATAACAAGTTTTACAATTTGTCCTTGTGAAGTTCATAAAAACAATGACAAATATAAAAATGCCACACTGAAAGTTGAAAAAAAATAATTTTTCCACTCTTCTATATGATATTGCGAAATTTGTTGAAGTCAGTGAAGTTTAACTACCATAACACAAACTGACCTCTGCATTCACTGAATAAGGGCTGTCCTGTTGTAACAGAAGCTGCTGAGATTTTACAAGCAAGCTGAGGCGTCCCTATGCTGAATATGCTGAAAACCAGTGGCAAACTGGTTTTCCTTTAATGTGTTGTGTGCAAACTCTTCAATATACAGAAAACCAAAGTGCTAAGAATCCCTTGAGAAAAGGTTTCAGAGAAACTCAAGTAAGTGTTCATTAAATCCTCCAAAAACATTGCAATTAAAGAAGTTCTATGTGTGTCAGGGAAAGAATTGAATTAATTAGCAAATCTTTGCTTGTGAAAACTCTTTGTTTTAAGATAAAAAGAACAAAGGGCTTTGACTATCTGTACCACAAAACAGATAAGTCCTTTCTACATTCAGGATACATGCCAGATAGAAATATGTCCAATTTCAGAAAATACTCTAAGCTTCCTCAAAATTTATAGATGTTTGGATCCAAAGACTATAATTCAGGGCAATAATAGAACCAAGTCCATATATAAAGCTAGAATCCAGATATAAGAAGAGTTTTGTTACATTCTGGGAAGTTTGATTTATGTTTCTCATTCAGCCTAATTCCCCAAAAATCTAACAGAAATAAAGTAATCAAGCTGAAATGCAGTCTTACTTCAGACATTTTAAATCATAGGTTAAAGGATAACAAGATGAGGAACCAATCAAACCTTTTTTCTGTATTTTTAAGTTTCTGTCTTTTAGGCAAACCACTTGCTGAGATTGTCTGCATTACTGTGGTCTGTCTCAGTCTAGAAAAGAGAAAACTGTCCCAGCTATTGTGGATCATAGCAGAAAAAGGAAACAAAATAAATGGGTGAGACTTGAGTAATGCATTCTTCTCCTCCCTGCCCCAGCTGGTTTAAACCATCTTGGCAAAAACTTCTGAAGAAAGGTTTTTAAACACAATACAGGTTGGTCAGGGAGTCCCAAAGGATCTCGTTGTTTGTAAACTTGAGTACAATTACTCTTCAAGTCAAGGGATATGACACAGCATTATCAGTATTGTGAGCATGAAGAAAGTAGGAGATACAGGATTTTGACCACTGAATTCTGAGGAGCACAGAGATGCATTCAACTCTGAGCCAATAGAAGAGGGCTGTAAAAATGGAAGAAATGTCAATAAAGGATATTTTCAAACTCAGAAGACTAGCAGAAGGGATGAAGAAATTCTACATTTATATTACAAAATATTTATATTGAGATTTTTTTTAAAACTAATTGTCTTTTTCACCAAAATGAAGTACTGTATTAATTAATGGTGATACCAGTATAAGAAGGGATGAGAATTTCTGGCAAAGATTGATGTCAATGATCTAATATCTTACAGGAGACCGTTCTCCATTTCAAGCAGAAAACCTGCAGATGGTAATAGGCATTGGAACGTAAACACCTGAGAGCCTGAGTTATTAAAAAAATTAATGCTGACTTTTGTGTACAGCTATTTAAGAAGAATCAAGGTGTGTGATAAAGTTTTATTAAGAATTAAACTAATGTATCACATTTTAAGCTGCAGTTTACTACAATCAGGCCCTAACCTTAATCTAGTTGATTCTTATCTCCAGCATAAGCATTTTCCTTTTGTGAACATTTAAAGCATTAAAATATATTAGAAAGGAAAACTGAAAAAAACCCATGTAAAACATGTAAAAAATGCCCAGCACAAATACGTTTATAAAAGGAAAAGTCCAACATAAATACAGCACTGTTCAAAACCTCTGATGGTATCACCTACACAACAAACTTAAAGATGATGTTCCCCTCTGGCTTTTCTGCATAGTTTTTTAAATATATCACACCTAATATTGCTGCAGCTGCCAGATCAGTAGAGAAAAGGAACACTTCATTGCTGAGTTTTAATTCAGTTACATTCATTGTTGTTTCCCCCCATAATCCTCTGTATTCTGTCAAGCATTTTATAACATAGTTTATAAATATTGACAGAATCACAGCTTTTGTTAGCCTGTTACCCATGGTATGATCCTTTAAATATCAGAAATATGTAAACCAAACCTCTGTTATGGCTTTGGATTCCTTTGGCACAGTATTTATATGTTCACAACATTCACTTATTTCTTCATCTGCCATATATTTCCTATCTTTAGGTTGATTTTTGCAAATTGAATCATCTTCTAACAAAAACATAAAAACCATACACAGCATTTTCTTGGTAATTTAGGATACACGTCACCCTTCAGTGAAATGCTAATAAACTAAATCTCCCCTTAGCACATTTTCCACACTTTTTTTCTTCCCAAACAAAATGCTCTGCAAAGAGATTTCTGTACAGATAAAGAATTGATTAATGAAAAACGGTGCTAAGAAAGTTATTTGATCCATTAAACACTAGCAATACAACACAGACTGGTATTAATAATCCTGGATTTCTGTGGTGGAAAAGAGTAGTCTTAGTTATCCAGTCTTACAAGGTGGGTGTCTGTCTGTCCCTACTCCACCTGCCTATGAAGGGAAAAGTAACTGTAAAGTAGAGGTGTGTGCAAAGCCTTCCAGTATCCAAAGGGACTACAGGAGAGCTGGAGATGAACCTTTTAGAAAGACAAAGTGACGGGACAAGGGGTAATGGCTTAAAGCTTAAAACAGAGAGGGCAGGTTTAGATTAGATAACAGGAAGAAATTCTTTCCTGTGTGCTGGTGAGGCACCAGAACAAGGCCAGGCTGGATGGGGCTTTGAGCAGGTGGGAGGTGTCCCTGCCCATGGCACAGGGTTGGAACTGGATGACCTTTCAGGCTGCTTCCAACCCAAAGCATTCTGTGACTGTGATTTTTGCTGTGCTCCATAAACAAATGTGGCACTCTGTGCAGTGCACAGGTCCCTGTGCAAGCCTTATGCTTTAAAGCTTCCCTTTAAAGGGATTCTTTTTTACTGTAACAAATGAATGAAATTATTACTGGACACATGGTATGCAAGCACAACATGTTGATAATTTTATGTAGATCTTCAGCAGCCTCTTGTCCATTCAGAAAAGCTGTTAAAGAAAAGCAAAGCTGTTCACTTCTTGAAGGTCCTCAAACAAACAAGCACGAGTTCTAACTTGCAGTTTTACAGTAAGTTGTCAGACATCCATGAAGACAAAGCCAGATCTTAACTGGGCAAGTACATCTTAGCCACAGGTTATAAAGCAGACACAGATGTACAAAACTATCAAGACAGGAAAACAAAAGTTTGGAAGAACAGTGAGAAAAGCTTTACATTTTTGCATAACAGGAAATCCACTGAACAAAAAAGAATTACAAATAACCACTAACATGTCTCATTTGCCTTAAAGAAATACAAAAGCTCCTAAAATGAAAAATAACATCATTGAAAAAGAACCACAAAATGAAGAATTTTGTTTCAAAAAATGTCTTTGAACACAGCAGCTCAGTGCACAGAGAAGATGATGGAGTTGAAGACAAAGAACTGCTAAAATAGAACTGAAATGAAAGCCAAGATGAAATAACCTCCTCAAGTTCTGATGCTGGCGAACACCATTCAATAAAAGTTTTCCAGCAATGACAATTATCCCATAGGGCTTCAAAACAATTTATATACTCACAAGAAGAATACGTGTGAGAACAATGTTCCAGATTGCTGAAAATTAGCAAGAGGGGGAAGGAGCCACCAAGCCCTTCCAAATCAATTAATTTGAATTCTTAGAAAGATCTTAGAAAAGGCCTGAGTTTCCAGATCTAGCCCAGGACTTTTTGAAACCCATAACCATAGAAACTCTTCAGCTCTAAAATGTGAGTGTAGGAAAGAAAAGGGATAATGTCCTGACTCAAACTGAATTATAATTTAATCTTTCTCACAATGTGGGGTTTGGAGACACGATATCTGGAATCTGTGTGCTACACAAAAATCTCCCACTACATGCAGAAGTGACATGCACAAAAAAAACCAATTCCATGGAAAGGTGCAGCAGCATGCAGGCAGACAAGGGTCTGAAAGGCTGATCAACAGGAGTAACAAATGTAGTCATAGGTGCAGGCTTTAGCTCAGGAGGAAAAACCCTCATACCAGAAACAAAGAAGATGAGGAACCCCTCTGTACTCTGACAGAGAACTGAGGACAGAAGTTGTACTGCCTATTAAAACCAGGAATTATCTCAAATCCTTGCAGTGCTCTCCTGTTGTGCAGCAGTTTCTCCCTAGGAAGAAGAAAGTGGGCAGAATGGAACAGGATCAGTAACCAACATGAGGCTAAAGAAAAGCTACTGTCATTAAAGAGTGTCGGATGATCTGACAGGAACAAAATAAGAAAAGTATGACAAAGAAGATGAACACTTTCTCCTCCTCCCTTGATCTTGAAAGAATCCCAGTTTACCAGGCTGAGAGACAGACAGAGGCAGCATCCAGCCCAGTTTGCCACTTAGTGAGAAGTGCAGTGGAAAAGTCACATCTCAGAGCATGGCTGAGCCCTGTAGCCTGACAAGTCAGTAACAAGGTCTTTGTTGACAAGACCTGGGTACAGTTTGGATCACTGAACATCTGTCAGAGAGAGGAAGGAGTGCAAGATCACCACTATTATCTGTTTTTTCCTTTACTGTAACCACCAAGCTCAGTGGTGCTGCCATCAAAGCACCCTCAGAGGCCACACAAATGCACCCAACGTTTTCCAGATTGTTAGCTCTTTATCTGATAACGATTCCAATTATGATTATTATGATTCCAATTGGATTTAAAGGACCTACATGTCTGAAAGCTGGCATTTTTCAAATTACATAATTTGATTTAACTAAATCCCACAAATTTCTCATTTCTGTTATATATGAGCGCTAGATATTCAAATCCTTCAGATATTTAAAACAAGATGGCCAGCATGTCAATGGGACTTATTTTATAACTCCTGTGACCTCACCCAACAATCCTTATGTGCAACACAAAAATAATAGCTCTGAGATTTATTCCTCTTCTTTTTACATTCCTTCACAGCAGACAAGTCCAGAAACCAATACAACAGACGTGTTTAAAAGGGTTAATAAGACTTAATTAAGACTAATCAGGAAAAGAAATATCCAGATTTTGATAAGCTTCTCATCAACAGCATTAACATTCACTTACAGCAATGGACAGTTTAACTAAAGGCACAATATACCCTGAAAAACCTCTTTTTTACTGATAGTAATACTTAGATTAAAATTAGCACAGCATGATTTTTAAATCCCAAATTGAGTCTGCAGAGAAGGCAGTTAAAAAAGGGAGGGTTCTTTTTTTATACTCACAAACTGAACAAACTTGATCTGGAAGTCATTAACAGATAATAAACATAACCTTCCCTCACTCACTCCCAAGATGCCATCTCTACAGTCACTTTTCAGCATATAGTTGTATTTTTACAACTTGTCATCCTACAGAGAAAAGCCTCACAGGATTTCATTTTCTCCAATTTCGCCCTTACTGGTAAGGAATTAGTGCTTTCTTTTCAACAGGACTCATTTCCTAACAAGGAAAAAAGAAGTGGCATGAAAGGAGAAGAAAAAATTTGGTTTGCTTAGTAAAAAGGTTATAAAGTTGTCTTTAGGATGACAAAAGCCATTCTGAAAAGAAAGTAAAAAATTAAAGCAGGTCAGGTTTAAAGTGAGCTTTGCCTCACACAGACACCTCATTCACGCAGCCCGTTATGGAACAGAATCATGGAGAACCAAAGGCAGCCACTACTTCTCACAAGATCTTTTCTTACAAAGGAAAAAAAAAAGTCTGTAAAAGCAGCTTTGGAAATTTTAAGCTATTCTTTCACAGGATGTATCTGCACCCTTTTAGTGTCCCAAACCAAATGGCTTCTTTTGTAAATGAAATTGTAATCTGGTTTTCTGCATCATCACTGGCCACCGTCTACTATCAGACTAGGCTTGGAGATGCACCTTTTTTAACTTTCCTAATAGAAAAATAATTAATTTGGAAACAGTTGTATTGATGGGCAAATTAAATAACTTACATAAATAGAATTAAACAAGCATTAAGGGTTTTATAGATGAGCGCCTGTTTTACTACATTAAGATCCACAATCTTTTGGTCATCAAAAAAAGCTGAAGAGCTTATCCTCACTATGTAAGGGTAAGGTTTTCTCACTGTGTAAGGGACACAAAATTTGATATAATGCAAACATCCCATCACCTGTTTCTCCTATTTGAAATTATTTACATTGCAGCTCCTGTGAGTCTTGGAGAAACACTGATTTGTTAAAGAAGGTAAGAACTAGTGACCCAAAGAATATTAAAGGGAAAGACATTCAGTACTGAAGAGAATAAGTGCAGGATTAGTAAACCACAAAGCATCAAACAGGGGCTGGAAATCCAAAAATTCAATGCTCAAGAAGAGACAAATGATAGAAGGATGTTTTGGAACGTAACCAGCACATCATTCTGACACAGTTTGAATGCAAAAGAACAACTTGATCAGCCATCAGATATGACTCAGTTCCTTTGAATCTTCTCAAACCCTTAAGAAAAAAAAAGAAGAGAGAAAAAGATGGCTTTCCAAACAAGCCTGTGGAGCCAAATCGTGCAGGCTCTGAATAAGAGTGGAACCACATAATTTAAAAATCAATAAAATTTGTTATCAGTTCCTTCTTACTGAAATGTAGAATCTATAAATTAGTAAGTCTGCTCATCAGCAGATGAAAAGACATTTAAAAAATCAAAATCAAGAAACTGAGAGTTTGTATGACTAACTGTCACCAGACACCTTAATGCTGCATCTGCTTTACTCTACTTGAAAATCTGAATTCTCTCAGCAGAACAAAAAATAAAACATAACTGGATTGTTTCCTGTTACAACAGAAGAATACAAGAATAGCTGTACTTGGTCAAACCAAAGGTACACAAAGCGCAAGATTCAATTTCCAGCTCTGACCAACATCGGATGCCTAAGGAAGACTAAGAACATGGCAAGTACATAGTGATATTTCCACAGAATTCTCTCTTGGCCACAAGCATTTTGTGGCTCAGGAACTAGAGGTAGTGACTCTATTTGACAGCTCTGTACAAGTTTCTTCAAGCTACTTCAGTAATCTTTAGAACTCTTTAAAATTTAATATCTACAGTGTCTTTTGGTGCTTAATAATATTGCATGAAGAGCCATTTTTCTTTTATTTTAGTTTAATCTGATGTTCTGGTAGTCTTGCTTGTTTGAAAATTAGGGAATAATCAGAGGATTTCTTGTAACATATAAAATCTTGCTATAGACAGCTGAAGACTTTTATATATTAATATGTCTTGGAAACAAAAAACTGTTCTCTCATTAAAGGTTCCTTTTCCTGAAACTGCTCATTTAATAGTCCCAAACTAATAGAGAAGAATTTCCATTTTCTGGAGTCAATATTTGTGAGTTCTTATACTACAAAAAAAAACATTTAATAGGACTTCTATCAAATACTTTGATGTCAGACTATACTTTTCTGAGAGAGGATTTTACATCTTTTGGCCATACAAAAATCACCCATTCTACAGACAGGTCAAGCTGGCATTCAATCCACAAATAACCCAATGCCATTAGAATGGTTCTGTGCAAGCCAGCTACTGCAGTTTAATATCTTCCTGCTGCTGCCACTGCTTCCCAGACTTCAGCCTCTACAGACTCAACATCATTGCTATCAACAGAAGGATTTATTCTCCCCTCAATTACTTTGTTTCTTAGCAGCCAAATTTTACTGTACAACACATAATAAGTAAAAAACCACCTGGAGTTTGATGATCACCTTGATCCTTGAAAGAAAAAATTCTGCCTCCCAGGAGGTATGGGAGATCTTTCAGACCAGGCTGCTTTAGGTATGCTTCATCACAGTGGCACAGCTACTGCAGTGCTTTCAATTCCAGAGTGGTTTTAGGAACAGCGTTCTTTAAGTCTGAAGTCTTCAGACAGCACAGCAGATTATCTGCTGCATATGAGCAAAACATACTCCTTACTTCATGATCCAATGTTTAAGCAGACACTTATTAGTGGCTGTTGGTATTTTCACCACACCAGAAATATCAGCAATAAATAGAGGCGGATCTCAAGTTTGTAGTTGGCTTTCAGTACTTGGAATTGTCTGCTTTCAGTGAACAAGCAATTGGGAGTGTGCTTTTAGTATTGTTACTTATATATCACTCTTAGGGTTATCTCACACACACCATTAGGAAATAGCACAGAAACTTGACCTCCAGCTACATTATGACCTAACAAAATATGGCAGTAAGACTAAAAACTTGAAACTAATCTGATGGTATTAACTCAGACAGTATCTTTCTTGGTATCTTACCTACACCTTATCTCCCCAGTATCCTAATGTGTGGTGGGAAGGAACAAAATGTGTTCCTGTCTGAATGACCTGAAAGTGTCTTGAGTGAAATTCAGACTAGATCAGCTGCAGAGAAGACATTCAGGCCACCCAGACAGACCAGATGGGACTGACCTCCTGAAGATTTTGCCTCCTTTGCAGTGCAAGGTAATAATTGGATCAGAGTGTGGCTTTAACATCTGCTGCTGGTTGATATCTCTGACTGGCCCTTCCAGCTTCAATCTGAGATACATTTGGAACATTATTAATTTCCATGACCTAGTGTCAAAGTATGATAGAGAAAGTGATCTGGTTGTGTTATCTTCCAGTATTTAATATCAGTTCTGGATAGAAACAGCTGGAAACAATATTGCTTTTGCTACAATAAATTTTCAGAGGAATTTGTTGAAAATATCTCATATGTACAAAGAGCTGATTTCAAAAACAGACTTATAAACTGAAGGTGTAGAGGAAAAGCCACATGAGCAAACTGCTCGAGATGAGTACCTGATCCCCTTGTACAGGACATATTCAGAAGTAATTTCATACCCTAGAAACTCATATGGAAGTCTAGGTACAATTTCACCCCAAAATCTGAATCAAAATTTTCTAATTAAAATGAAGTAGAGTCAGATTATCTCATACTTACTATTTATTTATCATTAAGCTGTGGCTGGGTTCTGCAATATCTCTTCATGTGCAGCTGTCAGTGATTTCAGTAGATGCTTAGCATGCAGAAACTTAGAATGAACTCTGAGTCTGCTCTAGTATCGTGCACAAATTGCACTTTTACTCTGCTGGGATTTTTCCAACTAAAATGAAAGCATTTAACTCTTAAAAATGTTTTTGGTTTAAAAAACAGAGTACCTAGGCTGTCATTAGTTACTGCAGCATGCCATGAAATAACCACAAATGAAAGTAAGAAATGAGGAATTACTAACAACTGAAAGTGAGGCTTTATTTATAATCACCTAGTCAAAAAAGTATGACAATTTTGATGGGTCAAGTTCCCCTGCTCCTTTGATGAGATGAGGCAAATGAGTATTGCATGCCTATCTAGGAAATTCCACCAGCAGTGTGTGCACTGTCAGAGAGATTACATGGTGGATGAATGCTTCCAGAACCTCTCCAAGCAGCACTTGCATGCTGGCAGGAAAAAATAAAGTCTCTCTTTGTTTTCAGCTTGGGACATACTAGCAAAATATTTCAACAATCTAGAGCAGCAGTTTTAGGGTACCAAAATGGGCAAAATCCAAATTTAAAATTTAGAAAATAAATTTGTTCTTTTTTATTTGCCATGAAGTAATCTATATAAGTAAGTGCTTTGCATATTTCTGCATGATAGAAGTATAAAAGGAGCAGAAGATATGTGTATTGTTTCTTTCTTTCTGATTAAATACTGCATGTAACCCTATGACTAACAGCAGGAATAGTACTGGCAAGAGAAAGCTGATGAATTTTTACTTGGTGGAAAAAGTTTTTATATGGGTGTCTTGAAAAGTGGGTAGTGATATCTTGGTCATTCAAATATGTATACATAAAAAACCCACACCTCAAAAAACAGGTACAGAAATTCTGTTCCCCATTACTGCCACTCAGATTTCAAGAGACTTTTGAGTGAAAGACTTTAGGAATT
The DNA here is from genome assembly GCF_049639895.1 of Pseudopodoces humilis. Classification (NCBI taxonomy): domain Eukaryota; kingdom Metazoa; phylum Chordata; class Aves; order Passeriformes; family Paridae; genus Pseudopodoces; species Pseudopodoces humilis. The sequence continues at coordinate 10,298,648 of NC_142215.1, read as the reverse complement.
CAGCTTGCTTCCATTTTTTCATTAAATTATGAAACACTCCGAGGCCTTTCTATTCTCTGAGGCTATTTGAGGCTTAGAGAAAGGAAGGAGCTAAGATTCTGTTTCTAATTATTACAGTAATTTTGAATGAACAATTATCAGGTGATGAGAACCTGGTAACACTTTAATACATTCCCCCATTTTTGAAGATGGAAGCAGAAAAGAACTGGCGCAGTAGCTGGAACTCAAATCTTTCTGACATCTACTTTTCTCAGTGCAAATACCTAAAACTGCTTAATGTTTCTTTCCTGAAAGTGCCAAATATAATATCAGACTTTCCACACTTCTGTATTTCTCGCACAGTAACAGAAAGTCGTCTTTTTTTTTCTTCCTCTTTGTTTGAATGCCAGAAGAGTTTCTAGTTCTTCATCCTTCATTAATAATTATTGCCACTAATACAGCAATCTGAGTGCTTTTAGATCATCACCAGAAGAGTTTATTACAGATATGCCCCCTTAGGAAGCATCCAAGTTGAACACAAATTTAATCATACTTGATTATATTATTTTGAGAGTCCAAAACTTTAGTTCACACACAATTATCTTCTGGATACAGACTCAACATTTGAGCAAAGACAGCATGTACTTCTGTAGGTATATTACTGGCTCCCATGCTTGAATCTAGTATGAGGTACCAAAATACGGATTGTACTTGTCTTCAGTGTCAAAGTAAAGGAGAAGCACTGTAATAAAGTTAATCAGCAAAGATTTACATCCCTGCAAATGATAGTATCTCTGGCAGTGACAATTAACAACTTCATTAGTGCAGTCATGCAGCTATTGCCACTTCTAAGTGAAGGGGAAAGTTAGAACTGCAGTACTCCCCAGTATGGACAATAAAGCACAGACCCTCCTCTTTTTTATGTAAATCTGTATCTTGCTTTTGATCACCTGAGATGCAGAAAGCTGGTTTTGGTTAACAGAAATCACTGTCTTGAACGAGGGTTATGAATAGAGAATAATTTCAGCTTTGCTCCTCATCTCTAGTATTATAAACTGTACCATCAATTTCTAGATTAGAACATCCAAATTCCCAAAGCCTTTTAGTCTAAAACTGCAGTAACATCAGAGGAAGGAAGGAAGAAAGAAAGAAAGAATCATTAACTTTTTTCCTTTAAAATGAATCATGACTGGGAAAAGATGATGCTATCCCAGTCTCTGAATACACTGGTTACTTTTGCCCAGAGGCACCAGAAATCCATCTCCATTTAAAAAGCAGCCTCGTTGCTATACACACACAAATGTATTCTCAGAATAGCAAAAAGCTGGAACAGGTGCAGTGGGCCAGGGAACTGCATGTGTACACTGGCATGTGGCAGAGGGTTGGGCCAGAGTCCAGCTCTGTGACAACAGGCACTCCCCTGCAACTTGAAACTTTATCTCCAAATATTCAATTTACACATTTATCTGTTTGCAATCAAATATAATAATAAAAAAAATAAAATTCCAAGTTAAACTTCTAAACTGACTCATTTCTTCAAGAAGATGCCAGAAAAGTTTAATCTATCAAGGAATACAACTGACAGAATCCATACCAGTCCTAATTCCCTCGTCACTCTTATTAATAGGGTAAAACAACCATAAAAAATTAAATAGGAAAGCTGCATTACACAGTTTTTAAATGGTGAGGAAATGCAAAAGTAACATTTTAACTTAGGTTACAAAAGATTTCCCTTATTATGAAATTTGGGCTAAATATACAATGAATTCTGAATTAACACGAATTTCCTTGGACTGAGTATGAAAATTGATTTTAGAAAGTCTTTCTGTAATAGTGTTTAATTTTAAAACAAATCTGGTCTATTCCAAGAGTAGTTAATCAAAATTGATTTCTAACAGCTGTTATTTTTTGCAAAGTTAATATCTAGGAATTTTGTATTGGTTTTAAACGGCATCTGTTTCTAGAACCTGTAAAGCTTTGATAAAGCAGAGATAATTTATCTGCTTTCGTTTTGTACAATAAAGCTGCTCTTAATATTCTTATCTTATAATATTGGATGTTAGATAGAGTGACTTTATCACACCATCAGTTTTTAAGTAAAATCATTGAAATCAGGTGGGGTTTCTGTTTCAGAATAGAGGAATTATGTGATCCACTATCCTCTTACTTGTGAGAAAGTGAAAGAAAACCAATGAAACAGAAAAGGCTGTATTATGCCACTGATTTATTAATAGATTGCCTGTAAAGAACATGAGAAATTTTGCTTTGTAAACTAACCCTAAATTTATACTTCACTGTATCTACTCAGAAAAAGTGAGTTCACACCAAATACATCTTTTAGTATTTTTTCTACTTACCATGCAACTTATTTACTCATTTATTCAGCAAAATTCCAAATTGGCACCATACACAGAGAAGGAACAATTTTAGAAAACCAAACACTTCTTGAGCCAAAGGAAAAATTGAACTGGCTTCCATAAACAAGACAGTAGCATCTTTCAAAATAAAAGGTGGAGCTAATGATTTTCATGGGGGCAAAAAGGAGGAGAAGTATTCTGAAAAAATTTGGCAAAAAGAACATCTGCTCTGACAATGAAGTCAAGAAGAGAATTGTGAAAAACTACATGCTTCAGCTGCAAGCAGCTGAGCAATATATTGGGGGTGAGGCAGAATATAAAATCAGTTCATAAAAGTCACAGAAGTTCCACTACTTTACAACTTTCTGAGCCTTTATCCCATCCTAGGAATATGTTTTATTTAATAAATTTATATTCTGTTCCTAAGTACATGTACATAGAAAATGGAACAGATATGTTCTTCTGTAAATAGTACGAAGAAAAGGAAAAATATGATGACAAGAGGGGAAAACCAGAAAGCAAAATGCACACTTGAGATACAGCTCAAGCAGTTGATCTCATTCTGAAAGCTCCTGCAATGAGGCCACCTGCACTTAGCTCCAAGATCTATGGCTACATCACCTCATAGCCATGGGAAACACACATTTCCTCTGTGTACCTCACTTTCCCCAGCTATGATATCAAGTTACAAGGACTCTCTCTGTCATTTCTTCAGAATGCCTGCTGCTTGCTTGCCTCTTGGTATGCAGTCAGGAAACTTTTTCTGAACCACCAAAATCAGAAATCATATAGTTACATATAGGAAGCTTTATTTCCCTTTCATTATTTACACAGTTATTCCCAAAGTATCCTGAAAGCATTTATATGGAACTTAAATTGTGATACATATGAGAAATATACTAGAAGAGGCACTTAAAGTTAGACCACAAGAAATTAAACCAAAGATCTGGAAAGACAAATTTGGTTTGTATTCAGGATACAATTTCAACAGCAAAAACAATGCACACCATCTACAACTTGAAGAGCAACCCAGACTGGAAACTTGTTTCAGTATCCACAGCTTGAAATTGGCTACTAGGGAAATCTAAATGTGCCAAAGGGACATGTACAGTGATTCTCCACCCACTCCTTCAGTGGAAACAAAAATATTTTTTGACTCATGAAAGTCCTTTCAGAATGAAACATTCTAAAGATGAGAATGGTTTTTAAAATACAGATTAAATTCTGAAATTATATAGTGTCAAAACAGGAAAAGGTAAAACAAATAATAAAATCCAGTTCACAAGATCAATCAGGAATGTAGCATCAGTTCAAATGAGAGCAAGGAATAGCACTCGATAATCTTCTGGAGATTCTCTCTTGTTAATGGTTAGCTGAAAATATAACATTTCACCAGTTTAACCAATTCCTTGTTTCAAGATGCTGGAATAAAATTATTCAAGAGATTCCGTCTGCCAGCATAAGGCTGTGATACTATATATATCCTGCACTTGTTCCTGGTTTATTTAAAAATGCAAATGAAAAACTTCAGTGATGAGAGGTACTGCAGCTCCCCTGCTTCAGTGTGCAGTCATTGGATATCCCTGACCTGATATTCTGACCTGGAGCACAGATTATTTACAGAAGTTCAGACACAGAGTTTCAAAAGCTTAGCTCCTCTAAAATTTGCAGTGCTTTGCTCTGATGTTTTATATAATTTATTCTCTTAGAACTGTGAGGAAAATGGCTTGTTTTATTCCACAAAATAAAACCATGGAAGTGTTAAGATACTACTCAGTTGTCTTAAGAGAGGAAAGTAAGTGAATAAATTAAGAGCAGAGTTTCTTAGAGAACTAGAGAAACCCGCTGCTGAGGTTCACTTGTACACACCTTCTCCATACTCTCTTACCAAGACCACAGACTTTTAGGAGAATTCCACTAACATTGACTGCAGTTATTGTTCTCCAAAAGATAATAATTCCTATCTAAAAACTGATTTTGCAAAATTTTAATGCTTCTTTTCATTTTGGGCTTTAGCTCTTTCTAACACCAGGTTAGAGGAGAAAGAAGGTCATGAACATCAACTATCATGTATAAATTTAGTCTCTAAAATAATTAATGTGTAACTCCATCATCCTGTCAAGAATGCCACTCTTTACTTGATTATACCAGTATTAAATTTGACCTCCCTGTTTAAGATATGCTACAACCTTCTTCATTGAGAAACTTAGCAGTTGGTAGAAGCAGGTGTATATCAAAGAGACAGTTTCAATAGATATTTGGAAGGCTGAATGAAACTTTTAGATAGTTCTGGTAACAGAGGATTCTTTCTCAACAAATAGGATTATGTTCTCCCCATGTCTCAGAGGTATTTTTAAAGGACAGCCTCTTCAGTTTATTCTGCTATCATGTGGAATTCTAGTCTGCAGATGGCATCAGAATGATACACTTTAAAGTGATAATGCAATTATAAACATGACTGAGAGGTCCACACTTCAACAAACACCTTGTCAGCAAAAGTATTGGGGGTGGCTGCTTTGCTGGACCATTCATGTGGGAATTGCAGAGATACAAAGTTTCACTTTTACATAATTGCAAAATATGCATTGGTTAGAGAAACAGTAGAGTCTCTCCTCTTTGTTGCTGGCTTAAACCAAGACAGGAAATAAAGAAAACAAGTCCTACTACTTGAACGCTGTTTGGAAACCCATCTCAGTTCATCTGCTAGCACACAGCTTTGTAATAAAATAACCACTGTCACTCTCTGACGGTCTTGCCATATATGCTGAGTATTGAATCAACTAACAAAGTGAAGAAAAACAAGAGCAAGACCTCCATCCAACTCTGTCACCTCTAGAGGCAGAACTATGTCAAATAAAAGGCAGAAGCAGTTTACATCTAAACCAACACTGGGGTTGTTTTACCCAACCTCTTTGTCAAGTGATTGCTTCAGTTTGCACAACTGTCAGTTTTGCACTTTCTGTAAGTACTGAAATGCTCAGACACTTCAGGAATTGCTGACAGTTCGAAGAGTTTGCCTATGTGGCTGTCAGATATCCTCTGTTATGAGGACCCAGGGTGAGTTTAATCTACAAAGAGATCAGTTGGCTGACATCATTAACACACTTCTACAAACAGTGGATAAAACAGTTTTAAATTACCAGAAGTTGCATCATTATGGATTATTATTTTAGCATTGTTAGCCTTCTATAATATGATGTTGCTCCCACTGGAATACTGATTAAAATAGGAACCAGATGTGCTTTTCATTACCAGATTGAAAAAGATAAACAACCAGAAAATCAATTCAAATAAAAAAGGATGCCCTGGGGGTGTTTCTTGAAACTGAGGAGGGAGAGTGTATGTATCTTTAGAAGGGTGGGGTAGGAACTGAAAAACAGTCAAAGCCAGAAATCTACTCTTTCACAAAAAAATCCCTAAGAACCATGAAGCAATCTAGCTCTTTAGACACCTATTTTGATTATACTCCAATGCACCATTATCTTAAAACTGGGTGTACCAGCCAACACTAAAACAAAGAAAAAAACCTCTATTTTCAGTTTCGCTCATAAATTCACAAGAAATAAAGCTCACAGGAAAAAGACTAATTTACATTTAGACCTCAGCATTTTACAGGAATACCACTTTGGTTTACTGGACTGTAAGATAATTTTTTTGGAACCTACATATAAACCTTCAACTCCAGAGAGGCACAAAATGGAAATCTTTGTGCCAATCCTGATGGGAGCTCTTTTTTTGCTAAATGCAGGCCAGTATCTGCAATCTTGAAGATTAAGTGTGACTCAATGGCACTGTTTTGCAGAGCAGACCATCTGTTTCTTCACACGGAAGAGAAAAGAACAAAATTTCAAGTCCCACAGGAACAGGGATCACAAACCACAAAGGAAAATGCATGACCACTCCTCAACATCACAGCTTCTACTGCAGATAGTGTGGCCCTAATGAAGTCATATTTTTTCCCTTGCACCTTTTGATCTAGGCCAGGAACCAGAGACCAGTGAAGAGGGTGGCAGTCTCCTTTGGCAAGCATGGAGAGGAAGGTATTTCTTCATTGGGTAGATAAAATAATAATTTCAAAAACAGATTAAAAAAAAAAATCTCTCTCACATATCTACCTTATTTTCAAAAGAACTAGAAGAGAGACTGGGTTAGCCCTGTTCAGCACCAACTCTAATGGCACTGTCCCAGTTGTGCCAGGTCATTTTGCTGCAGCTAAGCTTCACTTACAATGGGAAAAGCACAAGCCACACAATCAGGCCTGCAAAACTTGAAATAGCACACCATATAAAGGCAGAAGGAGTAACTTAGAAATATCTCTTTTAGCTATCACCATCTTATTTTCTGGGTGAACAAAGCTTCATCACCATGTGGTAATCATTCCATCATTCCATCCCTAGAAGTCCTTCACCGCAGGTTACTACAGCCAAAACACAAACTTTGAAATGAAAGATTTCAAAATTCAAAAGCACTACAGTCTAATACATATCTGTTTTGCCAAATGATGTTATTTCTCTTAGATATATTTTGAAAAAGCATCAGACAGAAGAAGTAAGGATTTGTATGAGAAATTCCTTGATCTCTTCCTGTATCTTCTTAAAGTGACTTACAAGGTTTCCCTATTTCCTAACTACCATTTCTTCTGACATATTGTATACATTAGGACCTCTTTACTTTCCTCTATTCTGTCTTGTATCTCTCTCCCTCTTCCTGAAAGTTCACCAGGTTTTGTCCATTATCTCTTCTCTTCCACAATTTATAATTCTCCTAATTTTCTGCTTGCCATAGCTGGTTCTCCATTCTCTTCCACATGCCAGCACCTGCCTGTAAAGTAACAGCCCCTTGGGAAACCCATCACTGCTTTAGAAGTTCACAGAGTTTGTGTACTCAGACAACAACCTTCCTGAGAAGCAGCACTAGTGGGTGTTGAAAGACCAGTATTGGAACAAAGTTCCCTTTTTTGAGACATCCCCTGCTACATTTGAGATGCTGGTGCCAACTGATTGCCAAATCAGACATTTCAACTATCAATTACTCCAATATCAGAAGAAAATGAATATCATAAAGTCAAACACTGAATTTTGGAAACACCAGAATTAACATTTTTAATGAAGCCTTACTTCAACTCGTGTGTGTACACAGCTGATCTTTCTTTGCATTACAGATTTTTTTCCACATCTGTATAACATGAGACTCCTATAAAAGACACCTTCTTTTTGCTTTTGAAGCAATGGCTATCAAAATCGTGTTGGTATTGGGGATTATTGATAGAACTTCACAATCCTCACAGAAGAGTCGGAATTGGAACAAGCCCCTAAACTTCAGGACACTTTGAGAAAGCTGTCTTTTCCTCCACAGGTTTCTCATCAAGAAAAGATATAAAAAGTGTTAAGTCACCATTAGGAATAATGAGGAAGGGCACAGCAGACTTACTTGAGGGAAAAAACCTAATCCCTAATTTAAGATTATAGAACACATGTTCAATTTGATAAACCATTCACCAGAAACTTTTTAGAGACCAATAATTCATACCAGGCACTGCCAGCTTATTGTTCATGTCTAACAATGCTATGAAACAAACAAACAATGGCATGATCTTAAGAGAGGAATTTTATTGAAATGTGGTTAACTAGCAAAAAACTGCCTGTCAAAATTCTTTAAAAAATAGCTTTTCAGTAACTTCCCTTTAATATTTATATCTTCTTATTCCGGGGCTTTCAGTCAACTGGATTAAAAAACGCACAAAAAACTTGTTCAGTTGATTGCAGTGTCAAGGGACTACCATACTTTGTACCTCAGCATGGTGGAGTTTAGCACAGTGACTGCAGCACTGGAGCCAATACACATACTCAGTGTGAAAAAAGTTTACACAAAGTCACGTCAATAAAACTTTTCTACTCCAGAAAAGGGGCTCTGTTGCAATAACCCACTGTCAGTCGGGGCAGAGATAACAGAGGTGCAAGAGGTACACAAACTAGACAGATGCTGCACTCAACCCAATATCATAAAAGGCTGATAAAGGGAATTTACCACTACACTAGACAAATTCCTATCAGAGAATCATGTTTTCCCTCCTCTTTTACAGGGGAGGAAGGAATACACAGATTCTTTAGTCCCAGCTCTTTACCCCTCTCTTTCTCTTTATCACCTCCCAAATGTTCCACATTCCAGTTTCACAGAACAGTAATATTTAGGTTTGTGGAGAATACTTTAGTTGCAGTGGACAGTCTTTGTCAAAGGTGTGAAAAACTAGCAACTGGCATTACTGTTTAAAGGGTAGAAATTATTTTAGTAATGTGATAGTTATGACAAGAAAAGTAAGGCAGGGATAGGGAGGCAGATCAGAACACCAAGTCTGATAACAATCTGTTTCAACGCCTGACCCTCATCAGTCGCTGACAAAATTCAATCCTTGCTGATGCCACAAGCCAGGCAAATAACCATCTACCAGAGCAACAGCTGCACTGGCAGGCATTTCAACTCCTGGAAGCACAGCAATTCCCAGAAAGAAGGGATCACTCCTGCAATCTACAGAACTATACGTACAGAGGAGAAGGATAGTTCATATTGCAAATAAACATCTGGTTTATTTGGCACTATCTGGTAAGCCTCAGTCTAGGCATCTTTAAATTACAGCCAGTTTGAAATCAGTAGCGTCCCTTCTTCCCTTCTTGCCTAACTCTCTTGAGGGAGCTCTGAAAGAAAATGCAGTTTTGTCATAGCTTAAATTTGTCCTTTGAATGCAAAGGTATTTTGACACTTTCTTTTCTTCCTTTTATAATTAGAAAAACTGGCTCACTAGTCCATGCTCATACCAGATGCCTCAGGAATGATTCTAACATGCTTGTTCTAACCCTGCACTTGATATGCTGAACTGCACTCAGATCCTAGCACTTCACATCCTTCTTTCACACCCTTACCAGATTATGAAATTACTATTCTGGCCTGAATTTACATAGGATTTAGTAGGATATCATGGACCTCATTATCAGTAAGTGAGGGAATGGAAAAAGTGAGGAAGTGTGGTGGAGTTCACTCTGTAAGCCAATTACTAAGACAGATTCCCTAGGAACGACATCCTTTTATTAGATTCCCTCAGTTTAGCACATGCTTATCTACCATTCAAATAGCAAACAGCTGTAAAACCTTACATTTTTGGGACTAAGTGGTGTCCCTGTCTCTGACAGATGGGTAATAAATAAAGCAATCATTACAGAGAACTGCTCTTACTCTGAGTCAACTGGTGAGTTTTGAACTTTACAAGGACCACAGCTTTACAGGGGAATAGGGCAGTTTCCCTGTGTGTTCCTTTCCTTTTAGAACACATGTAACAATAGCTCATGTAATTAGCTGAAAGTTAGGAAAGTCTTATTCCAGCTGTTTCCCAAAATGAAATAATAAATACACAGTGGGAATCCAGTAGCTTTTCTGCCATACACAGTCCCACCTTTTGTTATTTCATATTTGTTGCATTGATTGTACCAACCTGCTTTATTGCCTTTGTACCAAGAAAGCCACTGAAAAAATGTCCAGTTAAATCTCAAACATTAAGACATTCATAAATAGTAGAGAAACATAAAGAAGGAATTTACATTAAACCTTGGGTGAAATCTTGGACGCACTGAATAATACAGAGATGACAAGAGATTACTTTGATAAACACTGGTTTGGTTGAGCATGTGAGTATATACTATGCTACAGACTAAGTTTTATTATTGTTCTTCTCTTCATGATTTTGCCCGCTGACTGAATGCATGAGATGGATAGCTAGAATTTGTGCCTTTTGAGTATTTTATTTTACAGCATTAATAATGTTACAGTGTATGGTGTGTATATATGTAAGCCCAGGTTTTTAGAAATCAATCACAGGAGCATTTTGACACCTACAGTATGCAGCAGGGGCAGTAGATATTGGATGTATCACACCTATTTAATTGAAGACAGCTGTAGAAGGCGACTCTAAGCACACAGATTCCACAAATCCAGAGGTCTTAAAGCTGGTTCTCATCCAACCGTCTGTGTATATAAAGAAGATGATACAAGTTTTTTATTTTGTAAAAAGAATATATTTGAAGTCCAGCAGAGGAAATCACTGCCTGGTTAAGTATTTTGGTAAAACAAAAATTTGACTACAAATGTATATATCACTTCAGAAAGAGAAGAGAGACCTCTGAATATAAATAAATGAGATGAACCAAATGTGTCTCCTCAGTATCTTCACATACCAGTTCTCTATTTTTATATCACCACCAAAAATGTATTGTTACAATTCTGCATCAACATCTGAGGTTATAATAAACATAGCCTGAGCGTCCTGATGTCATCACAAGTTGAATCCCCTGAAGCTGAGGGTTGTTAAGCTATGAATAACAAGATCTAGCATAACCATTCCATTCAGAAAGGAAGGATTCCTCCAGCTGCCATTGCATTCTGTTTTTATTCTATCTCCTTCAAAAATCTGTATCATGATTCTACATTTTCCAAGTGAAAAAAGCCTGGATGGATTTACCTTTAAGTTTACTATTGACTGAGCTAAGGTATTCCTAGCCCTTGTTTTCCCTAAAATAAGCTATATAAAACACATTTGCTGCAAATAATTAAAAGAAAAGAAACTAGTTATGTAGTAGTCAAACTATTTGATAGTTTGAAGGGGTTTTTTTTTCCAAGTATCTACTGCATCCCATTCAATTTTTCCTGTAGATTTAAATCAGCTCAATATGATCTGGATGAATAGGAGGAAACAAAAAAAAGAGTGATGTTGAAGAGATCTGTTTTGAAAATTGCAAGGAAAAAATTGCTGTTGTCTTTTCAATATGATTTTAATAATCCATACCAGTTACCAAAACCAAAAATACATTCTTAGAGTCAGGGAGACAAAAGATTCATAGTTATAGCTTTTAATCTGATTCTTACAACCTGAAAAGATAAATCCAAACTGAAGTACATATTCCTTGTCTCTCTTGCTTTTACTCCCGCATCATATGAGTTTATTTTCCATGCATGTTGCAGTGTTTCTCAGATACTGCAATGTTGACCAAAGATTTGCTCAAACAGTAGCACTTTTCTTGTATCTTTTGCATGTAATAACAGTAATAACAGATCTGATCCTGATTTCTGAGATTTGGAAACTGTGGATAAGGATTTAATCACAAGAATATTTAGCACCTTCACATCTATGGTATTTTTTCCCTGGGACCTTCCAATTCCATTTTAGCTATTGCTTCAGGGTATTAAAACCCAAGATCTTTGGTTTAAAGTCTGATACAGAGATTTTTACCTTCCTACTGTCTTAAACTCTGGAAGTTCTGAAAGGTATTCTAAAACAAATTTGAAATGGATCAAGGAACAAGGAGGAAAGGAATGATAAGTTTCTTAGCAGGGATGTGTTGCCCCATAGGGAAACTAGACAAAATGGAGGTTTTTAAAAGTCACATTCATGACCCAATGCCACAGCTGGGCAGTAAACTTGCAGCAGGCCAGCCTGGAGATGAGGAAAGCATAGGTCTTTATGGTCATGTTTTCATCTGAAAGGACAAAAAGTAATTTCCTATGTAAAATAAAAGGGAATAAACTTAAGCTCTATTTTAACTGGAGACCTATGCACAATCTTTACAATCAGAAGCAAAGTGCTTGGAATTCATTTCCACTTTCCTTTTCAGCATGTGCACTGTAACAGTGCTGTGGAAAACTTACCAACAGGAAGGAGGCACCAGTACATGCTTTAAATATTAAAGGATGGCTTACAGCATGTGCATTTTGCACATTTCCATGTTTCCTGTGGTCCTGAAACCTGAATACATCACCAAAGAAACAGAAAATCATAAGCATTTCAGGTGGAAAAATTCCATATATTATTAAAGATTTGCTTGGGATTGTAATGCAAAGACCTGGGCATTCACCTCATTAAATAGATAGAGTACCAAGTTTCAGTCTAGCTAAATCTTCTCTAAACCTAAACCAGATTAATTTGAGAGAGATATTAGTTATGCTTGATTTATCAGATGCATGTAGGGCCATCCAGAGGCTTAGAGATACGTGCAGAGAAGCCTGATGTGCACATGCACAACAAGATGGCATACCTCTATTAAAAATTACAGTCAGACTTGTTGTGTAGCAAAATATAAAAATGTGTGATTAAGGAAAACTGCAGCTAAAGCATGGTGGAAAGATATTTTTCTGTAATTATAAAATACAAGGATATGGATGCTAACAATAATTAAAGAGTAACTGCATTGTTCACCAAATAAAATTAGAGCTAGTGCCTTATCTAAGCCACTTTTCATTTATTCTTAACTACAGAATTTGACAGAGATCAGAAGTGAGGCACCACTTAAGAAAACACACTTACAGCAAGTGATTTATTTTTTCAGAGCCAAGAGAAATACATGGCTATGCCTGGACCACGAATAGCTCCAGCTTTCTGGAACTGAAACCTCAGGTATGTATTTTTTCTCCTGGTACTAACTGTCAGAAACAATACATTAGCAAGGAAAAAGAAAAATTAAAACCAGTATGAATCTGAAAGTGCAGACTGTTATTGGACATAAAAGACACAGAATATTTACAAAAACATTTCTACTTGCATCCTATTTTGCTGAGTAAAACACAATTACCTTTTATCCTTGATTGCTTTCTTTATAATACACAAGAGATAAGCCTTTTGAATACCACAAATTTTTTTCATTGCTATCATTCTGAATTCAGACTGTGGAATGGGTCAGAGAACATGCTGCTATAAATCCAGCAAACATACTGCAAAAGCCACAAGTGGGATAAGTCACTTCAGTCCCCACTTCTTGTCAGAATGGTGGCCATGGGTTGACAAGACAGAGGTCAAAATGGAGACAGCTGTGATCACAGTTTACAAGAGTTAATTAATGAAAGCCACTTCTTTGTGTATCAGCTGCAGGTATGCAGCCTTTGAAAGCCCTCAGCAGCACATTTTTCATATCAGAAAGGTGCATATACTGAGTCTATTGCTAAAGTAGGAAAATTAGGCTGAGCTACAGAACACAGAAAACAGCCCAATATGCTGAAATAGAGATAACAAGACAAATCTATCAACTTTGGACTATGTGTGAAAATGGTTAAAAAAGAATGCAAAGCGAGTGACAAATGGGATTGATCCATGTGAGTGCTGACAAGGAGGCTGTTGATGTTAAAGAAGGAAATTACTCATTCTCTGTGTGTACAGGAAAGGCTGAGTACTACAAGTTTGCCTGGTGCACCTTTGTGCTAATTTTGGATCAGTCCAGTGAAACACCCTGTTAACTCATGTCCCCTTCACCACAAGGTGGCACATAAGTATTCCCTGAGATTTTTAACTGCCTCTACATTTAAATTAATTTTTAATAAGTAACTGCTACCCCATTATAGAGGGAGAAAGGGAGTGGAGATGGGATAAAAGCATGGAATGATAAACTGCATTATATTATCAAACATAAACAATTAAACATAAGTAAATTAATCTTAACAACTGGATTGATTCCAAACTTTCCTTATTGATATTTCTTACTAAAGGGACTGAGGTGCACTTACATCAACAGTGGGGAAGTTAAACAGGATAAAGAGCTACTGAAAACTTTGCTTCCGTGTGTTTTACAAATACAATCATCAGAAACTCAACAGATTTTCAGGGTGAAATGGAACATAAGCAGGCTGGTGCCAGAGAGGGAAATAGGTACACAAAAGCAGAAAACCAGGTGTATCAAAATAATAACCCTTATTTTGATTCTCTAGATTTTAAGCCCGTTGCTTGGTGTGCAGTTTTAGGGGTTTTCTTACACTGCTCCCAGTTTTCATCCTCTGTGAGTTCCCAGAACTAACTACATACGCTAAGAAAGGCTGTTCCCTAGTAGCAAATTTTCCTTCAAGCTGATAACTGTTGTGTTTGAATGTCAGACTTTGAAACATCCAAATATACGTTCCCATTTTCACCTAGTGGCTGATCAAATAAAACCTCAGTGCCGTGGTCCCCCTTCTCAAATCCACGATATAAAAATATACCTCATGATCTCTAATGGCTACAGCACACTCTTCTCCACAGTACCTAACAGACCCACGTTCCATATATCCTTCAGAAAGGCACTAAGCAGACTATGAATCCACCAAACTGCAGAAGAGATTTGAAAGCACACTGAGATAAGCATGTGAGTACAAAAGAGAAGAGGAGGAATTTTTTAAGGACAGAAAAATACTGACCTAAACCAGACCACAGAAAGACTAATTAGCATGTGAAGCAATTCTATCCACGCAGCACAAAATATATGTTTTTAGAAAGAAGATTCTTGGAGATTTAAAGCATAAGCTATGTACATAGCTCCCTCTGATGACCATTGGACACGATACAATGCAAGTCTCCTTTTACTTTTGTTCGTGCATTCAACTGACAGCTGACTGGTTAAATTCTAATTGCTTCCAAGTGAGGTCAGCAAAGGTATTTATCGAAAAGGACTGAACAACAGGCTCAACACACACATTCACGCGCACGCATAAGCACATACACACCATCTCTCCAGCGTGTTGATTTATGGAAACAATTATAATTCTGGTGGAGTCTTTCTGAGCTGAGAAAGTTTGTAGCTACAGTAGAGTGTCTCATGTTGCAAAAAGGAGACAACAGAAATGGAGTACTTGGGTATCCAGCTCTTATCAACAGGAACAAGTAAGTTATCTGTCCTTTAAAAGATCATTCAACAGTTTCTACTAGCTAATAACTTATCTTTATTTCTATATGCTAGATGCTAAAAAAAGAATTAAGAAATATTTATAGAAATATATTGCTACTAATAATCTGAAAAGGGTAGGAATAAAAACACAGGGATAAAGCCATGAGGTCTGTTTTGAAACCTAAGGTAGAGAAAAGTTACATGATAGATTGTGCTAATAGTAAATGTATAGGCATGAAGTAATCAGGAGAATTTTATCATGCATGAGAGTTGAAATGAATCAATAGGAAATTTTTTGAAGGACTTATAACTGAAGAGAGAACTGTGTTTACAATCAGTGTAAATGTCTGGTTATGTAAAAAGTTGTATGAGCTATATCTATTGTATATGCATTAGCATATTTTTTAAAATGAGCTCAGCATGTCATGTATTTCTGTGTAGTACTTTTCATTAGCATAATGTATCCTTGCATGTTTGTAACAATTAAGCATAACGACTTACACATGCACCTTTTCTCACAGATCTTTTACTTTCAGTGCAAGCTGCAAATTCAAGTAGTAAAGAAGGTCACAACAACAAAGGTTTTTATAACTTGTGTCTTTAAAGGATATTCTGACTGAAGAGATATTTAAGAAGCTCTTCTATTTCGCCATTAACTATTAAGGAATAACGATCAGAATTCTAGAAGAGAGAGCAATCTCATTTAAATGAATCTGTAACTCATAAAGACAGAAGGCAGGTCGGTGACCTAAGAGCAACAGTCTACTTGAGATTTAATTTTCATTATGTTGTTCATGAACACCCAGAACACTGCACTATAATGCACAAATGGATACTGACATGGATCCTGCCAATTTTGCTCTACAGATCACACTTTTACATTATCTTTCTAATGGGCACTATATCTTTAGCTTGCAATGACATGACTCCAGAGCAAATGGCTACAAATGTGAACTGTTCCAGCCCTGAGCGACATACCAGAAGCTATGATTATATGGAAGGGGGGGATGTAAGAGTGAGAAGACTTTTCTGTCGAACTCAGTGGTATATGAGGATTGATAAGCGAGGGAAAGTGAAAGGGACAAGAGAAGCAAACAACAACTACAGTAAGTAATATTTTTGCTTTTCCTAAGTTTTTTGAAATTTACACATCATTGTTTCCTATTTCTTGATTTACCATAATCCCAAAAGAGCTTTGTATCGTGTACTGACCACTGTGTAAAACAAGTTTTCCAATTAATCATACAGCAGGACATTTGCTATTGATTTTGAAATGCGTCATTTTAAATACTACATTGTAGATTTGTTAATGTATTAGTTACAGCTGGGAACTATTAGCAAACAGAGAGCCTATTTTAACAAGTGAACTAAGGTTGTACGTACAAAAATGTATAACCACCAATCTCCTCATAAAATACTCCTGAAACATTAAACCACATTTATATAGTGCACGAACTATCTAAAAGTTTGGTGTGTTTGAGTTAACAATTAAAATATAGCAATACTAGAAAGTTTAATGGAAAGAATTATGTAAACTCTTGCAAAATCTTTCAGATAGTTTGCCAAGCCAGGAACAAAATCTATTATAGTTTCTGCAGTTCATTATTACAATGATCATGATGCTGAAAAAATATTCTCCCTCCTTTCTTCCAAAACCATGACTCATCTAGAGAGAAAATACATACAATATTTTATGAAGCTGTACCAAATACAAAGTCTGAGCTGGAAAAAGAATTGTTGTATTAATATGTATTTTTCACACAAATACCTATATAATCATTTACATTTGAAGACATCAATTTTTATAGGCACTATTTTTGCCCCTTTGTCTTTTTTGTTGTTACAAATGTATTGTCTATTTAGAGAAACACGACATCTGCTTGAAAAGATATTACTTTATTAAGATGCAACAGGAAAATACATAGGATTATACTGAATATTTCAAAACAAAATTAGAACTAAAAGGGGCCAGGGACATGCTGGTTTAGTGTTTAGAGACAAATAAAAGGACAAATATATTTCCAAGAATGCTGTTTAAAAAAGTTTTAATTTGTTGTATATAACAGTGTGCTTTTTATAACAGCAGCAGCAAAAGAAATCCATAAATCAAACTTCAAGAACTGTTAGTGTGTTTCAGCCTACAGCTGAAGCTGAGTGCTTGTTTTCTATCAGAGCAGCACTTTCGCGTGCTACACGACTGGCTAGTGGGCTTCATAATTTATTTCTTTACCTCTTGACTACATTAAGTGCTTGGCAACTTGTGTGGCTAAAACTGCATTGACTAACGTTACTGTTTCTTTTAAAATTTGTTTCCATATGTCTCCTTTCTTCCTACACTATTACATAGTGAATAACCATATTCCTCTGAAAGACAACACATGGCCAGCAGCCAACTAAATTATTTGGTCCATATTCAAGAAGACTCCCTTGGAGTTTCAGGAGGGCATTGCTACAATAGAGACCCATACGGCTAGTTTTGAACTGAAATGCTGTTCCCATAAAAATCACTGGAAAAATGTTACTGACTGTTGAAATTGATTTTTCTGAATTAATGCAGATAAGTGAATACTCACAGTAATCAATATTTTTTTTGTTATTATTTACAAACACATTATGACAGCATTTAGAGCTGAGAAATTAATTATACAGAATTGCTTTTTTAGTTCCATGATGCTTAAGTAAAATTTCATTAGCAATTTAGCATTATTTCAAATTCATTAAGAGGTTCTCAGTTCTTTGAAGGATGCCATTCTGCTTAAGCACAGTAATGACACCTTTAAACACTCTGTAGTCAGCCCATTAGAGAACACCACATCTTCTTGTGCCAATGATGCAGTCTCTTCAGTTTTCTGAACATTTCATGATAATTTAGTGATGATAACTCACTATTACAGATTACGGAAAGGCAAACTCAAGTCACTAAACCCTTACGTTTATACTGCAGTGGAAAAAATATAACAAAACAATCATTTTTCTGGTAAATGCAAAGAGTATGAGGATAAAAACCAAATGAAATTGTAGTGGTTATCCGGTAACTGATGTGCACTGTGATGAACTATCTTCAAATTGGCTGACATATGTAGAAGTTCCCACCATCTTAAGTCTAATATTCTAATTTATCTATTGTATCTTAAATAGTAACACTCAAATGCTTTTGTTGGACAAGTAGAATAAGCAAATATAGACAAAGAGGACTAGAAAAATGTGAACACTGATAATCTGGATTTTCTGAGAAAGTAAAGAAATTAGTATTGTAGAATTATTATAGGAACACTTGTTGTCATACCCTTTGTTCAACAAAAGATGTAAACAGCCTTTCTGAAAATATGCTTATAGCTCTCTACTAAAATCAATAACCATAAAGAAAATAATATGAGGGGGCAAAAAGCAAAGCAAACAAACAAAAAACCCAGAAAAAATAATGCTCACCTGGACTAGTACACCTTACCTAAGGGAAAAAAATTACCATTAAAAGTTTAAACAGGCTATTTTTATCCAGGTTCTCTGAAAAGCATAATTTTAAAACCATATAGAAGAAAAGGATGCATGTGTTCCAACATTCTTGTTCCATGATTTCCAGTTCTGAAAGTTAGTAAAAGGTAAATCAAACCTATTTCTTAGGATGGAATGCCAGAACTTCTACAGTCAAACTAATCAATGGACATTAAAAGTGTTGCTTGTCTCATTTTATCCTAATTTTCCACTTAATAAAGAAAAGGAATTCTTTTCCATTTTGAATTCACCAACTTGTGCTACTAAAATAAAATAAGAAAAAATCATATTTTTACTTGTCATAACTTAGCTTCATAAAGGAAGCTGCCCTGACAGTTTTGTAGATCAAATGAACTACTGTTTTTCAGCCCATGAGGTGTGAAGCATGAATATTGTGAAGAACAAACTTCACATTGAGAAAAGTCTGTAGAAGGATAACTTCATCACAACTTTGGCAAATGCCAAAATTCAGAGGTTCTCTTATCAGTTGGGACTGTAACAGTAAGAATGTCAAGATGGTGAGGAATTAGGGTCATGGTATTTCAAACTTCTCTAGTTACAGAATAAAAAAATATATACACACATATACTATGAAAGTAACAGCACAAATAGTGAAAGTGTTAATATTTCTAAGGTTTTTAACAGCCACTGTATTAAATGTGTACGGATTCAAATTTCATGACATAACTAAATGCTGAACCAATCCTCACTCATAAATTTTAAATAATCTGTATTTATCATTCAATTACTTAAAAAAAACATTAGAATCTAATTGCTTAATTAAAGAAATACGTGTCTGCTCTCTCAGTGCAAGCAAATTGCCAAATCCTGTTTACAACAGTGCTGACCCTGTTAGGTACCAAAGAACATGGTTCTGTGCACATTTCAGAAAGCAGTAGAGCCTTCTGGTGGACATAAAGGTGATAACTCAAGAGTGAACTAATCAAATCAGAGGACAGTGATCTCCACTAAGCAGGAGAAATCACTTTGCACCTGACAGCTTTGCTTTCAATCTGAAAACGAAATGGCAGAGTAAGAACTGAGAGTCATCCACAGAAAAACTAAAGCAAGAATTAGGCAGCAGCCTAGAGGTTAGGTCACCCAGAAAAAACTGTCATTGTTCATAAAAAAGTTTCTCTTTGACAAAAACTTACTATAACTTGCCGAAGCCCAAATCGTTTTAACAAAAAATAAATTCTGCATCTTGTAAAAGAAAATAATCTAAGTGGGCACACAAAACACACAGTTTGAATTCATGACTGTAACATGAGATAGACTGAACAGATTTTGGAGATAACAAGGCAATTTGCTAACTCTTAATCTTTGATAGAAAAATAAATCACTCCTTATCACTGTTTACTCCTTCCTTCATTTCAGTTTGTGCTTCAAAATTTTGCCAGATTTACTTAATTTTGTTCAGAAAAAAGGTAGCAAAAATCAGAGTTTGTTTTGACTCTACTCAAGCAGTTTTTTAACTAAGACTAGATGATGCTTTAGGACTTTCCATGCTCTGTTGCCTTTGGAATCTCATTTTAAAGACTTCAAAGGGTCTCTTAGTTACTAGAAAAGCCTTCCCGGAACCTGAATCCTAAGATGTCTGATCCTATCATATTCCATGTGTGCTCTAAACCCAGAAAGTGCCTATTTCCTCTTTTTTTTTTCAGTGGGTAAAGCCAACAAAAAATATGTAGAGATAGTAGTCTAGTGAGATCTTGATATGAAATGGCTGAAATCTTGATTACAATTTTATCTTGGAGAACTACTTCTATTTCGACTAAAATCCAGCAAGTCAAATTTTTCAGCAATATTAAATGAACTTCAACTCAGTTGTGCTCAAATGTAAACCCTAACTGCTGACAAAATACACTTTATACACATCTTAATGGTTAAATATTCCAACTTCCTTAGAAATCAGAATTACTTCCACTACCATTTTATATATGCTTCTTAGCATAAAACAAATGTATGTATGCTGTGTTACTGTATAAATTTTATTTCAGTTGCTTAAATACATATTACATAGAGAGCCAAGCAGAAAATCAGGTATTTCAAGGCAGGTATTGATGGATTAGATTCAGTTAAGGGTTATATGTGCTCCAGACAAACAGAAAGTCTGTCTCTGCAACTGCATTCTTCGTTTTTCAAGAGGTTGTTGGTTCAACCAACACTTTGGTGCCAGGAAAAGACAAACCTTCACTAACATGAAAGGGTTTCTGCATCACATTGGTACTCTGGTAATCTTTTCAATTATAACAAAAATATTTAATTCAAATGGAAATCTATGCATATTCTCTATAAACCTACCCCACAACACCAAGGATGACTTTCTCTCCCACAGTAATTAATGAAAACTAATACACCAGATTCCCCTGCTGCCTCTCCAGCTCTGTCTGGCACTGGGGTACCCTCAAGTGTCAGCCAACAGAAAGATCTATACCTATCCCTCAGCCTACACGGTATCACAAATCCTAGGTTTTCACATTCAACTGCTGATGAGTATGGGTTTTAGCAAAGATGCAGATAACAGAAGCAGCTGCGTTATACTTGTGTTAAAGCTTCCATTGACTTTTTTGGTGAGTGTAGTCTTTGGGGAGGTGAGAAGAAAGCAGGGTGTGAAGCCTTGAATGATTCCAGCAAGATTCTGCAGTCTCACGTATCAACATCCAGATCACTGCTCAACTGGCATAGCAATGGAGGGGTGCCACAAACACAATTAAAACTGTTAACAACTTCTGAATTTACCTCCTGAATCTTCACCACCTTGACTCTTCTTAGATAAGCTGAAAAATATGTGTAAAGACAGACAGTAGCAGTTTACACTCACTTTCTTCTCACTCTCATGAACAAAAATGATTGCATAAGCTCTGTGGGGGAGAAGTCAAATCTCTGGGCTCAGCTCCACAAGTTAACATACACCAACAGGGCCATACCTACCTGGGGGAGCTTCAAAACTGAGCTAACATCAGTCTGAGCAGTGAAAAAAATCTGAATCTATCAGCATTGTCCTTACTGATTCCTTTGACCTTGATACACCCTCCTAGTTCAGCTGTGACTCATCCGTTTTTCTGTCTCTCTCAATACTGAAATTTATCAGAAATGAGAAATAGTGCATTTTTATAGAATAATCCATCAAATTTAGCAACCAACTGCAGAAGCAATTACAGGATACATATAAAGATAAATTGTAGTTCCTTTTCCCCTACAGCTTTCCCTACCACATTGTTTACTATTTCTGAATCTTTAAAAAATTCAGTGTTGTATCATTAAGTATATTATTGCTCCATCCTGAAGAAAATGTGCTGAAGTGGCCCTGACCTGAGACTCAAGAGACTTGAGGCCAGTCCAAACTTGTAAGCAATTTGCTTACAGACTTTGGGAAAATTCTTCAGACTCTCTATGAAACACAATGATTCACCTCTCTGGAAAAAGCTTTAAAAAGTATTAGCAAAAAAACTTCCAAATAACAAAATAATTGTGTGTTAATATTATAAATATTAAATAATTTGATAATAGAACATTAATTGACTAATAGAAAATGAACTAGAAGTCCTGAAGTCAGTAGCTGGACAGAAGAACACAGAGCTCAGATGAATCTTAAAGAAGCAATTTCCATACCAGCAAATAGATTTTGGTATAAAATTTAATTCCTTATACAGTCAGTCTTGTAAAACAAAGCCTAAATCCAGATATTCCCCTACACAGTTCCAAACTTTCTGTATTGTTTGAGTATCTGAAAGTGATTGTTTCAGATTTCTAGGATCTTGGAATACAGAACTGAGTTGACTTTCCATCTTCCTTAAAGCTTAGGAAGACCAAGACATCCTAAACCATATAATTACACTGTTCCACACTACAGGATCTATCAACTACCAGTATACTTTGGAACACATTTCTCATCAAAACAGAGTAAGTTTAGGCAAATGTAGGCTGTTACTCTTCATGGGTGGCACACTGCTTTCGTTGCATAATTGACTGTCTATGACTATATTTGGCAACTGTATTTCAATTGTCTTGTTTGACCTTTGACATTATTTTTAATTCTGGATATGAAAGAAAGATCAAGTTAACCTTCTGGTGTATGCAATTTAGAAACATTATTAATAAAAAGTTAATAGTGAAAATTTTTATGGCAGTAACATAATAGAGGTTAACAATCATAGCACTGAATTGTCACACTTTAAAACTTTCATAACACATGACATAATTTATTCAAATGGAAAAAATTCTTTGTAACAATTGGCGTTGAAAAGTTAGAAGTGGATACTCAAGATGTGGCCCACAACTTCATGAAAACACACCAAAGAAGCAATAAAAATACCAATGCAATCAATAGGCTCTTTTGACTATTATTTAGCTTTTAAAACAAAGACAAAGCAGGATGAAGTTATTAAAGGGTCTAGATACTCTGTTCAAAACACTGAAATCTTCCTTCTGTGTCCAGTTTTTCAAAATTAAGCTCAGTCAGAATACAGATAGATCAACTCAAAACTATAAATGAAAACAGCAAACATGACCATTTCATGGCATTAATAACCACAGTGACTTCAACAGTGATCAAAACACACCACTCATCTCCATCTCTTCAATAATGACACTTTTTCAATACTCCCATAACTTGGGGGATTTGTGTTTGTTTTTTTTAAGGTGTTTCCTAGCATTAGTACTTCCATTTTTGGTAAACTGGCTTGCTTCCTTTTAAATGTGTCAACAGACACTGGGAGGTGCTATAGACTATAAAAAGAAGGTGATCAGACTTGTCCTTGGCTATTTTGATACCTTGAAATTTCAATATTTGTCTAACTAGAAGGTAATGCATTACAAAGCAGAAAAAATAGCCCCAACTAAAAGTTAAAAAGAACCATATTTTCCTTAATAACCTGTGCTAATTTTGATATGTTTTGTTATGACCTTTAAATGTCACATGGGATTTCATATCTCAATCAAAAGTAAATGTTTACAGAAAAAAAAAATAGATAACTTTATGATTGTTAAACACAGAAATTCTTTTAGATGAACATACATATTATCTAGAGCTGAAAAACAGTACAGGGTAAAAATAACCACAATCAACATCAAATTTGGAAAAGGCTGTATGTGAAACCATGCTGCAGTCCTGAGCTGCTCAGGTGAACTGGTGCCGTTGTTCAGTGTCTGTTTCTGTGCACAGCTGGAATGCTTGGCAAACGTGGAGTTTTACATGCCAGGTGTGTGGAAATGCTCACTGCAAAAGCTTGATGGCTTCTTGTATAACACATTCACAACATTATATGGTGATGGTAGACTTGCCCTTTGAGTCTACATGAACTCCAAGGGTGGCAATGTTCAGGCTCTCTAGCTAGTCACCAAGCAGATGGATTTGGGAGAAAACGATCTAGTCAAGGGAAAAAGGCAGCAAAAAGTGGAGTGATTCCATCCAGTGTTTGTGTAGCTCCTTGTGAAAACAAGAGCTGCACTCCCTGACAGAAACTCTGAAGTAAACCAGAAAGGATAACTGAATCCTGAAGAGTGCAGTCAGTACTAAACACAATAGGAAACTGCAACTTTCACCAGCTCTCAAAAGCAACTTCAACTCCACCATGCTAATTTATTTCCTTTGGAATAGCCCAGGCAGCTTGGAGACTGCACATAATGTGCAAGATGATACACAGAAATCCAAGCAGTTTTGAGTGCTTATTAGTGACACTTTACAAGGATTTAGGGAACTAGCTATGTAAATCCAGCACTGAGTGATTCAAATAATGAAACTTGCTTGATAGAGTTGCCTTACAACAAGAGAGATTTATTTTGTGGGAAAGGCCAGCACAAGATCTCCCTCAGCAGCAGCCCTTTATGTTTGCTTGTGGGAAACCTGCACCTGAGAAGTCCTGAAGCCATCTCAGCCATGTCGCTTCCCAATGCTACAGCAGAATACTACCTTTACGTAAGGACAGGGACAAATACCTGTGCTCAAAGTGAGATTCATCCCAACTGAATTCCGCACACGGCAGTAGTGCCTGCATTAGTTCAGCACTATCTTAGCAATACCATACTGGAACACAGCACAAAAAGAAATCTCTGCCATGTACAAAGCACATCTCTGACCACATCTGAACCGCAAATGTGACAGACAGCACTCTGCCTACAAACATTGCTACTGATCGAAAGCAAAATTGTGTACAAGTACTTTCAAACTAACTGGTGACAAAAAGCCACTCTTCCCATTTAAATAAGCTTCACTCCTCTAACCAAACTTCTTACGTTTTTTTACTGAGCATGGAGATTCTGCTCAGTATTTCCAACAAAGACTGGAAACCAAAACCAAATAAAAAGGTACATAATTCCCAGGGCAAGCAAGCACTGTAAAACACTGCATACCAGTCAGACAAAAGAAAGAAACTTCTTTAAGCCCAAATTATGATTCCAAAAAGACAATTCATCCACCCAGGAAATAAAATACCACCTACCACATCAGGTAAGGGACAACATATGACCTATGGAGAAAACCCTAGCAGGAAATGGATGGAGAGTCTCTTCCCTGTAAGGAATCCTCCTCTCCTAACTACTGGCCAGCTACAAGGGCTTGGATCTGCCCTTCTTCTTCTCATTAGTATGTAATCAGGTATACAGGTACTTTGAGTCTCTTGCTCTGTTTTGCCTCCTGACAGCCCATGAGTACTGGCACTGTTTCACAGAGTTGAGCATTCTCTCTGAACATTTGCTTCAGCAGCCAGGGAAGTTTTCTTATTGAGGCTGTGAAAGACAGTCTGGTATGTTCTCCTACCTTACTAATGGTGCAACAGCAACATATTTGGGTGAATTTGTGTTGGACTTTGTAGTGGGTATTTATTAGTTCAAAGGAAATCAAATGTTACCTCAATTTTGAGAGTAGTCTAAGGAGAGTCTGCTCAAATTATAAAGTAAATGGCAAGAGTCCTAGGCCATTTATACTTGTCCCTTTAAATGCCTTTTTAGTTGAGCAATGAAAATAACACAGCTATTAATAAAACTAAGCTTTTAGATTATTATACACCAATTTCAATCAAAATGTTTATATTAGGAAACTGGCACTCACCCTCCTTTACCAAATATCAAACTAAAATTACTTAGCATGCCTTCATTTCTGATTGCACCCTTATGTGACTTGGGAAATTCAGTCTATATTACTGAAGAGAACTATCATGCAACTAAACTAAAGAAAAAAAAAATTACCACATCTTTCTAGGAAACTATTACCACATATTTCGCAGAAATCATGCTCTGTTGATTTTTTAGCTAAGTAATCCAGTGTTTTGAATTTGAATTCCTCTAATTTAGTCATAGTCTTCTAGGACATTCTGATGAAAACTTCTGAAATGGCACTTTCATCCAGAGGGAATACCAGAAGAAAACCAGTCTATACCAAAACCATAAAACTATCATTAGACCAAAAGCAGAATTTTTCAAATTATTCATAACATCTAAGGTAAACCCCCTCTAATTTAGTTTGGTGATGAACAGCCTAATTCTGATCTAGGGAGATGATTTAAGAGAAACTGATGAGTAACAATGGCTATATCATTTAAGCAGAAAATGATCTAGTAATAAAATATATACTTACCATAATTATAGTGAGAAATTCTTGGAGAATTATTCAGAACTGTTCAACATTTGAAATGGAATACACTCCTATGTTTGTAAAAACAAGACTTTTCATCTTAGATAACAAAATAGTCCATAAACACAAATAGGTATCTTCACACTGTCCTTTTTACATAGGATTTGTAGACAACCCAGAGACAGTTCTCTAATAGGGCTAACAAGTACTCAAGGGACACTTCAAGTTACCTTAAAAAAGGGCAATAGTTAAGCCTAGACCCCACAACATATATATGGTGCTTACATTTCTACATCTCTTTAGGTGGTACCTACAAAAATATGCAAGTTGCCACTGTTAGGTAACTGTGTGAGACAAAAATAACAAAACCTGTGTTTTCCGACTTTGTCCTAATCATTTGTAAGTGATAATCTTGTATACATTAGATACAGATATTTTTCTCCTGCTAGGGTTCAATTAAAATCATGACTGCCATTACAATTTTTTTTTTCCTTTTTTCCTCTTTACATCGCTGTTCACCGTTTTCTGTCTGTGATACAATTTTGTTTAGGGTATCCTTATTCATCTATGAGAAAATTGAATAAATATTAGTTTTCTACAAATTATTTTCACAATGGATTACCCAGATTCCAAAATTAGAATGCAGGTGATCACCTCTTTTAAGGAGATGTAGGAAAATGAAGAATATTTCTGTCTGTATACAGCACTGTAAATATTGAAGATTTTGGATCACAATTTATTATATTGTCTTGTTCATACTTCAACAATGCAGTTCTGGGTGTTTTTAGATGAACTGAGCTTAGAAAGGACAATTGTTTGTTATAGTGCTTGTTTCCTGAGTTTACCCTCCGACACCAGACCCGTTACAGCAGGATGGTTCCTTTGTTTTCCTCTTAAGAGCTATGTGGCAGCTGCACCCCAAACTAGCCTCTGTCACTGGATTCCTAAAGAATTCTACACACATCATCTCTTGTAATCACATGTGCTGCAATCTATATCACAGGTGGTATTGTACAAAAAAGTTGGATTTGAGCCCTGTCAGACTGTGCCATATTTGTTTCATTAACATCGATTTCTATGTGAAAAAAAAACAATTCCCTCTCTGTGTGCATGGTATTTGATTGAAATAAATTCTCAGCAACACAGAGATGTAATCAACATAAGAAAGTAATTGCCAAGAAGTACAGCATTAGCTCTTTCCAACAAAAAGTCAAAATATGGCTTTTCTATTCATACTGACAGGGATGAACTATGGAAAACTATCACTGATGGTCAAAATAGTTACTGTTGAAACTAAAGAATATTGCACAGCTGTGGAGGAGTTAAGTTACTGACTAGTGGAAAAGCTATCTAACCCTGTGATTCATTAGGAAAAGTTTGCTCAAGAGTTGAAAGACCCATATTAGGAAAGACACAAATACATGCCATTTGTAAAAGTCTGGCTCTACTGAAATCAGTAAAAGTTTTGTTACTGATTCCTATCCATGGCTGAGGAGCTTATTTAAAAATATGGCAAATAATAACTATTGCCTTTGCAAATCCATGTGCTTTTACTTTAAGATACCATTTCATAACACTGGTAATAAATACTGGGCATAAAGAAAAATGAAATTCCTGTTCCACTATTAATCTCTTCCTCACTTTCAAGTCAGAATGACTTCTCTATCTTACCAATATCTATGTAGGAGTAATATAACAATAATATATCAGAATACACCCAATTTAGGATATTCAACTCAAAAAAGTTAGCTATCACTTTTCAAATACATGTGCAAATTTGTATTTATATATGAAAAATATAACTGGAAGTTTATTCTAGGTTTTTCTGACCTATATTAAAACCACAGATTCATATTTTTTATACTGACTAAAAACTGATAGCGTTATTTATAGTGCATATATGTTCAATAGTAGAAGTAGAATCTCCTTTTGTAATTTTTCCTACCATAGAACATTTGCATTTACATATGAATCAAGAATATATTGATACTCGTGGGGGAATTAAGGTGGTGCAAAAAGACGAAGTTAAGAACAGCAGAATTACTTGGTTTCATTTTGTGTGGTAAGAAACAGTCATCATCTCAGTAAACTTGGGTAGCATTTTCCCAGCTCTTAGCTGCAATACAGCTGAAGTCACAGATATTCTATGCAAAGACAGAAAAGGTTTCTTCACCACTTTAAGTGCTTGGAATAGCCATAATTGTTTCAGTCAGAGCAAAAAGCATAGCAAATCCTTTACTAAGAACAGGTTTTCTTTATACATTTTAGAACATAACACTACGGGCAAGCCCTGTGCTCTTTTAAATGTACACCCTTCACGGCAGTTCAAAAATTTCCTGCTAAGTTCAATGTTATGGAGCCACTATTCTTTTATGTTGCAAACATTAGGAGAGAATACTACCATAAGGAGTAGAAATTATTATAAATACAATGCAGACTCAAAAAAGGCTGTCAAACTGAGTCTGCCAATCACAGAATTATGCAAGCTTAATGCAAATCCACCACAAAATAAAAATATAAGAGCTGCAAACCCTTTATTTTCACATGCAGAGTCTGCTACCCAGTCCAGATTTTTATAATAAAACCCCACTAACCATTACCTGAGTCATCTAACTTTATAAACCTATGGAAGAAATCTCATTTCACTCTGCTTCCTTAAAATGAATATTTTATTCTTCCTTGCTTGAACAAGGTCCTTGTTCAAGCCCATTACTGAAATGAATGTTTTCAAGTATCTACAACTCACAGACCAGCTGCTTCCCAGATTTTAAAGGGGTCCACATATTCTGCTACAGGTTGATTATGTAGTACTTCTATGGAGCTCATCAAAATTTCATGACACTACCACATATAAGAAAAAAGCAGAAAAAATTGAAAAGTGGAACATTCTCAAAGGTCCCCGACTGAAGCTGTTCTCTAATGCTTGAGTGGTATGAAATTTGCCATTTGTTTCATGGTCAAGAGAAAAGTATGTCTTTACACTTATGCCAATGCACTGCACTGCTGTCTATCAAACAGGTTGGTTGATTATTGTCAGAGATGGAAATTTGGAATTCTACCAATATAACAATATGGATGCCAGAATGGATCTGAATTTAAGTTATTAAATCCTTTAACAGATTGGTCACAAATATCTTTATTATAAACAGTCACTGTATAGTGATACAGCAGTACCTGTGCCCTTCGAAAGCCAAGAAAACGAAGTACTTCAGTTTACAGGCACAGGAGAGCACACATCCTTCCTTAGGCAGCTCAGGGCCACAAGAAAATTTCCTTAGTTAAAAGGAAAAGTGAAGGCAAGGCAAAGGCAAAGGCAAAGGCAAAGGCAAAGGCAAAGGCAAAGGCAAAGGCAAAGGCAAAGGCAAAGGCAAAGGCAAAGGCAAAGGCAAAGGCAAAGGCAAAGGCAAAGGCAAAGGCAAAGGCAAAGGCAAAGGCAAAGGCAAAGGCAGTGAAGCGGTTTATACCATATTTTACCTACTCCTCAGATTAATGGAGAGAATACTTTGTGTAGGGTTCTTGGGGATAACACAGAGGAACAGTGGGTAAGAAAACAAGGCAGCTTTCTAACTTCATAGTTGGTTCCCTCTAAATATCTTTAGCTAATATAAACTGATAATTGAATTAAAATAAATATAACTGTGTTGATTCACACATGGGGATATAAAAATTAGAACAAAAGCAATGGGAAACTGGATTGTGTAGAACCAACAATATACTAAAAAAGTGTTAATTAAAGTTAATTAAAACATTTAAAGAAATATAATATAATTTGCCTAATCCTATGCTCTATTGATTGTTCCGTACTTATTACTTAGTCCATTACTTTTTCACATTACTATGACTGATAACTTTTCATAATGTAACATCATACTATTCTATCACGACACACTGGAATGTGAGTTCTGGAGCTCTGATTTCTACTTTCAGGGTAACAAGTAACTGCCACTGAAAAGTGAGGCCACTACTCCTATTTAATGCAAAAAAAGCAAAGCACAGAAAGGCTGTGGACTCCAGAAAATAGAAAATGTTTACATTATTCTAGTTGGAAGAGTTTTCTCACTGACTTCCTGATATTACGCACATGGACAAAGAGTGTGCATGGATATTGTTATCACCAGATTCAAGATGGTTAATACCCGATTTCCTCTACATCCTGGCATTTGCATTCAAAACTGAAAGGAAGTCCAGATTTTCCAACTGGTCAATTGAGCTAAATTTAAAAAGGCAGATTAAAAATCACATAAATAAATACAGAACAAAAGAGAAGTATGGCTGCAGGTCTTAGTCTATTTGATCTGGTAATAGCAACAGGTCCTGTAGCAGGGGAACAATTTTCTCTGCTGATGCTGATGCTGATGCTGCTGTTTTCCTCAGATTTGGTATAGAATTGTAAAGACAGATAACAACTGAAGAGAACCACTGGATGACATTTACAAATATCTGGTCATGTAAACACAGGTTTCAAAGTGCTGCCTGTGTGTAATGGCAAATACCCTACTGATATCCCTATAGTCAGGCTTCCAGTCAGGCTTAAATTTTAGCCTGGTAAAAACAGTATGTAATTAGAAGGAAATGAATTACTTTAGAAGGAATGACCAAGCTATTTGAAAAAACAACAATGGTAGGATAATTGACGCACATTTTGATCCATGTACTGAGTAAGATAGGAGAAACATCTGCTACAAAATCCTAATGTATTTATCAGAACTTAAATAGATTATTAGATTGGTTTCGATTTTTAGGGTGGTTTTAATTTTCACTTTCTATTAGTTTATAATTTAGTCTCTGGTCTTACACAGATTTTGAAAGTTCAACTAAATCTAAATTATTTGTCAGCAGCAAACCAGAACAATTTGAGAGGCCATACATATAAATATATGTCCAATAGTGTTTTGAAGGCAAGAGTGAGCCAGCTGGTTTCTATCAATTCCCACTCTGTGAGACAGCAAGGGGTTAGTAAGACTTTCTTAGCAGCTTCTTGCATTTTGTTCCTTGGAAGGAATTATGTAGTGCCTGCTCGTGTTCTTCTAGGCATTGTAATTGATATATTCAGATATCCAGCTTCAGCTGTTCCTGCACAAAATAGCAGATTTGATCTGGAAATTGAACTAAAATCTCTTCAGTTGGGTAGTGCTTGCCCTGCATTTTACATAACTACTGAGAGTGGGAAAAGATGTCTCTCTTCAATAGGGATTGCAGTGTTTATGACTGAAATGAGCTTTTAACTATGTGAAACAAAATTTTACTGTGTCTAAAGTTTCAAACCATTTAAAACTCTTTGCTTCTATGCCACAAGCACCTAAGGATACCTTCAAGCTCTGCAGCCACCTTCATTCTCATGCAACCATTTTCTGAATTTTCCTTATTTTAAGTGATTTGGGTTATTACCTACTTCTGGGACCATTTTCACTGTTAGAATGTGTTGTACTATATATATGTAACTGATAACACATTGCAGAATGTCATTATGATCAATCTATGGGTGTTTAATATTTACTTTTAGTGATTTGTCTCAATGATAATTTTAAGTTATCCTCAAAGAACGCAGGACGGCAGTTCTTAGATTCAGTTTGTACCCAGAATATGGCTCTGCTCCTCTTGTCAAGCCTGTTTCTGGAATCAGAAAAACTGCCACAGGAACAGCTGGAGACAGGACAATACACAGAACAAAACAGCAAGGCCCTGAGCTCAGGGAGTATTTCATACAAAAAGAGCAGAGTCTATGTTGGATTTATTTTTGTCCCATTTAGCTGAATAAATCCAGTACCTCTTGCCACATTATACTGAGGCTGATTTTGCAACTGCCTGCAGCCAGTTCATACAGGTGATACAGAGGAAATGCACCTGGATTTAATGTTCCTCAATTCAGAGAATTAAATACTTGTACACGGGAAAGGAACGTTAACACACATTCCTTTGTTCTTAGAACAACAGAAAAAAATGTCTTCCACAGAAATGACATGACTAATTTTATGTCACCTGTGATCACTAACTCAGGAAAGGGGAAAGGAGCAAACACAGCTCCTTACCAGAGGAAAACAAAACGTAGCATAGCAACAAAAATTTTTAAAAAAAGACAAAGTAATCTATTTAAATACTTTTGCCTTATGGAAGAATTTGAAAAACAGGAGGCTGTGGTCTTATGTGGAATTTTCCAAGTTCAGATAATCAAAATAGCTGTAGACACTGAAACTGAATTTGGGAAATTTTGCAGCTATAGTTGGATATATCTTATTTTGCTGTGAAAAGCTAAAAAACGCCATTTTACATTTACTTTTGGTATTTTGAGGCTACATTCTGGAAGTCTGCAAAGCTAGAAAACATCTTTTATTCTAGTAAAATTGGCATGAAATATTTAAATACTAGAAATAAATAGCCTTCATCTGAGCTGTAGGGAAAGCATTTGCTGTACAAGTTCAGCTCTAAACTATTAAATCATTAATTTTATTACTGCTTGGAAACAATTACATTTTGTAAACAGTCATTCCACTCTTTTTTTCCATTTTTCATATCAGTAAATTATTAATGCTGTAATAAGAGAGCACTTTTTCAGACTGAGGATTAAGACTTGGATTTTACATGACACTATTAATTCTAAAAAATAATATTATTCTTCATTATAACCATATGTTTAGCTTCAGGGCAATTTTTATTGGAGGGAAATGTAGTTTCCTGTAAAAATGAGAAATGACTACATGCTGTCTAAGAGGCTGATCAAGAAAATATTTATATAAAGCAGTGGAGATCAGCAAACTACAGGCTTCTAATAAGTTTAATGAGACATTCCCAAGAGAAAAACTGCCTGGGGCAGCATGTTATTCAGTTGTTACTATGTACTGCTATTCACAAATCACACCTCTAAATTGAAAAGCTCCATAACTTTGCAATCTACTTCAGTGAAAAATGTCACACCCTTCAGTTCTGAAGATCAAATCAAGAGAAATATTGGAAATTGAGTGGTCTGAATAGCTAATGTTCAAAAGAGACATACATAGAAGGCTGCAATTTAGTCAGAACATTCTACACCAATTCTTACTATGTCACAATTTTCAATGAAGAATGAAGCATTTGATTTTAAAAATTATCTCTTATCTCACCAAAATTAACACAGAATTAATACAAAACTGAGGCAAAACAGGTTGTACAATAAGGAAAAATACTTGAAAATTTTAAGGTATTTCTCTTTAGCAATCATTAATTGCAATAGGGTCACTGAAATTCTCACTACAGTAATTAGGGGAGGTAAACTTTACAATCAGTGTTATAAACTGATGAGCACTGCTTTATAGTTACTAATTCACTTTGAAAAATGACTAAAAGTCATTATGGATTTTAGTATTTATTATAATAGTAAAAGTATTATGGATTTTAATGTTTCCCACTGCAGGGATGGGTTAAATTTAAAGTAAAAAGGGCAGTGTATTTCCAAACATCAGTCTGGGAGTTCAAACCACACTCTTCACTTCACACTATAGGATCAGCCATACATGGTTGGAAGGGCAGATTACACATTCGATGATGCATAAGAAACTGTGTAAATACTTTGAACAATGCAGACTTAAGCGTGGAACTTGGCTTACCCCTTCCTTTTCTGTCATAAAGGTAAACATCCACAAGTCCAAGTACACATGCAAAGAACAGATCTTGTAAGTAAAATAACAGCATTTCTAAACAATCATTTTAGTTCCCTTTTCTATTTTCCCTCATATATTTGGAGCTTATCTTGCCTTTTTTATACTGTTTTTACAGAGTTATCAAGTGAGCAGTTTCTTTCATAAACCTTGACATGGCTCATCTTCCATAACTAACTTACCTGTCAGCTGTTGAGTATCACCAGGACAATGGTTTATGATAAAGTTACTGCATCTAGCAATTCATATATCAATTAGTTTGTATGACTGGAAAACAGTGGAGAAATTTATGGATAAGGTAATGTCAAAAAAAGAAAAATTTAAATGAAAATCTAATGGACTATAAAAGATATTTTAATGGACTTCTGTTTAGTACTTAGTTGATTTTATTACAGTATGCCTCCTGGTTTTGTGTCCAATGAATTAGAAAAGGGTAATTAAACATCAGCTACTTATGCTTAATCGAATGTTCTGTACATGGACAAAATCTTGTAAGCAAATTTTGCTTCTTGAGAATGCTGAACAGTGTGCTGCATCAAGTCCTCCAGGAATACCTCTCCATCGTTAATCACGTTTCCGCACACAACTACAATTTTTCCTGCTTGGAAATTACACACAGGACAAACCCAGGGATTTTGAGTGCTTTGAGTATTTCTCCATGATATCCAGATGTCTGGCACCTCACTGAAGCAGTAGCTTCAACTGTTCTAAAAATCCTCAACAGGTCCATTATTTCTGTGGAGATCATTTTTACAGCCATATTCATATTTGAAGTGCTTCAGAGAGTCTACACATGCACAGCAAATGCATGCACAGATACAGAAAGAAGCCCCTGAAGAACTTTTTTGGCCTTCTATGCTGTAAACAACAACATATATGTGTTTATAACATAAATCAAAATTCTGAGTATCCCAAGGAGAAGACAGAAGAAAGTAATAGCGAATGTATGTACCAATTTTTTTTTCTGTTAATTAATTGTTCATTAAAATCATATCCACAGAAAGAAAATTCCTGGGGTGGAGAAATTCCATGCTTTGAAAGGCATTATAAATATACCTGTACATTTATTTCTACTTAAAAAGCTTATGAAGAGGAGTTCTAGGACAAACCATCTAGGAAACTCCTTCATTCTTTTGCTAAGGAAAGTACTCAATACCAATGCAAATTCTACTTTCTATGAATTTTAGTTTAATACTAGGGAAAGGTGAAAATTAAGTCATATTACAAAATATCTTAAATCAATACCTTTATTTGCAATATTTTTTTTATTGTTAGTTTTTATATTTGAGAGAAAACGAGCACACAAATTGTTTTACCTAAAAATTAACTTCAAGATGCATCCATTTAAAAATATTAAGACTCGAAATAACTTAAACTGCACAAATACTTTGAAATGTAGACACTGTATTTAAAAAAAAAAAAATAGAAAAATATTTCCTGAAACAAATGACATTCAGAACTGTAAATAAAAGTATTCATTTCACTGATAAGACTTTTTTTTTTCTGGAAAAACATTTAAGTGTAATTCATCAGCTAATGAATGTATTTACTGTGCTGGCTTACCAAATGCACACACATACCAATAACATTAAGAAAGTTTTCCAAGACTGACCATCATGAATAGTATTTTCTGGCTTTAAGAGGCACAAACATTAACTTATTAAGTGCCAGAACAAAAGAACAAATTACATAATATATCATTAAACAGTGTCTTCTAAGCAAAGGAGACAATTTTCCTTGGCCTTGAATCATTTGCAAAGGTAATTTGAATTCATACGTATGTGCTCCAAATTCAATTAATGAGAAACACAAGTTAGTGAAATTTAGAACTTATATTTTGTTTTGACTCATTTTCCATCCAAGTCTTTTCTGCTCCTCTGTCTCTATTTAAGATTTCACATACTTTAAAGACAATTCTGCTGAGGAAAGTGTGTTTCACAAACACATTCCTCACAAGTGCTGAACTGTTAGTGCCAGCCTCCCTACTCCTAAAAATCAGCAACAGACTGCCTTTTTTCAACTTCACTGCATAGAGAGACACAAGAAAGAAAGTGCTGTACACATCATATGTGCTCTCACAACACATGTATCTGGCAGAACAGAAAAGTACCGGGATGAAATTGCTGTCAGCTTTCTGAAAAATGTAACGCATGTCAAAATGTCTCTTTGAATCAATGTCTACAGAAACTGTGCCTCTGGCAAGCTGAGGAGCAGCGACCAGCAACCTTATGTGATAGACAGAGGGGATACCTGCAACATATGAACTGTCTGGAAATAGAGCCAGCTGATGAGGGACTGAACACAATGTGTGCTTCACAGAATCCTCCTGAACAATCCTGGCACACTGGGGCAGTTCCCTGGCATGTGAAAAGAGATCTCCTTCTGTGGTTCTGCTGCCCTTCCGCTTCCAAAAGCCTGCCAGGGTTTATACCTGCCCGTGGGATCTTCAGGCACGAGCAGCACTTACTGGTTTCCTTACAGCTCTCAGGAGCCAGAGCTGCAATTGCTCTTTCAGCCTCTTAGCTGATAAATGATTAAAGAGAAATGCCCTGATTTTGCTAAATCACAACGCTCTTGCTACTTAGTTAGAGACAAGATACTGTTAACTAAGGATATTATGGGCAAGCACAAAGAAACTGCCTATTCAACTATGCCTACATACTGATGGAAAATAATATAGTCTGCAAACGGATGGTGTAGCAATAAAAGCAGATTTGTTTTAACAAATACAACATCAGTGTGCTGTAAAAGCAAAAAGAAATCTAAAAAATAAAAGGAAGATGAAAATTTTCATTTGAAAATATTAATCAAATCAGAAAAAACACTTAATATCAGGTGATAAAAAAAATTATCAAGTAACACTTGCCAGGAACAAATAATTTTAAGTGACAATGTTCCATTTTATATCAATGATATAATTAAATGTCCATTTTTCTACCCAGATTTCCAGCCTGAGGTACTGTCCTGTCATTCAGGCTACAGTTATGGAATAATTCTAGACATAAAAGTGTCTGGTTTTGAGCAACTGTCGTCCTAGACCAGAATGCCAGGAACCTCACCTCATTTATGACACAAATTTTCTCCAAAACATGATACTTCACACACTAAAACTGTTGTGTCAATCTAAAAGCTTGTTTTGTTTCTTTTCTACTTTTTTTTTTTTTCCTCTACTGCATATCAACTGTGTTTTATTTAATTTGCAGCAACGGGTTCCAAAGACTGCTGCCACCATCCATAAGCATCTTTCCTGAAGAGAAACTATAGCTCATCTCTGCTGAGTGTATTTTACATACACCAGAGGAATTTCAGCTCTGCAGGAAACTTCATTCACTCCAGGAATTTTAAGCTACATTTGATACACTGACCATATAACCATATAAAATTGTTTGGAATTTCATGCTGATTTTATAGAAAGTACAGTTGTTTTCAATTTTGGATGCCCATCTCTAGGTTGTTTTGTTTTTTTTTCTTTTCCTGGCTTCAATCTGATTTCTTTCCCAGTTACTTAGTGGTATATTCAAATCTTCTCTTAAATCTCTTCAAAACTTCTCTGGGGATGCTTTAGATAAAGCAACAGAAGAACATAGTTTACATTTTAATTTTTAAATCAGGTATACTTGAGACCTTTTTGAAGCTTAGCCTTCTGAATTTTTCCTCATCAACATCTTATTAATTTAAGCATGCCTTTAAAGTAATTTTGGTTATTAGAATATGAAAAGAGTATCTCAATTAAACAATCTATGTATAAGAATTTTCTCTTTCCCGTCCTAGCTTGGTGACTTTTTTCTTTTCATGAATAGATATTGAAAGGATTAAACCCCTTTACTTCAAAAGGAAGCATGCAAGAATAGACCTGCTCATTTAAGACAAGGAAAGATATTGATGTCTCAACTGTGAATAAAGTAGAAAAATAAGTACCCCAAACCAAAATAAAGTAACTCCAACAAGTTAGTATGAATGTCACAATCTACTTCAAGAAAAAAGAAAACACTAAAAAACTAATGTAAAAATTGTAACAGTAATAATATTGCTTTGGACAAAACCTTTTGGCATTTCCTTTTTTAAAGTAGTAAGATTTCTCACTACTGTAACTTCAGCCAACATCAGCTTACTCAAGGAAATCTCAATTTCTATTAGCACGAATTCTTTCAAAAAGCAATTTTGAATCTTTCATTTTTTAAAACTCTGTATAAATAGAAAACTCAAACATAGGTTTTTTTAAAAAACTCTCCTTAATTGCCAGCAGAGGCAAAAGAACAAATGGATATAAGCTGTCACTGAAGAAATGCAGATTGCAAATTACTACGAAGTCTCAAGCCATTAAAATAAATCAAACTCTGGAACAGCCTTCGGCAGAAACACTGGGGGCAAAGAAATAACAACTCCAATTTAGTATTGGCAAAGTTTA
The DNA here is from genome assembly GCF_049639895.1 of Pseudopodoces humilis. Taxonomy (NCBI): domain Eukaryota; kingdom Metazoa; phylum Chordata; class Aves; order Passeriformes; family Paridae; genus Pseudopodoces; species Pseudopodoces humilis. Next base: position 10,260,543 of record NC_142215.1, on the reverse strand, counting down.
TGAAAAGAGAATTATCTGATGCAATTCCCAGGCTAGCAGAGCAGTGGACTTGATGACCCAGAGATCCCTTCCACTGTTATGTTCTTTGTTGGGCTAAATGCAGATGTTCATCTGTTTTTTAGCCTCACTGTGGTTTTTCTAAAGTGAAATTTAAATGAAAGTTAACATAATTTTTGTAAGTTTCGGTTACAAATTGCCCTTTGTTAGAACTATTGCTAAGCCTGCAGCAGTGTGGAACTTGTCAAAGAATTCTAAAAGCTTTACTTAAAAAAAAGCTGGCTTAGCATTATAGGGGAGTAGAGAAGAATAAATGCTCTGATTTCAATGCCCAGCACTGCATACACCATGAGAAGAAGGAACTGATCTGCTAAAGAAAATAGGAAGAAAACAATATCCATATGTGCTAGGACTGATACATCAGTATTATGAAGGAGAAAAGCAAAACAGAATACAAAAGAAAGAAAAGGACAAGAGGATATAAAAAAGTATAGGGAAGGAGAAATATCACAGATATTCAGTGTCTTTCTTAAAAACTTAACTAACGAAAACCTATTACCATGTGGCTGTGAAAAGTAAATGCCAACTTGAATGGGAAAAAAAGGAAATGTTTTGTTAAAGAGGAAATTCAGGTGATAATCTAACGCATGCCTCTCTCCCACCTCCCTCACTTGTCTCCCCCATGCTAAGCTCTTGTGATTTGCCTCGAGTTGGCTGACTTTGAAAGACCCCGTTTTGGAGAAGGAGTCACAGCGCAGTTGCTACGGCAGAGTTCTGCCAGTGGCTCAATATTGAAAGAAATAGCTCAAACTCAGATGTATAACTCTAAACTATTGCTTAAGATAACATTAATAATATTTAAGCTTGAAAACAACCTGATGTTCCTTAATAACTTACATAATCCCCCTGCCTTCATTTTTTTTTAATTAAGAATATTTTTTATGCTGCAGGTAACTTGAATGTATCACAGGGACTACAGAAACTACTGCTGCTATGTACTGTGAGATGAAAATAAAGCAGCTTATAGAAAACAACACTAAATGTTTTCTGGTTTTGAAGAAATAAGCTTTCAGGCCAGCCTTTAATGATTTTCAAATACACGTATCTTTACAGCTCCAATCAGTCATAAAAGCACACAAAGGTCAAGCAAATACTTTATCTTATTTAAGATACTGTGGTCTGTTTTGTATCACTCTCAAGTTCTAAGGTTTACACTCTTTCAAGGGGATGATACTGCTACACAAGACTTCAAAATAAAGGCTTTACACAAATTCTGTGAACCTTAAAGGCTAACTACATATTCCAAATGAAACCCTGCTCCTGATAAATTCTAAGCTACACTGATTCTCTAAAAATAGAGAAATTACTTATACTGACATCACAACTTCAGTATATACTTAAAAATTACCATCACACAATTTTAAAGCGGCTCTATGCAGACATGATCACACAGAGGGAATTTTTCAAGTCTAGCCTTTCTTCACATGAATACACATAATTTTTCTTTTTTCCATAAATGATTGCTGCAGATTTTCAACAAACATGGAAATACTACAGAATATTAGTTCAACTAAACCTTCTAAGTTATCTGGAGAACAACCAACCATTTTACAGCCCTTACTGTGTACCTTTGCAGGTATTCTAGAAATCCGAACGGTGGCAGTTGGAATAGTGGCAATCAAAGGAGTGGAAAGTGAATACTTTCTGGCAATGAACAAGTCAGGACGACTCTATGGAAAGGTAAGGATGCAAATTTCTCTTATGTGTACATCCCTACAATCTTAGAGGTATTTTGAGATGTAGCATTTCTACAGTTTTTTATAAAACAGATTCCTAACTAAGTAAAATGCATTTTGGACTTATCCCATGCACCTCATATTAGACTTTTATGTCCATCTAAAATTCAATTATTAGGTCGTATATATGTCTTCAAAATGGAATAGAAAAAGCTACAATATTCAATACTCAGAATTCAGAAGTCAAATTTATTTATTAAAATATTCATAATAAGCAGGGTCTGTAATGCATATTCTTCTTCCAGCTTCCCTAATCCAAATATTTAAAAAGACACTTGTATTTACCTTATTTTATTATTTACTCTCAACAGAAAGTATGCAATGAGGACTGCAACTTCATTGAACTGATTGAAGAAAACCATTATAATACATATGCTTCTGCAAAATGGACACACAAAGGAAAGGAGATGTTTGTTACACTAAACCACAAAGGGGTTCCAATGAAAGGTAAAAAAACAAAGAAAGAACACAGAGCATCCCACTTTCTTCCTCTGGCAATATCCTAATCACAAATGATCTATAAAGAACTAGTTCCAGCAGGAAGATTAATTTTAAGAAGACTGACAAGATACCAAAAGAGGCTGGAATACTACTGAGAAACTGAACAAGCTGGACTTGCGCATTTATGTTTATTTTTAAGAGACTACATGAAAAAGATTTGAAAATATACACAAAACCAGATTTACTAACTAAAAGTTGTAAAAAATTCTAAAGAGTTGTACAATCATTATCTTAGTCATTGTAACTGGGTAGTTTCTTAAATTAATTTACCCTGAAGAAAAAGTCATTACTTGATTATCTGATAATATTTTATTTAAAAAACTATCTGCTTCTTAAATATGGCTGCTATAATAATAATGAGCAGATGATAATGTTGTGTAAAATATGTCAGACTTTAAGGCTGCTGGAATGAGTTGTCAGATTATCAAGTCAATAGAAATGTGGAGGCTGAGCAGTATTTTAAATACTTCCCCCAAGAAACTGATATCCTATACATAAACTATATGATCAAAAAATATAATCTTGTAAATGTTTATTGTTGTATTCAGATAAGAGAGTTAGTTTGGAAAAATTAAGTTTACTCTAACACAAAATGTTCCTATCTATTAATGAAACAAATACCTAATGCTGCTCTAAAAGATGTTTCAAATAGTGTATGTAAAATAAAAATAGGAATAAATAATGTACTTCATCTCACTTTTCACAAATTAACATTTTATATAACAATGGAGCAAAAATTCAGACATATTAAGGTTTTTTATGCAACATATCCTATCTTTTGTATAATTCCTGTTAGGGCATACAGCTTTCAATATTGTTTTTCCATTCTTATACATGCTTTTTCTGTTGTTACAGCATTAAACTTTATTTTAAGTTGTATTTGAACTTTATTGTTTTAAGTTATTTAAATGTTATTTATAAAAAAGATACTTATTAAGCTGCATCTGTTTCATATGCTTTTAATTCTAAAGGAATAACAAAATGGTCTGGCTGAGATGCATGAATTTTTTTCTGTGACCAGACACAAAGCCTAGTACACAACCCTCCTGCCAACATACATTGGATGGCAGACAAAAATGACAGCCTGCAGCAAATCACACAATGGACATCTCAAAAGAAACAATGCAAAAATTTGAAAAATCTATGCCACATACTCTTGGTAATTGAATTACTGGCATGCTCAAAGTTATGCCAGGTAAAAGAAGGTTACAGTTCCAGCAGGCATTGGAAATATTCCTCAGATGAACCTCCACTCACAGATATAGAAATACGTGCAAGCATGCGGGACTAGTTTGAAACTACAGCTCAAGTCACTGTGACCTGATGAAGAAAAGATATCCTAATTTTCTAGCTATGAAAGTGCTCAACTAAGCCCTACCTGACTTATGCATTATATCATTTAACTCAGTTTTCCTACACTTTTTCTTGGGTTTGTGATAATTGCACTTAAAGATCACCAAAAAACTAGCTTAAGCAGCTGACATGACAGGGATAGAGTCAAGTTAATTAAAAATGGTCTTAAATGCTCTGCATTGAATAACAAGTGTCTAGAGTTAACCACTTTTTCCTACATGAAAATTCCTCATTTTAAGAGCACTCTTAGAAAATGGCAAGTTTCCTTTGACAAATATTTATTTTTTTAAAAAATCTTGTTTAACAAATAGTGCCACTTGAAAATCAATTATGATATTAGCAAGTCAAAAATCAAAGAAGATATAAACAGATCCATGCAAAAAAAATTGTCAGTACAACTCTATCAGTAAACCTTCACTGTGCTTTCGCTAGTTTATCACTTGTTCACTGAACACAACAGACTGTGCTACAAAAGAAGCTTTTTTGCTGGTACCTCTCTGCACTACTTCTGTGAATATTTAAACAGGGAAACAGAGTTCACACTTATGATCAACATTAACATACTAGAAGTTCTATATCTAAACTAGGTTAGTGGAAGCTTTGAAATAAAAATGAAAATAAAAACTCCATTAGGATTGTTTGTGTTTAAAAGCTTTACAGAAGTTTTAATTAATATGTATGTGTGCATGTTAATATATAAATATATATGTAAAAAATCTTACAACCAAATCTTACAAAGGCTCTTTGAATCAAACTTCTGATTATGTAATTCAAGAATATAAAAATACAGTCAAAAAAATCCTGAATCCAAATTACTGCTAAATGCTTTATATAATGAATCACTATGTTATCACCATTTTCAGGTAAGCCAAGGCTGCTTTATGTTTTACAGCTTTCATAATTGAAATGTGTTCTGTGAGTGAATTGTTCCCAGAAAGACACCTGACTGAAAATGCTGCAATTTGTCAGTACCACACTCATAGTCCTTACAACTGAGCAATTTTCAATGTATCTTTATCTTAGAAAATCTATTCTCAAATACTGACTCGGAAAAAAACAGTTTACTGCTAAAACCAGAGAATAATAATCAGAAAATTTACAGTGATGATCTCCAGTAGCAAACTATTAAAAGACAAGGATAATAAGAATTACATTTTAACAGCAATTCAGAAAGATGACAGAAATCCTCACAAAAGCCTCTTACATCAATTGCATCACAATCCAATGCAATCTTAACATCAACATACAATATACCATGTAGGAGGAAAATATATTTATACATAAAGAAACTGATACACCTTTCTGGAAATGGCTCATTACTAACCTGTATAATACTATAAGTTTAAGAAAACCTAAGCAAAGTGGGTTATAAAAGCCAAGGTCAAGTGTCATTTCCTTGCTCTCCCTTCAGAGGCTTTGGCTCTCCTGGAGCTTTTTTCTTTGTTTCCCACTGAAACTACACAGTCTGTCCAGACTGGGGTTCAGAAGGGAAATACAATTCCTGTGGTCAAAGCAGCCATCTACATCAGCCACTCACATCTCACAGAAACTGATCCATTATACAGGACCTGTAATTAGCAAGGTTTTCTTTATTTATTTTTGTATTACTGCTGATAAACACTCTGGGACACAAATGAGCAAATCTCATCTGAGGAATCTCAGAGAAGACTGAAGAATCTCCATGCTTAGAGGGTTTTAAGATCTGACTGGACAAAGCCCAGTACAAGCAGTGTGGGCCCTAATTTGAGCAGGAGATTGGACAAGTATGCAGTACTCTTCCTAATTTAATGAGTCTAAGATTTCATAAGAAAGTTACTTTTCTTAAAACAACCTCTCCAAACAACTACACAAAACACATCCTTGTTGGGGGATACTTAAATATACGTCTCGCAACTTGTGAGTTGTTAAAGGTATGCAAAATGGTGTAAATACATTCCATAACACAATAAAAAATGACAATTGGACCATATCCATGACCTTTAAAATATATAACATGGTACAAAACAGTCTTACTTTTAGTTCTGTTGCACGTACTTTAAAACATGGCTCTGCATAGCATCTGTAATACTCACATTACTAAATGGTTGATCAATTAACTACTAAAATACACTTGTCTGTGTTTTAAATTACTTTTTGAAGAAAATATGTATATTCTCTTTTAATAAGCTGAAGCAAGATGTAAGTTGATGTTAAATCAATAAAGTAATGAGAACATCAGTATTTCATTGCACTCAGTGACCAGTATCTAAGTAGTCTAAATATTTCATAAGCCTATGAAATCTATCTCCTCACTACTAAGTTTTCCAAGACCACAATGATTACATAGCACTTAACATACAGAAAAAGGAACTGGTAGGTTACATGAGTTTCCACAAATTAGGAAAAGTCACTGCCAGAGGTGAGATCCATACTTAGAAACATTTTTTTAACTAACATTTAATAACAAATAAAAAAGGAAGTACAATTGTTTATATCACTGGATGAGTTTTAAAAGGTAACAGTTATTTAAATCACACATTTACTTAATACAGTGGAGAAGGGGAATTTAGAAGCTAAATTCTCTATGCTGATAATTTTGAAGATTAGGACAGTACTAAAAGCAGAAACTAGATGGGGAAAATATTCTGAGTGGCACAAGGATTTTAACATTTTTAACATACATATAAATATTGCCCCAGCAAAATTTCTAAAAAAGCTTTTTAACATCATACATTAAAATTCATAAAAGAGCAAAATTTCATTTTAAATATTTGGGGGGGGGATTAATATAGTATTAAAATTACCAAGTGTTAAGTCTTGAGGTCTGTAAATAACTTGACCATACCTGTGTGAGGAAAGCTAGCTTGTAAATCTCAAGCATTCCAGACACTAAAATTCCATAACCACTTACATTCCAGGCCTAAAAAGGGAGATTTTCTCCAATTCTGCCAGGAAGGCTAATCCTAGTTTACCAAGATTGGCTGTTTCATTAGGGAAACTTATTTAGAGGCCTGGCACTTGAAAAGATCAATCCAATACAGAAGGAAAACCAAAATTACTCACTTCAGATGAAATTACTTTCTCATGAAAATAATTATTTCAGTGCTAACCAGACGAGCAGAGGAATTAGAATGAAATGCATAAATCTGTCACATAATGGTTAGTGCCACAGAAGTTACATGGCTCAGTTCTCTTTGCACCGCTCCCTTCAGGAATTTATATACATTGCTAAGCTTCCCCCTAAGCCTTCTTGTCCCCACGCTAAACAGTCCCAGGTCCCCATCCTCCCTCATGGGAGAGATGCACCAGCCCCTAATCACCTTTGTGCCACTTCCCTGGGCTCTCCTCTGTCCATGTGTCTCCTGTACTATGAGCCCAGAACTGAACACAGTACTCCAGGTGTGGTGTCACGAGCGCAGAGCAGAGCAGAAGAATCACTATCCTTTTCTTCCAGCTAATCCAGTAATATCTTTATTACTACTAGAAATGTTTTTTCAATGTTATATCATGTAATTTTAATCAGAATTCTGAACCAACTGCCTTTACAACTACAGCTGGCTGTCAAAACATAAACACAATTCACTATTACCTTGGACAGCACCAGTTTTGATGGACAAGAATCCAGTCCTCAGCTAGTGAGTGACTGCTGAGTTTTCTGGGTTCATCTACCAGCCTTTGAGACCTTGCTGTTTACAGATTTCTTATATAACTTTCAGCAAGCCACTTTCAATGTTCTATTTGATAAGTAAGACAAGTAAGTTTGAGTCTGGTACACACTGCTAAAACATCAAACATACACAGATTACCTGACTAATGAAATTACCTGACTAATCACACCAGGACAGCAGAGGAGCTGCAGCTCCTGTACCCACATTCACACTGACTTCTGTTGCGACCAGGACAGCCCTGTGGCACAGGCAGATCAGTGCCTCTGCTCACCCCAGCAAACAGGGTGAGCCTGTTGATCTTCTTGAGTTATTCTGATGTTACTGCACAGTACAGGAAAATGGGATGAGATTGTAAGAGGAAAGGGAACATTTGAAAGCCATGGACAGTCAATTGTTATGTAAGATACATTAATAGTTCAGCTACCGTGCCTATGCACCATATTCCTATTGATTTCACCAAAACCCAGGCACGAAAGTGGATCTGAACAAGTAACTAACCTCTCAGTGGTCATAAATGAGAACAAATGATTATTAAACAAAGTCATGAGCACCCTGAAAGCCTAAAGCAATAATGTAGATCAATATTGGAAGGGCTAAAATAGTAAGGCTTCTCCCTATTACTTTACTGTCATAGAAAAAAAATTAGTCCTTTTATCTTGGCAAAAACCATCAAGATAACAGTTGCAGAGACTTCAAAATTATTGTCATTCAAACAGGCTCCCTCAGGTCAGAAGTGTTAATCAACAGCTGAGGTGATTTACTGAACCTGCCTCACAAATAATCACTTTCTACTTGTTTTCATATTTTTGTTTCTATATACTAGTGAAGTTCCACGCTCTTAAAGGAAATATGATTATACTGGAATGAAACCACTGGATTTTATAAAAATCAGGCAAATGTCTCCATTGGGTTCAGATTTTTGGGTTTAAAAAAAATACCCAAATGTTCCTGTGTTCAAAAACACAGATATATTTCTGTTTCTAAACACTGTACTGCAAACTGAGCAACACACCAAAAAATTATTCTGTAAACAAGAATTTCTTTTCAAGACTGCAACTTGATGACAGTAACACAGACTTTCAATTTTAAAGAAACCACATTAGTGGTACTTGTAAAGAAACACTAAAGTAAAAAAGGAAAATTATTCAGGAAAGCTAACAGGCAATACACAATGACAATAAGATAGTTCACTTTATTAAGTCACAGCTGTGCATAGCTAATTTATACAATGATTCTATAAAGCTACATTCATTTGTAGAGACTAAATCCTTCAGCTAGGACTCAAAAAGAACTCTCCTCCTTGCTTAGATAGCCTCACACAGCTCTTTTACATCCACATTACAAGAGAAAGCTTTGTGGAAATCATGGCACATGACAGAACACTTCCCCATCCTCTGGCATGTCTACAATACCTCATTAATTCAGGATTTCTGAGTACAGCATGTTCCAAACCTCCTCTCCTTAATGTTAACAGACACAAGAGACAGCCCCCCATCTTTTCCTAAGCATTTAACCTAATTGTAGAGAAAACATATTAAAGTGGTATCATTGAAAACAGAAGGGGCTGGAGACTCGGAATGCAAATTTACAAGTTTTCATTCAGATATTTTCCTCTGAATTACTCTGCAACAAAAATAAGGTTTTCCTACCTTGATGAATGGGGAATGATCTTAATTCAGAAAAAGCACATGAGTCCATGAAAATAAAACAAATGAAGGGGAAAAAGGCAAGGATAGGAAAAGTTATGGTTACAGTTGGTGCAGACTGACAAAAAGGATTAAGAGAACATTGGTTGCATAAAATTGTGGCTGTAGATGCTTGAAGGAAAACAGTCATTTCAGGAATAGAAAAGAAAGAAGAAACTACCCTGAAAGAACAAAATGCTGGATAACATTCAGAAGGGGAGCAAGTTAGAAGCAACATCAGCACAAGAAGGTGGAAAAAAAGAAGCTAAAATAGTGGCCATGAGAAAGAACAGAAGGCTAGATTGAAAGAATAAAAAACAAGGTCTGATCCATTTGGATAGTGAAGACAAGGGAGTAAAAGATACTACAATGCAAGACATACTGAAAATGCGATCCAGGTACCAGATAAAAAAGAGTCGTTGTCATTAGTATAAGAAAACTGATAAATCAAACCAAGATGAAGCATTAAGAGCTTCTTAAATACTTTGTAATATTGTTTACAGCTTCATCAAATTATCAATAAATTATCAATATATTGGAAGGATATATATTTAGAGGTGATCAAAATTCACAATTCACAATTCATTCTGAATTGCTTTAACATTTTGAGTTTGTGCAAAATAAACCAAAAATATTAGTAATAATTTATGTTTACAATTCAGATTTTGCAGGGGACCATAAGTTTTATTCCAAAAATCTATGGTCACATGCACTGTGTGTTTAAAATATTTACAAGACTGACTGGCGGCTGCAGAACTGGCAGATGCACCAGCTTTTATTTTAGCAGTAGCATCTTTACTAGTATGATTTACTGTGGCAGCCTTAAGGCTTTTGAGATTCCATTTCTTCCACACACATTTCCTTAGTTTTAGACCCAAAATTAAAAAAAAAATTTAATTTAGAAAAATGTTTATGTGAATTTTGAAAATCACCCTATGAATATCCCCAAACGAAATTAAAATTGCTTTATTTCCTGTCTCCAATGTGGAAATTTTTATGGCCACTGTCAACTTTAGGCATGAGATCCAAGCCTATTAACTGAAATAATTATATTCATATTCTTAAAGTCAACCAGAACAGTTTTTGCTATCTCCCTTCTGCTTCTGCTTGGGTTTGCACATGGGTGAATATCCTTACTTTGTGGTTGTTCCAGTTCTGGTAATTTAATACATTTGCATATGTTTTGTTGAGGTTGCGAATTATTCTCGCAGCAATACTTAATTTACTTTGTTCCGTGGTTTTCAGTCTTCATTCCACTACAATTTTACACAGCTCCCACACTGTAAGTTTCATGCAGGCACAGAATCTGTGCCATAGCAGCTTTCTCCTAGAGTTCTGGGATTTTTTTCTGGTCTGACTAAATTTCACTTAAGTCCATCCATTATCTGTTTATAGTGGTTACACATTACAGAGAATGCTATGGGCTTATCCAGCTCTTCCAAGTTAAAGGCCCTTTAGGAGTTTGGAGTATGTAAAACTTTGATGTATATAAACCTTCTCTAAATTAAATTTTTCAGGGCGATCTTTTCTTACATACAATTTTCTCTGTCTGTAACTAAAAAGAAAATCCTGCCCAACAAACAGTGACTGACAAAGGTTTTGAGAAAATATTTCTGTATTTTACATCTACTTCAAAAACATATTTCTATTGCATTTGTCAATCAGTTTCAACATACAAGATAATGAAATCCACATTGTCGTGAAATCTAAATAAGTGAGCACTAAAGATAGAAATCTGCTCTAAATCTAAGTCTTGGAATGGATATCAAATGACATATGCAATCTAAAAATCATAAACTTTTACTGTCAAAACATGCAGATATTTAATGGTAATATAATACTGCTTCCTTTAATGGTTATATTATATTACTTCCAATAGAAATTTCTAGGACAGGTATAGTCTGAATTCCATAAGAATATTTGTAAAAAGTGGCTCTTTTTCATAGGGAGATACATTCAAGGCCACCTACAAACAGTTGCTTTAGCAAAAAACATTTTGAGATGTTTGATCCAGTTTTGTTTTTCTTAAGGACAAATAATGTGGTTCTGGGTGCCATGGTTTAGTTGAGATGTTAGGGCTGGGTTGGACTCGATGATCTTGGAGGTCTCTTCCAAGTTAGTGATTCTGTGATTAATGCCATGGATAATTAGTTCAGATTCCTTTCCAGGTTACTGTTTTAAACTGTTTTTCTTCCTGTTTATATACCTACAACCAGTACTAAGAAATCATCATAATTATTATTACTGAGCAGAAAAAGCCAGCTTTGACACCAGTATGTCTAGTACTGCATTTTCTACGTATGTGTGCATGTATGGCATTACACACATAAGGCAACAGATAAAAAAGGCAAGACAGTCTTACTGAAATGCACAGCTGGTAGTCTGGACAAAATATGCCTCAGGGAGAGGAAAAATACTACCAGTACTTGATACCCACTGAAAAACTAAGTCTACCAATCCCTCCTTAAAGTCATCATCAAAATATTTAATAGATTCATGAAATACTTCCCAGAAAGCAACATATACTTCCAAGTATACAACAAATACTTCCAAGAAAGCAACTTGTATCCAATCAGGATACACCTGACAATGTAAAACCATTTCTAAAAAGTCTACAAAAGAGATTTCATATTGTAATTTTTTTAAACTAAAAATAAAAATAGTCAAGTGAACCACAGCAATTGCAACGAACTCCTGCTTGAGAAAAAAAGCTTTTAAAAATCACATCATTTAATATTATAATTTAATTTTACTATTCACATATTATATTATGTGTAATTCCCAAAAAAATTCCCTTTGATGACTGCACATGATAATTTCCAGCTTTTCCTCATCAGTTCTGGTTGTTCTCTCTCTGGTACATACATGCATGTGCTTGCAGCTGTCTTCTGGAGCCAAAAGCTGCCAATCTGGATGCAGGTACATTGGCTTATGTGTCACATTAATACTTTTATGTGCCAAAATGCAGCAGCTACTCATGTATCAATGAAAATGCTACTGGTACTCTTACCTGAGAAAAAGCATCTTTAGCACCCTGGGAACAAGAAGAAAATGTGCCACAAAATCTGCCAGTCTGTCAAACAAGTGCTCTTGGATAGGCTTCAAAGCGGGGAAGAATCAGGGCACAGATACCCACATAAATTCAGATATGGTTGTGTGCAGAACACTGATGCACAACATTGTTAATGCTCACAGTTATCTGGGGTGAGGCACTGCTGATACAAAGGAACAGCACTGACACATATATCTCTAAATTAGTGCCCTCTCTTACTCCAACACATTGTTCTTCTACACATTTCAACAACTTCTAAGCATTTAATTGGTTTTGAGTATATTAAAATAGTTCCTATTCAGAATAGCACTGACAGACATGCATTATCTGAAGCATATGTTAGGTTTATCAGCCAACAACTAAGAAAGAATTGAAGTGATGTACTGAACCAAAGCCCGTGTACATCACAGCCTCCTGCCACAGGAATATATTCGTCCTTAATAAAGAGCATAGTGATCACCTGAGGTAACAGAACCCATACACTTTTGATTTATGCTCTTAGCTTAAATATTCCAAACTCATAACTTTTATACATTTTAGCACCATTACACAAAGTAAGCAAAGTAAAATTAACAGTCCATTTAATCTAAAAGTTTATTTTAAGCTTCATGATATAAACCTGCTAACTAAACTAATTCTTCATACATTCAACTACAGCTCCTTAAAGTTACATGAAAAGTTAATCTTGGACCTACAGCTGATGCAGTTGAGCTGCACGAGTAAAACTCTTGCATTTTTGTACTTGTGGAATATGCAGATTATTTGTTTGATAATAGCAGCTCTAAGAACACTTTAAATTAATTTATATGTTAAACTTCTGGAGAAACCACAACCACAAGGAATCCTGAAGCACTGCAATAGATTATTTTGAGAGAAACAGACTTCTCCAGACTCTGAGAACAATTTTTTTACCAAAACAACAAAAAATATATTCAATACACTGAATGCAGGGGTTTAAAAACTCCTAAAACCACAAAGCAAATCATAACTAGACAAAGGTAAAAAGTACAAGGATTTTAATTTGCAACTCACAAGCATATAGGAACTTCTTTCAGCTTGCAGAAATACTGAAGGGAAAAACTTGCAAGGGGAATGTTTAGCTTTTACTGAGAGGAACAAAAGCAGCTTCTTTGGGTATCTCAATGTTAGGCTGTCAAAATACAGGGACTGATCTGCATTTGCCAGATACCTTCAACTCTCTCAGCCCGTTACTGGTTTTTTTTTTCAATTTTCAGTAAACCTAAGACCAAAAGTCTAAACATCTAAAGTTTAAACCATAAAATGTTTTTGTTTGGTTCAAAATTAGTAAGGTATCCAGTCACACCTCTTGTATTAAATTTATAACAGAATTAAAAATATGTAAGAACGGGAATATTGTAAATAAACACAGTTAAAAAGTAGATTAAGACATTGGACTAACATTCTAGGAGGCAAGAATTGATCCTAAGAAGTGCTATTCGCTTATCTGGGTGTATTTGCACACCTTTAAGCACAAATAAACAAAAAATTTTCAGTCCACCAAAGGAGACATTTCAGAAAGCATCATCAGCATCTGTCAGTGCATTACAAATGTCTCTAAAAGGAATAGCTGTAGATTATAAACTCTTTTCAGGTTTCTACCCAGTGCAAGCAGTAAGATCTATGGCCATTCTTTAGGTGTCAAGACATTAGGTTTTACGGAGAAAAAAAAAAAAGACATTTATTTTGTAGAACTAGTGATTACTTCTGTACATTGTAAACTTCAATGAGCATGCTTCTCTGAGTGTGTCTTAAACATTTTTCCTCAAAAATATTGCTGTTGCCCATATGTGTTTTGTAGCAAGTGCTATCAATAGTTCAGTGTTCAGACACAGAGTTTCTCAAGGCTGCTCAACCACCTGAATTTTAAATCTACCCTTCGCTCTGCACGACTTGTTTTTATCAGCTTGACAGTATTTGGACTTGGACAAATGACAGGAATTAGGTATCCTTCATTTAATAATGTGAAGCAGTCAAAATTCACTCAGAATATTTACAATATTCTCATCAGTTAGTAACTATTTCAACACAGAATGTGAAATACAATCAGTGTAATACTATTTGATGATAGGTTGATTTGCAAAAAATAATAATTTGTATTAATAATAGCAACTTAATATGCAAAAAAGGTCAAAAGCCAGAATTTCAGAGAGGTTGTTTTATGTTGGTGATAATGATCTGGTGAATACTGGGAATCTGCTCCTCTTTACATATATTTCTGTACCAATATAATGCTACTGATTCTACAGCATAAAGGAAGTATTTTTTTGATAGCTAATTATGAAATTTGAAAAACATTTTTATAGTGAGAATTCTAATTTGTTTGTAAAACAAATTACTTCTGGTTTAATTTATGCTCTAAGTAGGTATACTTATCTAGTCTGTATTTTATTACATTAAGCATTTACATGTTAAAGATAAATAGTAATGAAAGCTTATACATTTCCAATTCAAGATGAAATTATAAAACAATGTAGAACCTTGACCTTTCACAGTCTTGAATTCTGACTCTGCCCCAAACTGACCTTCCCAAGGAGAAAGCTACCCTAAACTAGCAGTTACCAACCTGCTCAGGACCAGGGATCACTGCCCGAAGCAGATCACAAAGGCAGCAGAGACATAAAGCAAAATCAGCCCTGTTTTTTTCAACTATTATTTAAAATCCTGAATTCACAGGAAAAGGCTGTGACTTCTCATTTGCCTTTTCTAAAGTATTTAAAGCCATAGCTAATTCCCACTGAAGTTGAGTAAAAAAACCCAATACTTTCACTTCTTATGGTGAAGGCAGTCATCATATTTACACAGTATTTAGAATTTCCATTACCCAGTATATCTGAATTTGTGTAATCCTAGAAAAATTTGCTGTCAGAGGTATTTTGACTCCAAGTCAAACCATATCCATAAGACAGAATGCTGCGTACTTCTTTAAATGCAAGCTAAAGAAACTCACCTCTACCTTTCTACCATTTGGCTCCTCAGCAATGTATTTGGGAACCTGAAAAAATTATAAATACTTATTGCATAATTAGTTCTGTTTCACACAATAAAATAAACAGTATTTTCAACTAAGACAATTCACACCATGAACTGTGAATATATTTCAGATAAGGAACAAAGGTCTAAAACCGGTATTTTAGGCGACTACAAGATACTCTTAGAAATGTAAAGCAACAAAAGTAGTTTTTCAAGCTGGGGTTTTTTACCCCCTAAAAAACATACAGAGATAGGTGTAATTCCATTTCTGTATCCAAGGGAAAAAAAAAAAAAAAAAAAAAAAAGAAATTTGATATTTCTTGTCTTATCCATAAAAAATTTTTTAAAAATGTAATACTCCTTTCCACCTCTCACTTTTCTGAGTCAGAGCTTTCTTCTGTAGTAAATTGCTCAGTAACAACGTCTTAAAAAATTAGCCAGGTTTAGCAAGAAATAGGGGCTGGATTGATGATTTATTGATTAAAAGCTCCAAATAGGCAAAGACCTTATATATATCTGGATCTACACCTAAATGTGTCTACACACAAAACTTAACAAACTGTACAGGGCCCCTGTATCTCTGGGAGGATTGGAAGGCTTAAAAGTTTCCGTTTTAGGGTCACCTTTCCTTTATTAACAGCACGATCTGTAGAGAACATGCTTGCAGAGACATTTGCCTGCAATTTTTTTGGGCCTAAACAAAATGTTCCTAAAATCCAGGCAGGACTGGGACTTTAGTTTATTAGGCTTTTTCAAATTATCAACTTGACACTTCACACTCACAGGCTGAGGGAAAGCTGTAAACACTTATCTGGGCCAATGCCTGCCGGCTGCTCTGTTCAAGGGCAGTAAGATGTTCCTCTAGCTACACTGGGCCACACTGGCATGAGAACAGTTTTTGAGCACGTTTCTGTGCTTCAGACATGTGTTTATTCTATTCTCCAAGTCTGAGAGTTGTCTGATGTTCATACAGATATTTATATATAACACTAAAGGAATAATCTTTTTGTAACTTACCCACCCAAAAGTAAAGCTCATCAAGAGAGATAAAAGTCAGCCATTCCTTCTGCAACCAGTACACTGTAAAACACCTTTTTCTGAAAATTATACAAATGCAAAGTTTAAATTAAGTAATCTGTGAGATTTACTTTGCATAAAGAATCACAAACAAGTATAAATGTATTTTACATCTAAGAATCTCTAATTCTGGCAACATTGCAATGCAGACTGTGCTTTCCTCCTCTCTCATGTACTGCATTCAGAGAGGATTACATCATCTCAAAGAGCCAGAAAACCAGAAATAGACCAGGGAGGCCCATTACAGCAGACACAGAGTAATTAAAAAGATTATAACTTTTTAGTTAGAGAAGGAGATAACTCAAGAAAAAAGGGTCATTATGTTTCTAAAGAGACAAATAAAATCATGTGCAATTTAAGTTCTCGGAAAGGCCAGTAATGCCTTCCATCTGTTGAGAAGGAGCCTTGGAAGCACAGGAGGAAACTGTTCCTTGATCCAGCAAAGAATTTAAACTAGAAGCTTAAATATTTGAGCAAATTGTTGGAACCAAAGGTAGTTGTTTGAACTTGATCATCAAATTCATTATTTCACTTTCCTGAAATAATTTAGTAAGCATTAAACACAGAATAATCAAAGTGTTTTTAAGCACTCTGATATTCCTGAAGGACATTGACAAGCTCTATTTTAATAGCAGGGCAGCAAGACAAATTATTTCTTAAAAAAATTAAATCACTGGAATGTTATTAACTGCACTGAAACTATAATACACACATGCTCATTCTGTGATGCTGTGATTTCAGAGTAAAATGGTTAAGTAAAGCCAATTAAAAAATTGTTTTGATATTATCCTAAATTAAAGTGTTTCATTTTTATGTCAGGTTCCTCCTCCTAGATATTAACTTTTTTTTAAAAAATTGAATTTTATAATGAAATATTCTACATATTTTCAAACATTTTTTGTTTCTTTGTTTCAGTGGGGGAAAAAGTTCTGGTTCAAAGCTCAAAAGAGCAAATTTTCTGGTTTCAAAGATTCAAGTAAATCAATACTTGCAAATAATGTAGGCAGGTCAAAAGGAATGTCCTGCTTCTTCCAAAAAGAATGTCATTCTGACAAATCACTGGTAATCACTGGTAATCACATTATACTGAATTCTTCAACAAACCAGAAAGGCATATATAGTCAAAGATTTCCTTACTAGTGTAAGAAAAGAGAGAAAGGAAAAAAATCAGAAGCAACTATTCTCCCTTTCATCACCCTCAGAACCTTTTGCCTCAGGGTTCAAAACTTTCTCTTATGTTAGTAATGGCATGGCCTGATAAAATCTTTTAAACAAAGCTTGATTCAGTATCACTCAACCAGTTCCAACCACAGAAAATTGCTGTACAGCAGGCACACATTTTCCTCCATGGTATAGCTTTAAGAAAAATGAAAGCTAACAGCAGTGAGGCTGCTCTCTTCAAGGTTTGCTATTTCTACAAAGCTCTTTTGCAGTGCCCAAGGGTCTTGGAAATACAATCTACACTCCTTTCTCAATATGGAAATGTTTGCTAAGCTCAAATACTTGCTCAGCACCTGACTCCTACATGTTAATTTCTCCATGCACATGGGTACTTAAAACAATAAGCCAATTGGACTCACCAATTCTTCAAAAATAAAAGGAGGCTTTTGTATTTTATGTTGATAGACATCAAGAATTGTTCTACCCAAATGTCTTTTAAAAACCTCTAAGATAACGTATATTAGCAAATATTTAAACTTTAGAAAGTAAAACTGACAGTCAAAGCTCTTAGTATTGCATAAAGTTCACTGCAGGTTTTTCCAAAACACAAAATACTACACATGTAGTTAAGAAACATACTAAATAGGTAAAAGATATGTAAAGGTACTTAATCACAAAGACAGAACTTCCACTTCCTTCTCATTACCTCCGCAATATCATACTATTGTTATTCATGTACTTCTAAAAAGCACACTAAGAAAAAGTGACAAATCTGCCACTATTCTCATGTACTCAGTATTACAAGCTGGAAGCTCTGTGAAGATTGCAGCTAGCCGAAGTTCACCCTAAAGGCTGAATATTGAGCAAACATTACAGTGGAGCAGCATCCTCAACCAGGCCAAGGAACCCCACAGAAGAGATCCCATGTTCCCTTTAGAGAGCTGCAAAACAAGCAGAGAGGAATGCAGCAGTACAATTCTTCCAGTCAATAAATATGTTCTAAGGATACTACTGGGCGCCGGGAAAAATACAGGGTAAAAAAAAAACCAAACCAAAAAACAAACAAACAAACAAACAAAAAACACCAAAAAAAACCCCTGATCTATCTTTCCTGGAGTTCTCATGGGAGCCAAAGCCTCAGCCTGACACCCCAGCGGTTTCCAGGCGGTGCCACCTCACAGAGGCGACAGCGCTGGGCACGGCACCCAAGGCAGTAAACACCTGGCGCGGGCCCAGCTGGGAACGGCGGGATTCTCCCCCGCTGCCCAGGTAGCTGGAAGCGGTTTTAGGCCAGGTTTTTGTGACACAAAACTCGGAACAGCCCATGCAGGGCGTGAGGCTCGCAGCCAAACACAGACACCTCGGCCAGAGGCGGCCCAGCAGGAGCCGCACTCAGCCCAGGGCCGCTTCCGTTCCCCGCCTCCCCGCCGCTGCCGAGCCCGGCACTTTCGTTCCGGGCCGTGCGAGGGCCGCGCGGGAGCCGCGCCGGGCGGCGGGTGAGGAGCGGCCAGCGCGGGGGGGCCGGAGCCGGGCGATGAGCTCCGCGGCAGGAGAGAGGAGGCAGCAGCGCCGGGGGGGCCGCGCTCTGCGCGGGGCGGGCTCGGGCGGCCCGCGGTAGGAAGCGGTTTTGCTCCTACAGGGCCTTGGTGCCGCTGCGGCGGCTGGACGGGGCCGTCCGGACGCGGCCGAGCGGCAGAACCGCGCTGTTATTCCGGTGGCAGAGGCAGCGGCCGAAGGCCGTGCCCGCCCTGCGCTATCTCCGCCCGCAGAAGCTGCGAGCGCGGCGCTCCGGAGCCGGCCTGCGCTCACCGCGCTGGGCTGACAGCGGGCAGCGGCACAGAGGGAGCTTACGGCACCCCCGTGAGCTTTACACAACCCCCGACATGGGCCGGCCGGCCTTCTGAGTTGTCCTAGAATTGCAGCTGGAGTGTGGAGGGTACCCTCCATCGGCAGTGATTTATCAGGGGTTTGGAGATGAGGTGCAGACGGATTTGTTATTTAGTCTTAAAGATACGTGTCTGAAGTGAGATTTGGGTCTTAGAACTGTAGTCTGTCATTTTCTGCAGTGTACTGTTCTCTATGGATAGTGCTGCAGCCTGGGCACAGCTATTATTTTGAGGCCACAGCGTATCCCTTGTCAGTATCGATAACAAAAGTGCTTCAGGGTGTCACCGTTGAGCGCCACAGAGTGCAAGCGTTACACTGAAAAGAATCAGTTTGCAGGCTGGGAATGCATGTCCAATTCCAGGGCCTCTCGCCCGCTGCTTCCTGAGGAAACTTGATAATAGTACAGGTTACTCTGAGATGTAAAGTATACTTGCTTTATTTCAGAGAAACATGAAAGCGAATCGAAAATGAATAGAAAATTTGTATGCGTATTATATTTTGCGTTTATTTGCACGGACATCCTTGACCTTTCAAAAGTTACACCTGGCAGAGGGGAAAGGATCATAGCATGCATGAATACTTAATTTAACCAGAAAATAACAGTTTTTTCTGGGATTGATTTTAATTTTGTGTTGGAAACTTAGCTGAGTTTTTTGATTTTATTTACATGCTTAATTTTGGATTACATTTCAGGATTTACTGTTTGTTGGTTTTTGTTAAACATTGTTGTACTTTATTAGGAACGGTTATAAGCACAACACTGACTCCCTTAGCTTCATTGTCCAAGAGAGCAAAGTTTATTATTCTTAATCTTCTTTTAGACACATGTTTGAGAAGGTCCGAGAGGTAAAACTCTCATTGGTCATTAAAGCAACACATCCACCATCATTGGTTAAGTGGAACACTACCCCTTGACTGTTTCCTGCTAAGATTGTTGTCCTTTACCAAGGACTGTTTGGATTCTTTCTCGTTCTTTCTCGTGCTTTCTCAAGCCAGACTGAGAGACTAAGCTCCCTGCTTACTTTTTGCATTTAGCATCCATAAAACATGACTTTGCTACATCATTTGATAAGTGTGATCCTTGACATGAAAAAGTAAACCTAAATTAGCTGAAAGTAAATACTGAGAATAACTTCATTGCAAGTGATGCAGCACAAAGTGCCAAAGGCAGTTTGTAACTACTGCAGGCTGTGCAGACTGCTGGCTGGGGGCTGCTCTGAGGATGAGAGAGCACAGCTAAGTCTGTCTGCCCTGGGGTGGGCACACGGTCATATTTCTTATGTCTTGCTCACAATACATGGTGACAATTCTGTGTCAGCTGCAGAGCAACAGGACAACAGCTGTCCTGAAGAAAGCCTGAAAAAAAATCCATCAGTGGTACTAAATAAACACAAACTTGCAGAAGTCTATACTGGGTCACCACTTACTATCTGGTACATGGGGCAGCAAAGCCCTCTTCTAGCTGTTACTTTTCTGCCTCAAGCTCTTCTGGAAAATTTCTTCTATTTCACAAAGTTCTAGCTAAGAGGGATTTCATTCGTTATTTGGTTGGCCCCACACAATAAATTTTAGGATGGAGATCTAAATTTGCACAATTAACTTTTGTCTGACGAATTTCTATCCTGTAGGCATATAATTTCTTGTCAGTAGTCATGCTGGAGACTAATGGGATTGCTCATCCAGGTAAATGCTGCTTACCAGTGTTTTCATAAACTTTTAGACACAGATCTTAACAGAGAAATAATAGACTTCTGCAGGAGTTAAGTGAGTGGGATAATGAATGCGCATCTGTGAATTAAGGGTACAGATCTCTGGTTCTTTCCAGCTGTTTATCTCATACTCTCCTGAAATCTCCTGAATCGGATTATTTTATTATTCTTTCTGTTGTAGGAAATACCTTCTTTGATTAGATCTTTTTGTTAAATGAGATAATACAGAATAATTTCTACCAGATTAGTTCATAAAATTGGATTTTTATTTAAGAACATTTTGTCTGTTTCAGCTAACCATGTCCTTAAATTCATCTACCCTTTTAAATGAAGAAAACACTCAAGGAGTAAAAAGAAATAGTGAGTGTTTGGAAAGTGTACTGCAGACTCCATCATCGTTTCAAGATAATCCACTTCAACAATTACAGTTAGCATCGCAGGAAGTACTGGAAAAGGCAAAAAAGAGTGGGAGATCGAAATGCCCCCGATGCAATAGTTCAAGGATGTTTTATTGTTATACATGCTTTGTTCCTGTTGAAACTGTCCCTACCAAAGAAATTCCAACTGTGAAGGTTAATATTTTTTAATAATTTTTTATAACATCTTTTGGGTTTTAGTTACTGTGGACAGAGAATTAGTCCATCTGCAGCTATTTCTTTTCTGACTCATTCTTTACAGGCATTCATCTTGAACATAGCTATAAGTATGAATAAACTATAGTTAGATAAAATTACTGTTCTTACTTGAGGAATTACATGTACAAACACTGAAAATGTTCCAATACTCACATAAACATTTATGTATCTTGTAGATGAGAATATAGGCTGAAGTCACTCAGCTTCTCATGCAACTATATTTTCACTTAGTTGTTGAAAGATTCTTTATGGTGTTCTTGCACATTCTTCAGTTTCTAACAGCTCTGGCTAGGACACATTATATTGTGAATAAAAAATTTGTCCATAACCAAGGGTGAATTTTACATGAAATGTAAAAGACATTCCTATATGTCATGGTTCTATAATTCCAATAACTACTCTTAAAATATAAATAGTGTAATGCCTTTCAGCTAAGATACTTGGGGAAACTATCAGAGAGGACTAAGACATTTTGGAAAATCAGTTAGGATCTAAGATGCATTTTGAAGACACTGGAGTTTGAAAGCATCATGAAAATACTTTAGAAGTACTTTGGAATTTTCACCTAGTAAACTTAGGTGTATTTTCATTGAAATAGCCATTTTCACAGTTGGGTAAATACCTAATAGCGATAAGTATTCATATTTAGAACCATTATATTGCTGAAATTAAGATCATCATTGCTTACACAGGTATTTGCAAAAATTGAATGTAAAAGCTGCTTCTTCTAACTTGTCTCTAGTTTAGCTCTAAACCTATCAAAAAATATCAGATATTTTAATTACATGCCCATAGGAATTCCTCACAAATTTTGAGTAAGTTTTTGTACAGATGTTCATAAATATGATGATAAGTACTGTTTTTTTCTTCTTTTGCTCTAGTTACCTTTGAAGATTGACATTATTAAACACCCAAATGAAACAGATGGCAAAAGCACTGCTGTGCATGCTAAGCTCCTGGCACCTGATGATGTTACAATTTATAAATACCCTTGCATTCCAGAATATGAAGAGAAGAGACATGAAGTAAGAGATTCTCTAGAGATAGCCAGGCTTTATGCTGGGGAGGTGCAGCTTCCTCCTGCAGTGGTAGTGCCCTGCTGGAAGAAAATCACTGTTCCATTAGTGCAGTCCATCCTGTGCTCTCTCAAAGCTTAGCTCCGCAAACACGGAGTTCTGCACTGTAACCTTTTCTCCAGTGCTGAGAAAGACTGCAGCACTATTTAACCACCTTGAATTTTCTATGTTCATCACCTCACATAATGGAAATTGGATTTACTGTGTATCTGAAGAAATATTTTGCCTATAAACAAAAGTATGGAGCAAGTTAAACAGCAGTTGAATGTTGTGCTCATATTTAGCAGCTGCAGTATTTAAACCTCCTTAAAATTTTTAACATCCACTATGACAGAGGAAAACAACTAAAATGCAACTCTTGTCTCTCATAGCATAGAGCACAAAAAAGTGAGCTATGAACATGTATATGTTCATTTAAATGGTAAGCTATTTTTTTTGCCCTCCTGCCCCATATACTGCAGTGACAAGTGACATTTGAACTTCCTCAGGGCTGACACCATTGTCTTGGCTGAAAAATCTTTTTATACAGAAGTGTTAAGAGTTAGTAGAGTGCAGTAGAGAGTAGCATGGAAGTAACATTAAATAAAAATTTCTGTTAATGATCTCAATTCTTTAACATGTTTTTAACATGGATTTAACACTATATTGGACAACAGAATATGTTTAAGAGATACTGTTTCATCTTGTCCTGGCTTAAATGTTTACAGACAAGGTAGAAAATTTCTGCTCTTTAGTACAACAAATCCTGTTGTTTTATTAGATTTTATTGACACTCAAATCTCTTTGTTTTCTTCATTCAGATAGCACTTATATTTCCTGGCCCAAATTCAGTTTCAGTAAAAGATATTACTTTCCATCTCCAAAAGTACACCAAGAAAGGTGTCTGTGCTAGTGATGATGACTGTTCCAGAGAGCCACTTCTTAAACAAGCAAAAATAGAACCTGAAGAAGAAAAGAATCCAGATGACTGCATCTCAAGCAGCAGGAGTGAAGGCACTAGACTGAAGAAGATAATATTTATTGACAGTACCTGGAATCAAACTAACAAGATAATAACTGATGAACGACTTCAAGGTAAAAAAATACAAGTTGATACTGAGATGTTATTGCTGCAGAAATGATTAAGGGATGTATGACTATAACAGACCTCATTATGATGTAAGCTTATGTGCACCCTATATCTGAGTGCATATGAAGAATTCAGCAGCCTGTTCCAGGGCTGTAGAATACTTCCTGAGCCAGACTCTGTTACTTTTCATGACATATAATTTATTTTGCAAAAAGATAATACTAGTACTAAGAACGCATTTATATCTATTTGTCTCACTTCTCTATTGGAGCAAATTTCCACAGTCTCAGAGAAGGGGATCTGTCACATTAGGCAGTGAACAGACTGAACTACAAAACAGTAGTTTTAATGGCCTCTGAAGGAAGCCAGGAAGATTCCTTTGCAGATGGCTGCTCTGCTTTCCAGAGACTCAAAGGACCATTTGTGTACATGTTGGTGGCAGACAGGCCCCAAGAAGGTAAATGAGGAATTTAGGAGGTTCAGCACAGGTTTGTCCTGGCTTGGGTTCTCTTTCTCCTGAAGTTGTTAATGGACATTTCCATGAGCTCACTACTCCAGACAAAAAGGGAAGGGCTGCTTGCCCTCCACACCCTTCCAACTCTGAAAGCAGGAACTGGTAGTTCTGCAAAAAGTTTTGTCTTAGGTTCTTTACAAGAAGTTTACATTTAAGTCTTCTAATTAAAACCACAAAAGACAAAACAATTTAGCAATAGCATTCCATTTCCTTTGAGATGAATAGGAGTTTGAAAATAGTTTTATT
Organism: Pseudopodoces humilis; assembly: GCF_049639895.1. Taxonomy (NCBI): domain Eukaryota; kingdom Metazoa; phylum Chordata; class Aves; order Passeriformes; family Paridae; genus Pseudopodoces; species Pseudopodoces humilis. The sequence goes on along the minus strand of NC_142215.1, from coordinate 10,236,147 downwards.
AGTGCAAAAAGTGCACTTAGCTGGAAGGCAGGTTGTTAAGTTTCTATGCAATATATATATACACACATATATACTACTACTGATTCTCACTGTATCCTACAAGGAATTTCACAGACTTTCTTACATGGAAGATGAATGTTGCCTTGCTGTCTAGTCAGTTTATTAAAGAATCTTACATGTTAGTATGATGTATTGGCTAATTAAAATCCTGTTATAAGTATTTAGTTTAACACAAAACATACTCTATTAGCTACATTGAAGTATTACTGCAAAGATCAGAGGAATTGCATGTTTCAAGTTAATGTTAGGCATTTGAAACTTCTTTTAAGAGGATGAATTCAAGGAAAGTAACAGGCAGCCAGGGGAACTGAAAATTTCCACGGAAGCCTATGCATATATCAAAAAGTCATAATTGGTGTTACTTTGGAACTCTTAAATGGTTTCCAGTTTCCCCATGACAATGCTGATTTGGTGGACTGCTCTCTCATTTCTAGAACATCTCAGTTCCAGCTGTTTTGCAGCCCCCTGGGTTTCTGAGCACCTTTCAGGATTGCTGTGAGATTTAATAGCATCATGCAAGTCACAGAATTTTAACCATGCACACATTGGATGTAACAGTGTGCATAGACCGTGCATGTATTGCTTTCCTTAGTACTTGTCATAAAGAATATAAATTGCACTAATTCCCCTTTTAGAGATTGCAGTTTTCACTTCCAAGATGAATGGGACAGAGTTTCTTTAGGCATAAACTGATGACATTTTTATGTTGTACATACGTGAAAAATGGAGAACTGTTTTAATTTTTTAGTTCAATTACAAATGAAGTCATCATCCAACAAAATATTCATCATATGCTACAGTTCAAAAAGGAGTGTTCATAATTCCAAATAAAAAGTAATTGCCATACTTATTAAGTTACAAGAAATACTGAATGAAAACATTAATGAAGCCAAGAAAATGTAAAGAAAAGCGTTGTGTTTTGTAAGCCTATATTTATATAGACAATAAATCTAGTAAAGTGTGCTGCAAGAGAAAGCAAATGAGTATATCAGTCTTAAAATAAGCTGAGAGTACTTGGACAAAAAAATTCTATATCTTGGAAAAGTGCTTAATATATCTTTAGAAAACAAAATTAAATCAGTTAAAGACAAGAAATATATGAGAGTTGGTAATGCCTAGGATTGAGTACTTCATTAAAAGTGATCCCTAGATCAGAAAACAAACAGTTGAATTTAATGCTAATGATGACTTTTGCACGAGTGATGAAGCTTATTGGTAATATCACCATGATTGTTAAAGAAACTGACTGCTTTGTTTTTTTCCTGTAAGTTTGAACTGCTTTCAGATATTTTATTAGCTGATACATTAGTACTGTGGGGTTTCATATGAACAGTGCATGTTTGTAAGCAAACATTGCCTTTGGCTGTATACAGATACAATACAGATGAAACACTCTCAGTAACCTTTTATCCTTAACCCCCTCTGGTTTTATATTTTTTTTATGAAATGTCCTAAAATCTTGTGTTTGAAAGTAACTGATACTGCACTTGTGGTAAGTGAACTTTTGTTTGTATTCAAACCACAACTATGGGAGATTCCACTGGAGGAATCATCCCTGAGTTTTACTTCACTGCTTTTAAGGTGGAAGCACTGCTGGATTTGATGGAAGTTTTCACTTTGGTTAGGGATGAGAATTCAAGTGTTGAAAACCCTTGAGGGCAATAAGCTTAATGCCGTTTCCTACTGCTATTTTAATTTTCACATGTGTAGGATTATTAGAGGTAAGAATTAGACTATGCTATTTTGAGGCTTTGGTTCTGAAATGCCAATAATAACATTTAAATTCAGGGACAGATTCTCCCATTCAGGTTTTTTTTTTTAAATGCTGTAATTAAGATTTCTTCTACAATGCAGGATACCATACATTCCTAACTATAAAGCAAACAACTAAATCCCTCTTGCAATTACACTGAAAAGAATTAAACACAGTTTGTAGGTTAAAAGTGTAGAATTACAAGTGCTGGGCTCTAGCCTGAATTTGGACTTTACTGAAGCTTTGCTGTCCATAACTTCCAAGCAATTCTTAGACCATACAGGTTTTTGTAATGTTACCTGTACTAAACTGTCCCATGAGACAGAGTATCAGATTGTGATAAAAAGGTAACTTTACAATCTGCTTCTGATACTGTTGACCCCATTCTTCATGATCCAACTGCCCATCCTGTTTACAAAGTGATAGCACATTAAGGTGGTTTCAGTTTTGAATAGTTTGTGCATCTTAGGAAACATAAAAAGCAAGATATGTGTTTAAAATTCATTGGAATAATAGAATAGTTACAGAGACTATAAGTAGATTAAAGATTTTCTTGTGCCATACAGACACCTCTTTCATCTTATGTGGGAACGCTTTTAGTATCTAATAAATTTAATTAAGAGATGCTGTCATACTTCAGTAATTTCAATTATTTAACAAGCATAAATGAAAAGTTCCTGGCTCTTGAAAGTAGTCCTCACTTCAGCAACACTAACAGTCTGAGGGATTCTGTTTTACACTTGAAAAGTATAAACTTTGCAAAAGATGAAATAATAATTTTATGAACATTGATGAGTCTTCGTAGGTGTGGGTTGCACCCTTGCCATGTGAAGCGACTGCAGTTTATTGAGGGGTGTGTGGCTGTTTAATGAAAGGATTACCTGTAATTAATTGCAGATATGAAGATTGTAACCTAGGACTTAGAGCACTTCATCAAATTCCAAAGTGGTCCAAAAGGAGGATAAAATTACTGCATCAGTTTCACAGATGAAAAATGGAGGTACAGAAAGAGAAATTTTTTTTCATGCAGGCACTGAGCAGGCTAGCAAGCAAAGTCAGAAAACAAAACTTAAGTCTTGTTTAACATTCTGGACACCAATCCACATTGTCTAATCTGGGTCATCTTTTTCCTTGACAGGGTTACTGCAAATTGAGTTGAAGACAAGGAAAACTTGCTTTTGGCGTCATCAGAAGGGAAAACCAGATACATACCTTTCCACAATAGAAGCAATTTATTATTTCCTTGTGGACTATCATCAGGAGATTTTGAAAGAGAGCTACAAAGGACAATATGATAATCTGCTCTTTTTCTTTTCATTTATGTACACATTGATTAAAGATGCCAAGTGTTGTGTGGGAAAAGAGTAAGCTTTCTGTCTGTTGGTGCATGACACTACTTTTTTTTTTTGTAATAATAAACTTCACAAACATAACTGGGATTTTTTTTGGAAACAGACTGTACCCTAAATAAATGTCCAGAAGTGAGCTGCAGACCTCATCCTGCATGCTTGAGATTGTAGAACTGCTCAGATGAGCAGTCTGATTAGAGATACTTATTTGAAAACAGTTACATTTTGCTAAATATTGCTGTACTTCAACCTACAGGCCTGATGTGCTCACTGTGATGAGATTTCCTGAGATGGGAGTGGAGGACTTGACCCCTCTTGCCATAAGAAGTGATCTCTTAACTGTAAGAAGGAATTAGCATGCTGGCTTTTCTTGTTACTAATACTTACATCAGATGTTTTCTTTGTGGTTTACACAGCAATACTGATTTCACTTTCATGGCATCAAAGGCTTACTGAAATGAGCAGATGGTGTTTAGTTGCTGAGGAGAGTGGCAGCAATACAGAATGAAAGAGCACATTAATTAAATATGAATTATATACCTTCAAGATTAATTCTGGAAAATTATTCTAGTAATAAAAAAGTGGCCTCTTTAAACACTGTTATACAGCGTATTATTCCTATAGTACCATTCATGTACTTTTATATTAGGATTATTCTCAACTTCTTGGGTATGTTTAGACTAATTCAAACGAACTTAATTAAGTGTTTATTACTGTTATATAATATCATTATTTGGGGGAGCACCAACCTAACAAATGTCACTATGGCATATTGTAGATAACAAAAATAAAAGATGGTGGTTCTGACCACAACATTTTTGACAAGGCTTCCTTATATTAGGCAGGCTGTGAATCTGCTCGTTTTTCCTTTTGCAGTAAAGGGGCAGTTTAGACCAGTATAAGTGTTTGTGCTGATGGGAGTTTTGTCATAGGTGTAGCACTGCTGTCAGAGTCACCATGTTTGAATGTAGTTTTGCCAAGCTATACCAGCTACACCAGCCAGTGCTGGCAGAGGTAATAGACCTGAGCTACAACTTTAGAGCAGAGTTATATGAATATATTTCATATAATACATTAATAAAACTTATATTCCTAAGGTAGAAAAAATGTTTAATTTGAGGTACAATATAAGATGGATAAATATTTCTGAATATTCTCAGAAATGTCTCAGAAAAAAATACATTTTTTCAAAGCGACAGACTGAAAAATTGCAATAGATTATTTTTTAAGTAAAACATCCCAGTTTTTGTTATCACTTGTAGCATACTCTTTAGGAGGGTACTCACACACCCTGGTGTGTGAAACAGCATCTTGGAAAATACTTCAAGAAAATGGTTTTATGCTTACACAGCAATCCATCCAGGCTCAAACAGCCGGTTTGTATACTGCATTTTTAATGCTTCAAGATACTGAAATCTTAATATTGCTTCAAACACAAGATACAAATATACTCTCTTACATCATACTTCATATTTGAATGCTTATCTGCACAAGTGCATATAAAAGTGCATTTCAGTGGACAACAAAAATATATCCCCATTTGCAGAACAAAATGCTGATTATGTTATGTGAGTGCACATGAAATGTGCATGAACTATAACAGCACCACAGGAAACACAGGCTTGAAGTCAGAATGAGAGATAATTTTTCTGTCTACCTACATATTGAGTTCATGTGCCAAGCAGTGAGAAAAATCAGCAGTCATGTCTCAATGCTATTGAAACAACACTGCCTATTCCTTTGGTTCTTATTGTTATTGAGAGGTTATTTTGACTTTTTAAAATTATTAATGTTATTTCCTTTGGTATGAATTTTGATAGTCTTTTGACATTTCCATCTGTTCTGGTATTTCCTAAACAATGATTTTTGTAATTATTTTTTTTAAATCACACAAGTATAATATCTTGAGAAGGAAACTTTCACCCACTTTAAACAAACAAAAATAAAATGAACCCACTGACCTAATGTTTTACAAGAACCAGAGAGAAAAATCTGGGGGGAGAGGAGAAGTTACTTCCAAGACACATTTCCCTGAAAACATGTTTTTTATTTAAGAAGCAGAGGTCAGATAAAAGCTTGTATAAGCTGTTCTTTGTTACTTTTGGAAAATAGTTTCATAAGGTGAAAAATTGTTTCCAAATTTAAGTTTTGTATTCCTTACTTTATTTGAACAATGGGAATTAAGAACTTTTTCCAAAAGAAAGTTAGTTTTAACTCTAAGATGAAATTAATGTACAGAAAGGATTTTAAATCTGGCACACTGTGTCCAGGAATTGGGTTCAGATTCTTTTTCTTCCAGTGCAACCTCAGTGTAATGCAAGAGTAATTTGTTATACCAAGGGACAGAGGCACACCTAATATCTGTAATTGGTTATGGTCTGTTGCAATTCCTCTGATAACCTTTTATGGGGGCAGGAAGGAGGTTGTCACTTCTGCTGCAAATCTGTCCTGTCTGAGCAGGAGATGTAGTTGCCCCTTCTCTAATATATATAAAAATATTTACATCCTCTATTTAATTTTTATATTGGTATAAGCCAAACAAAGTCATCCATCTCACACTGAAAGCATCTCAGTACCACTGATACATTTCCCCAGCTTTGAGACTGAAGAAAAATTTTGTTCCACTAAATGAAAGCAATCAAGTGGTTAATCCTTTCAAGTGCAATTAGCAGCACTGACCTCCCTGTTCTTTAAATTGAGGGTCATGGGGAGGTAAAGGCCAGTTCTGGGCCTTTTCTTTCATATCAGAATTCTCCTTCACTATCTCTTCTGTTTCCAAAAACATCAGAGACCAAGAGGGAAAAACAGGCTTCTGCTTCCATTAGCAGTAACTTAAACAGCCATAAGTTAAAGGGGGAGGAAAAGGAAGAGCATCTCTATCTCCTCTCACAATAGAAGACATCTGGCCTCCCGTGGGGAGGCCCCAGATAACAAAGAACCTGTCAGTGCAAACCTCCACGATGTGTTCAGAGAACCATTTTACCTGCAGTCTGGCTCATTCATTTCCTGCCACTGAAGCCATCTGCTTTTGCTTATTGTGGGTATTTTTGTTCTTTGTTTGGCCAGGAGCATGAAGAGGCTTCACTTTAGCATGCCTGTAAGCTTGGTCAGAGGGAGTATATAATCCTTTTCTCAAAATGAATAAGAGGGAGCTGCTGCAAAAAATAATTCCTTTCCTGGAAGGCAGCAGAAATGTCATCCAAGCCAAGGTTGAATAAAGGGTCATGTCAGTGCATGGGGTAAAGATACATTGATATTGAAAAGAGATGCCAACTTGGAATCTACAGCACAACCTCCCAAAGCACTTGTAATATTACCTGATTTAATTCCTTTGCTACTGCTTCTTGCAATTTTTGAGTCCATCTGGTTTTCCACATAGTCTTCAGGTCCAACTGCAAAGTAACACAAGGATCTGTTCTTACCTTTCCTTCTCACTGTGTTTCAGTACTTTGCCTGAATGTGTTAAAAATCAGTCTACATAAGTGATGGTTATAGCATACTTCTATAAAATGTAATATGATATGAAAATCCATCCTACCTCTACCTTCAAAAGTGCCAAGAGAAGGAGGGAGGAAGGGAAACTTCCTATTAATTTCCTATCATTTACTATAATGCAGTTAATACACTCCCAGGTGCCATTAACTCATGTCTCAGAGTATTCTGGGACACAAAAGTTAATGGATTGCAGCACAATTACACCAGGAAAGCTTTCCCACCAAGATCAAAATATGTGGCAGTTAAACTCCTGATCTACTGATAGCAGAATATGAGGTCACCTACTAGGTACTGAAGAACTCAACATAGTTCCTAAACTGTTATTCCTTGACTTGAGGGTCACCATTTTAGTAAAATCCCAATGCTGTCATTAAGAATGTTAATTGTGACTGATCAAACTTAGTAATATCAACATTTAAAGGAAGTGTTTATATGAAAAATCTTATCACATTCTTCCTGTTGGCCTGTTGGGAAAGATAACACATATCTGCCATTTTATGTATTCAGAAGAGAAATGAGATGCTGTCAAATTTTGATAGTATATCATATTAAAGTAAAATTACTCATAGTGGTGTGATTTCTTCACCCTATCTGCCAGAAATAAATTCAAATAATTCTGAAGTTTCAGAGTAAGAGATGGGAACTAGTTCTCTAATGCAAAACAGACAGCAGACTGTATTTTCACCTCATGGAAAGTGGAAATTTTTGTCTAACTTTAGCAATGCTGGTGCGGTTGCCACATGATTTTACTGCTGACTTCTCAGACCACTGATGTTGCAATAGGATGTTTAGAAACGTACCACAGAAGAGTGAACAGAAGAGAATGTGCTCCACCAACATACCCCAGACTGAGTCTGGCTCCTTCTCTGATCCTGTGCACTGTGATTCCCTTACCTGTAAAAGTAATTTCTGCCTCTGAATAAAAATGTCTATCTGTGAAGCTGGGCTCATAAGCCAGTTTAACTGGCATGAAATCTAAAAGCTTTAGTACAATTTCTGAAATTATTTGCTTTGGAGATGGATACTAATAATAGAAGAGAATCAAACTCCTTTAAATTTAAGAAAGCATCCTTTTGTCCTTTCTACAGAAGACCAACACTTTGTGTTCCAGCAAAAGAAGTTTGCTCAAGCTGAAACTCAGCCTTCATTTCATTTCCTAATGTTAAATAAAAATTCTGTATTAAAAGAATATCGTAATGTTTTATTTCTTTCAAAAATTATTTTTGAGGTTTCGGTTTCATGACTAAATTGCTTGCCAAATGCAGCATGAATTTCAGCTGACCTGAAACTGCATTTTCTAGTGATTAGTCTATGCAGCTGAAACATGCAGTATCGTTTTTCTGTTCACAGCTTTCTTTGGGCAGAATCAATGCTACAGTCCTTTTTTCATGTTTACAGCAGAAAAAGAAGGAACTTGGTACAGCTTCAATTGTCAGAAGTGTCATGTAGCACACCTCAGTCTACTTGAAGCAGTTGGATGACGTTACTTTGTCTTTTAACCTCACACGCATCTGAGTGTGGTTACAATATTGGCTTTGATCTCTATACCTGTTTTCAATACCTTAATTCTTGGTTAAGAATACAAAAGTGCTTGCACTTTATTCTATCATGACTGTGTTGGCAAAAAAATATAACAAAGAAACCTTTACATCATCAAAAGCATCCTCTTTTCTTTGAATATGGCTTACTTTTTCTGGGAATCTGGTTTAAAATCCATCCTGAAGCAGCTGCCAGGGAATTGGCCAACAAAGTTATAGCGTCAACCTCTTGAATGCAGAATGCTCTCTAAGGTAGGCATGGTTGAGTTGATTTTCCTCATTCAAAAAGAATTCATTGAAAAAATAATGAAGTAAGAAACAAACAAAAAAAAAGCTTGAATTTTTTGAAGCCCATGAAAACGAACACAGTAGATTCAAGCAATCACTGTAACATGCAATATTTCAGCTGTTCCAACATACGGATGGTCTGATGGCAATGGTCAGGATTTGGTTTTCTAGGCCTCTGCAAAGTTCTGCCCTCTCGATATAGGCAGTGGTCATTTTCAGCTAAACATGTGCCTGTTTATTCATCTTTGAGGCAATGATTTAGAAAAGACATTTCTTGTTTATATATGTTGGCACTTTTCTTGTAAGAAATTAATATATCATAACTAACTCTGTACTAAACTGTCACTGTCTTTCAATACCTTGTTTTGTTTTTCAGAGTTCCAGTATTGGCATGCTACTGATAACAGAATTGGGATCTTCCTGTGCTGCTGAGTTTACTGTGTCATTTGTACCAGTGAACAGAGCCAAGTCTGTATCTCAGACAAAAAGGAAATATATTACAAAATATGTTATTATGAAAGGAAAAGCCACTGCTTCAAGTTATCAAGACAACACCAAAGCACATTAATCAAGCATACAATAAATGATGACAGTTTGTTGTTTCATCTGAATGAAAAAATTAAATCCATCTGTTGGTGTTCAAACCTTGAATCCAATCTTGGCAGTTCCATGTGCTAATGAAAACTATTAAAAAATTTTCATGCATTCTCTATGCAAGATATCATAAAAATAAATACTTTAAGACTTAAGAGGCAGTGTTACGCAAGGCTGTGGTGAGGTCACTAAATAGAGCACATGTGTGGGATCTGAGGGTGACGTGCATTATGTTATACCACATTGAGCATTTCAACACTGCTCACTTACAGGCCAAACCTCCAGTATCTGTTCTGATCAGAACCTCAGTTCCATGGCTCTGCATGTAAGAAGCACTGCATTTACACCCAATCCATTGGTAGCACTATGAAGTAACATTTTAGTAGTTCAAGAGATTCCACCACTTAAGATAGTAGAACACAGCTCGAAAAACTGCTTCTAATTCCTAAAACCCCTAGCCATGCTGGTCATGAAAGGTATATTTCTAGAGTAACACTATTGATAAAAATACAGGGTTTATGTTAGAGCTTTAGCACCAGCAGTATCAAATAGATTTCCCTTGTCTTCCTTGTGCTCATTGAATCCTTCAAGGAACACTTAATAGGCTTGTGAAATATCTGCACAAGCAGCACTAATCCCTCTGCCCAACATACTTACCTATATGCCTACCAATTTTCATTTTTTTTTCAAAGTTGTTTGCAGTTTGCCCAGTAAAGTCAAGCTTAATTGTCTGTACATCTGTTTGGTCTCCTAGAGTTTGTATTAAAATCAGCACCATGTTAGAGCTTCCATTTCTCTTGACCTTTCTAACTACAGGGCTGGCTATTCCTCCCAGGAGCCTGGCAACCAAAGAATGCTTGGCTGTACCATTTTTCTATCTTCTGCAACAGCCCTCCAAGTGACTGAGGGGCATGAGCCAAAGGAATTTAGTGTACTGTTACATGGTGAGCAACATTCAGGTCTAGGGCTACCATAGGTCTACTCTGAACACAGAAGGGAATAAGAACAGTCAAATACAGAAATGTCTGATTTCCCTGCTGTTTCCAAGTTCCTAAAGTGCATGCAAATGTAATGTCAACAAACTTACAGCATCAAATATATCAACACAAGCAGATTATCCTCATTGCCAGCAATGAAGATATACCTGTTTCAGATGTTTATGAAACACAGATACATAATATTGTTTTTCCAATCTGAGTTTATAGGATAAACAGTGAGTCAAACATTTCAAGATTGTCAGCTGAAAACATTTGACATCATGAAAACATTGAGTCTTCTAGAAGCAGTAAATTCAAGATCCCATGGTACTAAACTTAGCTTGTAAATCTTCCTTTATGAGCTATCTCCTGCATAGTTGCTTAGAACAAAACCATCTAGTTTGACTCCCATCCATTAAAGCTGGGTCCAGCAAAGTAAAGCAGCTCTAGTCCAGAGAAAGAAGTGAAGAATTCTGCAAAGGAAATATGGCTAGTGCAAGGCGATTCAAAGATCTGAAAAGGTGCTGTTGAAATTACCAGATCCCCACCTGTCAGTGGCCTACATTGTCTCTAGTTTTATAGTTGGCAGCCTCAGAAGGAAGTGAAAAGCGGAGGTAGTATAGAGCCATCTTTGCCTTTCCTCTTAATGCTGCAGCTCATCTCCAGAGAAATTATCATAGTTCTTAAAGCCTTCCTTACTTATTCAATGTTGAATATATTAGGAAATATTTGCCATCCTTACAAATTTAGGACTTATACATAAAAAAAAAAAATCCAAAAGAGACATTAAGTGAGTGAAAATTAAAACAAAAAATCATTAACACCCTAAATATTGAATTTTTAGTGTGTATATTTTTAACGATGTAGCACTCTACTTGAAATACACTATTTTATTACAAGTAAAGCCTCTGACCCTTCAAAAAATTAATTATTTAATCTTCAGGGGAAGAGTATATCAACATCTCGAATAATAACCAATTTCTAGGACTTTGAGTGTTTTCTTTTGGATTTTTTTAGTGTGACTATACCAAATGAACTGCACTTAACATTACTTTCTACAGCAGCCTGCTTTGCTGGGGGAGGCACTTTGGCAATTCTCTTCTCTTTTTTCCATATCCCTCTCCTCTCAGAGGCCCCTCATCATGATGACCCATTCATTTGGCTAAGGGCTGCATGCAGCTGCCTCTGAAAGAAGCCAACTGTATTCTTGGGTCAGCTGGAGAAGCCGGCTTCATTCCAGCTGTAGGGATGTACAGCACCTCCAAGGCCTGTGACTTAGGGCACAGAAGACCCAGGCTTCCCCTGGGGTTTCAGCAGAGGTGCAGAACATTTCAGCTGGATACACAGCAAGTGCTCAATTGTTTCAGGCAATCCAGTGTACAAAAACTATTATATTCAAGGATTTTCTGCTACATATTTGGAACAATTGTCTTTTGTCCACATGCCTTCATAGGCATTTGCAATTTTTTATAATAAAAGAGGAATGATTAGCTGGCACATTTCAACTTAGCGACTTATACCGTACTGTGGATGGGATGCATGAAAATTGAATGTTTCCTAGTTTCCATTAATATTTTCCATGTATATTTATGCTACAGAAAGTAAACTGTCCTGAAACAACATGACACAAACTTTTTTGTTATTGTTGCAATTGAAAATGAATGTTGGCCAAAGCTTGCCATTCTTAGAGAAATCTCAGGCTGAATAGCTGATTACCCTGCATAAATCTTGGCAGTGCTGGGTTACCCATTTTTAGGAAAAGCAAGTTTGGGAGGGCTTTTTAATGAGAATTAACACAATGAGGGAAGCCCAGTAAAGTAACTTCAGTGACTTCATCTCACATTTCTTTGCTATAAACCAGTAAAATTCAAAGAGTAAAAAACCAAAACCAATTAGGTTTGTGACAAATTCTTTGTATTTCTACTATCCCCAGTCCTGCATTGAAGGCCTTCATTATTTTTTAAGCTGAGGGAAACTCCCCAAAGAGTTCACAGACATCAAGTGAGTTATTATTCATTAAGGTCTAATCATAAAGAACAGGACTGATTTACATTGGAGGTGGAATATACATCAACTGCAAAACCTCAAAATTTCATGATATGACAAATTGTGTAAACCTGATGAAATTAGTCTTAGAGCCTTGATTAACCCTTTTGCCTTATGCTGTATCATTAGAGAAGAATGAACACTGTAGTACTACCAAGATGTATGCTCTAAAGCTGACTTAATAATTTTAAGGATCTGTATTTATGGGCAAAACCAAGAAAGGAATGACTGCTAATATCAGATGAGATACAGGAGGCATATAGGGACAAAAAAGGTATTTAACAATTTTAGTATTTTGATTACAAGTGTGAATTGGAAAGATTCAAGGAAGCGGGAACAAGATTTTGACATGATTAATTTCAGTGAAGATATTATATTCAGAATTAATTCACTGAATTATATTCAGTGAATATTTCAGTGAAATAGTGAGTGTTACTCAAGACTTGAGGTATCTTGGAAAGCGTGCTATTGAGTAATTTGAACAGCAAATATCTGAATTCTCACCCAGGGTAATGATAGAATCAGACTCCTTTATCTCTTCAATAACTTGGTCTAATCCAGCTTCAGTGCAAGTTGCAACAATTTCCATAGGTTTCCTTCCTGCTGTAGATGCTGTGCCATATCCACCCAGAAGTGACATTTGGCAAAGATCAAGCCTAAATGTGAATATATTAAATGAGTATATTGGTCAAACCAACAGTTCCAAGTCCATTAAAAGAAACCCAAAATAAATAGTTCTTTTGTTCATTTGCTCTAAGTTCCCATGTAGTTTGTTTGGGAAGTCAGACTGCATTCTTTTTCAGCTCATTAAAGTTTACTTTAACAAGCTGCAAAGCTGATACAGAAATGGTTCAACAGTTCAATATTGCATTGCTTTTTTTTTTTTTTTTTTCCTTTTTTAAAGCTTGAGGATCCCACTTGGCATAAAAATTACATTTCAAACAGATTTTCAGATACGCTTTGGAGAAAACTTTGTTTTTCAGACATTTTTAAATGATTTCTCTTCTCCTCCCTAAACTACCTTAACATTTTTTTGCTAGTGAAACAAAGATGTTCTTTGTTTAAATAACATCTCCCATCTTGCATGTTATGAAACAGCACATTTCGCACTTCCTCAAAGCCAGTTGCTGGGTGAGATCTTTCAGTGAAGGCCATTTAGTGTTTTATAAAATATTAACTTACATGGCTAGTTTCACAAGTAAATCACATTGCTGTATTGTTTTTTCTAGTTGTTTTTAAAGTTCAGCTTCCAGATTTAGTGTATGAGGAACTGTTTACATACAGCAGGGCTAGAAGTCATGCAAAACTGCAAGTTCTCTTACAGCATAAGATCACCACCTCAATCAGAAGGAATCAGCTGCCTCAAGGCCACTGGTTTGTACTCCATGCCAACATGTGAGTGCCAGTGCCATACCCAGGGTATGACCAGCCAGAACTGAACTGACGCCACATTCACACTGCTCAGTGAAGTGCTATGCAGAAGTGCTTGGCTCTGGGTAAAGAAGCAACTAAAAAGGGTAAAAATGAGGAAGAGCTCTCCTAGCACATATATATTGCTTGCAATCCGTCAGTTGGCTGGATATCTCAACAGTGTTACACATCATGCAATCCAGACATATTTTGATTTCTTTGCTGTCACTGGCATTTTAGGAGGGTTTTTTGCCAAATTTTAATTCTAGAAAACCCACCAGACATCTATATCCCATTGTCATAACTTAATTTTTTTATACTAGCAGTATGAGCAAAATTCTGTCACATAGCCAGTCCAGTCATCCAATCTCCTGCAGCATCTTATGTTAAAAGTTTTCTGACTAGATGCTTTTTGTCTTTTTTCACACAGAAAAGAGGACAAACTAGTGGAATTTCCTTACCACACACATAACGCATGACAGGATAACTCCATCCAGAGGAACCAATCAAGACACCCAAAATTGTCAAGAAAACCTTCTGTGCACAAGGCTCGGCCAGAGTGACTGGTATTTGAGTAACAGGCATAGCTGCTCCACCTACAGCTGTCAGCCCCTGCAATCTAGTATAGTACCACATAAGGGAAATAAAAACTTAACTAATATCTCAAGAACATATATCATTCCTAAAATATTTACTAAATTAAAAAAAAGCAAATAAATGTTCATTTAATCACACAGTTAGAGGAAGATTGTTACCTATGACCTCCATTGGATTTGGTCATGTAAGTAAACATGCCTTTAGAATTTTTGCTCAAAGATTATACAGGCATAATAGGAGCTGAAATCATTTGTTACTTAGCAGGACAAGACCCTTACTCACTTATTTCTTTCCAAAACCCATCCACAATTACAGCAATGGCTAGGGTTACATATACATCTGACTAGATAAACGTCCACAGCTTATTTTACAGCACTGCCGCTGGCTAGAAAGCTTTGGATCTCTGCAGTGTGGTTTGTGGGATCCTACGAAGTCTTGCAGACTTGTTAAGGAATCTGCAGAGTGCTTTGTTGATTCCTCATAGTTTATGCCAATATTTTTTGTTGACATGCAAGACTCCCTTGTGGAGAGTACTCAGCAAGCGCTGGATGTGCGTGCAAAAAACTTATATTTGCAATGAAATGTCTCAAGAATTGCTCTCTGGAGACTTTCACCATAATTGAGGAGAATCCTGTAACACCAAGAGTGCATACTAATCCAGGGGTGCAGCTTGGATCATCCTAGCCATGGATGCTGTCAGCAAGCCAGCTAGTGCTGCCCAAGGAAGAAATGGTCCTGAGTTCAGCACACCTGGAAGGGAGTGTGGCTGCTCTAATGGTGTATTACCTTTAGCACTAAAATATTTTTAATGCTAAAGCACTAGAAATTAAAGCAGGGTATGGTACAGAATAAAAATACCAAAGATACTGGTCTTCTTGGTGATTAGTTTCCTTCGAAAGATCCACCAATTTCAGATAGAAGACAAAAAGTCAGGAATTTTTTTTGGAAGGAATTCTCAGGAATGGAAGTGCCCCAGTTCCTTTTCCTGTCACGGTCTGTGACTCCTTCTATCAGCCTTGTTAATTATGAGAAAACAAAGGCAATTTGATATGATTGCTTTGTAATATCAAATTGGACAGCAATTATGCAGAACATGAAATCTGAATAGCTGTATAACTTCACAGTAGGAGATAATTACTACTTAGGGACCTAAAAGATCTCTTACCACAATTCCTCTAGAAAACAGTTGCTCACATGAGTCTTAGGAATAAAGCTCTATGGAATCTAAGTCAGATTCTCAGTTAAACAAACACTGTTTAGCAAATTCAGGGAAAAAAAATCTTTGAGACCAACACCACCATCTCTCCTAATCAACACAAAAGGCAAAGTCACTAACCTCCTTTTCCTTGTGTTCCAGTCCTAACAAATCTGTTAAGCTAAATTGTGTAAGACTGTTTCCCTTGTAAAGGTCCTAAGGTAATTATGCCCTGACTCCTCCTAGGAGCCAACTGGATTTTGAGGAGAACAGAAAAGGGCCTCTAGTGAACTGCAATCTAAATTTTATATGACCAACTACAGTAAAGTACCCAGCAATTTTTTAAAAGTCACTAAAGAAGCACTGAAATTACACTCTACACCTATGGTGTCCAGATACACCACAACTTTGAGAACACTGGCAGAAGGGTGAACATCAAGGTGTGGATATTCAATTCCATACTTGGCAATTCATGTAAGAGTTGTGGCTGCCAAACCAACCAGACTGTGAAATGCAGCTACAGGCTGAGGAAGGTCAGAGATTTCAATTCATTTTGCAATGGTAAGACCTGCAAAATTAAATTATTTAGATCCAAAATGAAATATTACATTGTGTTTCATACTCAAAACATAAACAGACCATTGAGCAAGAAAGGACTGTTTACTTATGTTGTTTTCCTCTTCATACAATGAATTAGAAATATAATAGTTATAGGAAATTTTAACCTAATTTAAATCTTTTCCAAAAATACATTGCTAGAACATTTTGGGATGACAACTTGTAAGAAACAGAGCCAAAACAGCTCCTTTGAAGCCACTATTTCTCATGTATGGGAGAGTGTAGTGTGGATGTACCCACCAGAGTTTCCAAACACATTTTGCCTACAGAGAATCAAGGCAGGCAAAACAGCTCTGGATGCTTTTAAAAGACTGCCACAATCTAAGTGACAAACTGGCAGAGTAGTGCCTTCTCCTCTTCTCTCATACCAAGTTTCAGGCTCAACTTTTGAGAATTTCTATTGGCCTCCATAATATTGGATACAAAGTCCTCCTTAACAAATCGGCATTAAAGCTAATTTAAAATTTTCAAATATTTCTTTTCACTTAAATTTATTGTAATTTAGATCAACTGGAGCAGTTGGTAAATTCAAAAGAAGAAAATTGTTTCATATAAGAAAACAAATGGGAAGTTCCAAAAACATCTAACTAGATCAGTGCTTTTTTAAACACCAATTTTTCATTTCAGAACAATATTTAACTTGAGCAAAAGAAACTTTTTATCTGCAATTAAGATCTTTCACCCCTTAAGTAGAAGTGCCACCTTTAGGAATTGAATGTCTTCATAGTATACTATCTTCTCAAAGAACAGTAAATTAACCAATAACAAGGATGCTGTGGATTGAGCACATTTACCTTACAAGAAGTGCACATGCCCATTGTGTCACCCAGAGCCATGCCCAGAACTTCTGCTGAAGATTTCTGTGCTTCCACTGCTGCTTGCTCCTGATGCTTTGACACCTCAGTAATACCAGGGGTATTCCCAGTCCAGAAGTGTTCTGAGTAGACAGTCTTGCCATCTCTCCTGCACAGCACACAGCTGAGCTGAAACACATTAGGTGAAAAAACCAAACCACAAAAATCAAAGAAAAAAAATCAACCATTTAGTATTGATATACTTCGAACTATTTTATAATTGCCAGGAGGACTGAGAATAAATAGCTTGTCTTTAAAGATGAAAGATTTCTTCTTTGTTTTTCATTGCGAGTGAATATCCGTTTTTGATTATTAGACTTCTGCACATTCCTCTCTTAACATTTTCTGGTTTCTGTATTTTTTATGACACCAATTCAGCAAGCAACTATGAAACTAATTAGCATCCCAGCAATTCAGCTCCAGGATCCACTGACATATATTTGAGTACATGTTTTCAATTATCATCAACACTGATGTATTGTTTTCTAATATTAGTTTAAAATGCCTCAATTACTGCCTTAGTCTTTATGGTTTTCAGGCTTATTTCTTAATACTCTGCCATTACATAAAAATACTTAGCTTGAAAAATGAAAAAAATACCTTTGCTAGATTAGTGCTGCCCTGCACACATTTCAAAATGTTTTGGCCATTATATTCTTCATGGGTAAAATTTCTATAATTTATCAAGGTACATATGAAGCTCTGATTCTCTCACATTTTGATTTTAGATATTTTGATATAAAAAATTCTCTCAAATTCCTACATGAACTCATTTAGCAAACATGTCATCATCCATTTGATATTTGAAGAGCACATGGTGACAATTTTAAATTATAAACTGTCTTTTAATTTTTAACCTACATCACTGAATGAGTTGAAAGTATGATTGAAAACAATGTAGTCAGAAAAATCCATGATACTCAAATCATAACCATTCAACAGCATTCTTGGAACATTTGCAAAGGCCAAAGACCATATGTTGGCTGGTATCTGCAAGATATATTTATGGGCTTTTCAGGAGTCTAAGCCCAAAGGCTTCAAGCTGAGAGAAGGGAAACTGTCACACAAGGATGCGAACAATCCTGAGATGGAGCAAGTTTAGAGATATTGTACCCTGAGGAAATCTGGGGTTAAAGAGAGTACCTGTATGACTGTATCACTGTGGCTTTTACTATGGCCTGTGGAAAGGATGCAACACAAGCAATACAAATTTCCCAGAACACCTCTCAAGTACTCATTTGTAAGACAACTTAAAAAGAAAAAAGATAGCTTCAGTGATTTTTACACCTTATGTAACCTTCTGACAAGTTCCAGGACATGCATTAGATTTTTCCCCCAGTGACGGTACTGTTTGAAAAACTTTAAAGAATTTATGAAATTCAACACCTAATATCTTCCAGAGTAAGTGCTGAACAGTTTTCTAGGATGTTGGAAGCCTTAAGGACAGGTAAAAAACAATTCAGGTCTAATAACTATCAGATCGTTTTCTTCCCAAAATACTTCCTTTCTCTTTCTTTAGTAAAGATGAATGCCACTTATATTCTGTAATATGTAATAAGAATACATAATAATGTAATACAATACTGTAATAAGAAATATCTCTGATTTAATAAGTTTCAAACAACACATGCATCTGGATGTGGATTAAAAAATAGTAAAGAAATGCATCTGAGGGTGGTTTTAAAAATAGCAAATAAAGGTAATCATGGTCTCCTGATAAACTCTCAACTACCTAGATAGAGACTGGTACCTGAGCAAATGAATTAAGTTCTTCAATGAATGCTGCTGCTTTTGTAACTGACTGAACGTTTTTAGAACTTGAAATGCAAAGCTATTTTTCTTGAATGAAACATTGCACAGTCAAAGGAATATGCTCAAATAAGGACAGTACAAAACAAAAAGGCTATAAAATTGTTTCCCTGGCCCTCGGGATAACAGATCCCATGATCTAATGAAGAAGGATGACAAATATTTGTCCATATAAGTGAATGGTTTTCCTAGAGGTCTGTTTTTCAAGAGGGCCTGATTCTGCACATATGCCTTGTTACTCACTGCTTGTAGCACTAATATTTCATGCAGGATCCAGCTCTTTACTTGCTCATATTACCCATTTTGCTAGCCAAGACCACCCTCCTAGCTTTGGGTTACTTAGCTATTGAACAAATTCTACCTTTGTTTTACTTTGAGAGCTACAGAACTTCATGCTAAATTATGTTGTCTAATTTATCTGCTTTTCCCAGTCTTGTTTTGAAAACTACCCCATAAACTCTTTAATGTGTCAGTAGCCATTCATATTCCAATAAACAGAACCTATCCCATTGCTGTACATTCTATCTATTCCATAGGTTTCCCAGCTCTTTCTTTTCTGTAGTTCTGTAGTTTTCAGCAAACTGTCTCTACATGCAGTTTGGGGGAGCATTCTAGAGAAATGCTAGAATGAAATTTCTTATCTTTAATCAGTGAAAATATTAAATTATGATTCAGGGTGTCTTTTTTCACCACAAATTATGACTCAGAAACCAGCTAGATAGCTTATAAAAATATGCTCAAATAACAGACAGGTAACTGTGGAGCACTAATCAGCATGATTAACAAACCCATCCCCAGGTAAGATTCAATCTAGTAAGTTCATCAGCTGATGAAACATGCTCCTTGTTTGGGAGATGTATTCCTTTTTGGACTAATCAGGCAGAAAGGAGCTGGTCCTATGCAAAGGAAAAAGCAAAGGACACAGACAGACATACCTGAGGTTGCATCAAAATTTATCATCACTTCTCACTATTCCATTAATTCTCTTAAACATTTCCTTCTTTTGTCATCACTCCCAAAACTATGTATATTTACTGTAAGACAATGGGTATAAACATGAAGTTGATACTTTTTCTGTTTTGAGGTAGGAACTAAAATTGTAATCTCATTTGTAATTCATTTTGAAGAAGCCATTAACCTTGTTTTCATTTTCTATAGGTTCCTTTTTATGAACTCAAATCTGTCATAGTGAAGCATATGAGAGAAGAAGGCACCAGACAATTCACTTGGGAATAATAAATACAGTTTCTGGTATGAGAGGCAAAGGAAAGCCAGGTGTGACTTCCTGGGTAGTGTGATAACCACTATTCCAAGCAAGAATAAATCTGCTCACTATTTGATTAAAAAAAGGATTGGGAGAAACAAGCATCAGTCCTAAAATACCTGCCAAACCTATAAAGAAAAAAAACTATGCACTCAGAAGAGCAAAAAAGCACTTTTCTTTATTAATCATAAAACAAAAACTGGCATAGAACCCAAACCCTTCTTCCACAGAAGTTGTCACAGACACCCATGATAGCAGAAGGCATTTCCTGATCATAATTTTGCATGCATAACTTGCGTACATTGTTTTTGCCAGAAAACTAATTTTGGAATAATAGACTCAGCCAACATGAGAATGAAGTGTGTACCCCAGGATTCAGCAGATGCACATGGGACTGCCAAACTAAATTTATGAAATAAAAAATATTCCACTTGGACAAATATGGAGAAATGGTTCACCAGAAAAACTCCAAAATCAAATATGTCATAAATTCCCCAGTGGCTTTTCACAACCTTTACTGCATTAGTAGAAATACAGACCACAGTGTAGCATCTGAACATTGTTAAAAGATGCAGACCACACAAAGAGTTCAACAATACTTCCTTGGGAGAAAATATTATTACTTCCAGTACTAGTCTCTTTGACCATATGTGTTAGTGGTTTAAGGAAATGTTTTTCCCTCTTTAGGAAAAGACCAGATAATTTCATTAATCCAAGATAATATGATATTCTACTTGGAGACATATTTTGTCATCACTCACACAAGGTTTGTTAAATATACCCAAGTAAGCTCTGAGCAACTCAATGTACAAAATTAATTTCTCTGATCAAGACAAAGCCTAAAATAGCAAAATATTCCCATCTCACTCTTAGAAATGACAGTTCGATTTCCAGTTATACTGTCATTTAAGACAGTTTTTAACAAAAGCTTTAAAACATATACAAAATTGCCCACTGTTAATCAAGGAGACTAGGTCTTCAAACAAGGTTGATACTTTGGACAAAACATGGTAAGTCCACGACCCTGGGAGAAGACAGTAAGGGAGGACTTTAAGCTGCTGTACAAAGTTTGGTTAAGGAATGAGTGAAACAGACTTCCTTCTCTGCTTTCCTCCTTTAAAATCAACTTTTCATATTGCCAGAATTTGCTTTCCTTGAACTAATAGATATTTCTACTGTTACTCATTCAACTTGAACAGGAGCCTTGAAGGTAGTGAACCCTCAAAAAGCAGTGCTATATGTATCTTTTTCTGTTATTATTTGCATTATTCTTTCATTCGATCATTATTTTTAATGTAAAGTGAATAACAATCTTGTTTATGAGAAGAGTACTCTTGAACATAATCAAAACCTTGCTATATGATTCATTTTTCCATTCCATACATATATTTCAACACAGATAATGACATCTGGAGTTATGCCGTATACACAGGCCCTGATCCAAAAGCTTTTGAGAACAGCCTATGTTCATTTCAATTGGCCCTGGATTGGGTTCCTAACCTATACTATATTGGCTCTTTATTTCATACATAATTAATATCAGAGGAAATTTATTGGTAACAAAAGGCATATGGTGATTCACCAAGGACATTGAAAAGTGAATTTTTAGCCTTTCATTTAATTGGAAAGCAGCAGGACACGTTAGCGAACCTGATTTACCAGTGTCTGTGCCTTTTCCATGTTAGTCCACACTACCTTTAAGTAGCTCTCTTATTAACAATAAAGAAGCTCTCTTTATTGTTACATAATTATTCCTAGCATGGCTCATCATCAAAATGCCTACTGGTAACAAGAAATATAGATAAATTCCCTTGTATCTCTCAGATAAATTCCAGTCGTGATCATAATTTTCCTAGATTATAAGGATATGACTCTTCCTGATCTTGTGTTAATCTTTTTTTTTTTTAATAGAAAGGGTGCTGTCCCTGGCAAATGTTATTGAAATAATGCTTTACACCTTCCTGTCCAGAAAAAACCCAAACATTATGATGGATTCCTACTGTATCTTACCTTTCTTTATATTATGAGCTCTCTGTTTCAGTAAAGTTCTGTCAGGATTACTTATTTGTCCATCTGAAATTAGTGGGATTATTCACATGAGCAAATAGAATAGGATTTGGCCTTTACCTTATACTAATTACTATAACCCTTGATTTGCAAAATAGCACCAACCATTAAATGCAGTCAGTGGTAAAAAACAATTTTGTGTTTCTACTAAACCAGTTTTGGCCTAATATATTTCAGATGTAATACACTTACCACTGAAGGGGAAAG
This sequence comes from Pseudopodoces humilis, assembly GCF_049639895.1. NCBI lineage: Eukaryota > Metazoa > Chordata > Aves > Passeriformes > Paridae > Pseudopodoces > Pseudopodoces humilis. Next base: position 10,214,026 of record NC_142215.1, on the reverse strand, counting down.
AACAAAAATAAAACAAAAAATTCAAGAACAACACAAAGCAAACACAAAAGAAAGCACAGAAAACAAATATTAAAAAAGATAACATACCTAAACCCTAGACTGTGTTCCTTAAAAGCTTAGATGAATATGCTTCTCTTTACAAACACTTCCTTAGCTGAAAAGTAATTCCAGTCTGCCAATATGTAAATGTTTTGCATGACTGTACTTTGGATTAATGCTACCTGCAGGCAAATATGGATTCCTGTCAATCTTCAATTCACCACAACTACAGAAATTAATTTTTCTTAACTATATCCAAAATCAACTTGACTGAAAAAGAATCGGTTTATCTCAAGAAACATCTTGCATACAAAAAATTGCAGTCAGCACACAAGTAATATCAGTATTTACAGATCTTAAGGCTGTCTCCTAATTTAACTGTATATTTAGTTCTTTTTCTCCTCCAAAATACAGGGCTAAAGGATATAGGAAGGCATGAGGGCGGCTGCTATTACAATGGAGACTACACTGGGTACAGCTTAATGATGTCATATCAGGGTTGAAATATGTTTGATATTCTCAGGCTAAACCCCTGGTTGTTTCAACAAAAAAACAACCTTAGCATCCTTATTGCTTAGTATCCTTAGCAATACTCCACCTCTCCTGACCCCGGGGGGCAAAGATGTAGTAAGTGTCACCAGACCATTTGGCCTTTGAAGTACTTGCGTTCTTGAAGTCCTTTTGTGTAACACACAAGCTCATCTATTCCTACTTTTCAGCTCCTGTGTTCAATACGTGCTCATTTGAGTCCATAAACTCTAGTACTTGAAATTCTATTACTATGGCAGAGCACAGTAGCTCAGGAGATGAGCTGATTCTCAAAACACATCTTTCAAAAACATGAGTTTAAAGGACAGCAGTAATTTTAGAGTATCGACATTTTTATAAGTCTTTTTGCCCCATATTTTACTGCTTGAAACAAGCAAGAAATTCACTTTCTCAACATTGAAGACATTCTGTAGACACTGAATGATAACATTTCCTCAGAATGACTAAACTCCCTAACAAAATCACTGCTCTCAGACAACACATTTTATATGTTTTTTATCAAAAATGTTTTAGTGTTGAAACTCACCTTTATTACTCAAATTCCTCTAATGACACAATCAATAGCCCTATAATCTAAATCGTCCTTTTGTTCAAAGTGAAAATATTCTCTCTCAGGAGAAACAACTTTAATAATTTCAAGATGTTGCTGGAAAAAGGCTACTGGCTTGAGTAGCCCTTCTTGGCAAGTCCTTGTAACCAGTGTTCACCACACCCTGATGAGAAAGCAAAATAAATAGTTGTCAAAGCTTTCATGTGTTGGAAACTTTTCACATATTCTCCACAGATCTGATGCCTGCTTTATGCATGCTAGTAAATCAAATTTGCATATTACTACAGACATGAGTTACTAAAGCTTTCTTTTACAAGTTAAGGTTTCTGTGTAAAACTAATAGCTTATTCTGATGCATGACCAAAGAAATTCAGCAATTTTGTCAGGAAGCCAGAGATTAAATGAGCTGGGAGGCCAGTCAGGGAACTGGTTACAAAACCATATGGTGCTTATTTTTGAGAAGAAGAAATCAAGTACTTCTTCAAATGAAAAAACACCTCATGGTTGTCTGATAAGAATCACATTGCACAATGTGTTTCACAGATTAACTGCACTCCAGACAATCCCAAGGAAGAAGATAGTGATACCTTCAAATCTTAAATTCCTTGCAAGTACATCTGGATTTATACCACATCTCTAACATCCCCTAGTATTATTATGAAAGCAGAACATCAAAAAAACCCAAACAAATCCTAATGCCATGCTCTGAAAACAATTTACATTGAATTCTGGCCTTGAACATTGTACCCTAAGTTTTTGTTTCTTTCTTTCATTACACCATTCCAGGACAGCCATCTGGACATTAAACTCACCAGTTTATCTCATATGAAGTCGCACATGTTGGCTTCCATACCCATCCTGGAGTAAATCACACCATAATAATGAAGTACGGCAGCCCCAGAAGTCATCGATACAGGGTAAAATTGAAATACCACACCTGGACACTTCACCTGGCTCTCCAGAACAAGCCATTGCAGTGATCTGTGATCTGGGGGACAGTGGCAGCAAGCATTCTACTTCACAGCCCACAGCCCAGGCTGGTTTCTGATGGGATTTATCCTTCTTGGGTAAATCCACAAATACTGAAATGAGAGCATTTTAAACTGCTTCAATTAATGGATCTTTACAAACATATAGTTGCACCTTCACATCATCTTACTATTCAACACAGCATAACTTTGCTTTTCCACATCACAGTGGAATTTAGTCCTCATCAAAAAATTATATTAATTTTAATGGTAGTCCCATATAATCTACCATTCATATTAAAAACTGTTCTATACCGCTACTTTGAAATTGTGAAAATATGTAAATCTCTGAAGTGGTTTCTCTTTTCCTATATCTGGAATTAAACACTCAAAATTCTTGATAATGAAGGAACTCATTTAAAAGCATTTATGGATGTCATTGTTTAAAAGGATGTTTCCATGCTTATAAAAGTCACAGTGCATAAAACGGGCATAATTATCTCTGACTAATATTCCAATTTGTGGTTTTATTACTTATGAAAGACTTTGCTTTATTACCCCAAAACACTTTTGTAAGGACTCCATGACAGACTCGCAGTGACTTCAAGGAAAGACAATCTTTATTACTGTAATGTTGATTACTTTTTCCTTTGTTAGAGCAACACTGACATTATTTGTACTTTCCCTGCGCATCAGTTATTTCTAAATACTGGTGTATAATCTACACCTGAAAAATGTCAACTTCTGCAGGATGAGTCATTTCTACTTTACTCCCAGCCTCAGCTCTGTATAATTACTGATCATTGTTTCATGGACTCCATCATACTCCTACTGCTTAGGATTGAAGATTTCTTCCCCAATTTAGTGTTTAAGAAAGCAAACCAAACAAGTTTAATAGGTCTTACTAGAAATGGTAACTCTTACTAGAGAGGGTATAGGGAGTATGTCATACACATGGGTGCTTTCAGAAGTAAATACAATTTATTCATTACTTTCAGTCTGAATTGAAAATTACTGGGAAATCATTAGCAAAGCAAATACTCTAAATCATTGATTAAAAACAGGTAAAATGTAAACATGAAGCCATTACTCACTAATAGATTTTAGTAAATACCTAGATACGTGCATATTTCACTATGCATTTTATGCTAATAGGGACGTATGTTTGAGTTCTCCAATGCCATAAGCAGAATCTTACTTGGAACAAGACCTGAACTAATATAAGTTCCACTTTTACAAATACCACTTTTAAACACTAGCAGGCAAATCATACCTGGTACACGAGGGAGTAACCTGTTCATGTATGAGCAGTGCCTGTGCCATCCAGTTCCAGCTGGCTCCAAAACCCATATTAACAGCCTCTCACCCTCCAAAAGCTGCCAGCCTAGCACAGGGCACTCCTGCTCACACACATCATCTCCTAAGGCAGGAGATGGGAAGAGATACAGAGACACACGTGGAGTGCTGAGGAGACAGGCAGCTGGTGAGGCACTCCTGGAAGCAGACCCTGCTCAGCAAAGGAAGTTCCCTATTTGAGGAACAGGAGCCCAGGGATGACCCACGCTGGGGTAGGGACAGCCATGAGGGATGGGGGTCAAACAGTTGCACACAACCCCACATTCAGAGGGACTGCGATGGACTGGGTATAATGTGCCCAGCTGAGCCTAGGAAGGAAGAAAAAAGATGATGTTCTTCTTAAGCTGGACCTGGGAAGTAAGGAGGCAGCTTATTTTAAATTATGTTCTCTTTTTCTGGATATTGAAATAAATTATTTTAATTTTGCATTAATTAGCAATGAATTAACTAAAATTTCTGGTAACCCCATGACAGAAAGAAACCTTCCAGATAGTTTTTGAATTGCAATGTTTTGCTTCAGTGCAAAGCAAAGCGGAACTTTAACCAGAATATTTTATAACATGTTAAAAGTGTTCTAGATTCTAAGCCATATTTTCTTACTCTACCTGGCATCAAATCTTCTGACAGCAATTCCCATTGCTTTGGCAGCTACTGCTGCAGTCAGCCCAGCAATGCCACCACCAATTATCAGCATCTAGAGAGATCAAACAGAGAGTAAAGTGCATTCTATGTTCACTTATTCCATCACATGCTGTGTCTGCAATATGTCTTATCTTCAAAAGCACTTGAACTTTAAAGAGCATCAGAGGCTAAAAATTGTTAAGTAGTTCAGAGAAATAAAAAAAAAACACCAACAACTTATCTCAACAATACAATATTGTTAAACAGCTGGTTTGGTCTATAAGAGCAGGTGGTCATCTGTACAAAAAGTACCAGATGTAGAAAATAAGAGAAAAAAGTTAGAAAAAATAAGTTAAACAAGACATGACTAGACGCACTTTTTCTGTTCCACAGGACATAGACCTTAACTCAAACTTTGATAGCAAAGGATGCTGACATTATTAGTTATCCAGTTATTTCATTATTATTATCCAGTTATGCAAATGCTTTCCTTTACTGTAGCTTTTCTCAGCTATGAATTCTGACAGGTATGCTGCAACAGAAATCACAGGGCGGGGCTCAGTCTCAGAGTGAAGACATAGTCTGGCATAAGGTCCTTTAAAAAACAGTGAACATCCTTCTGAAGCAGGGTGTGACAACAGATTCTTTACACTGAAAATAATTGATCAAGCATTTGCCAAAAATAAATGAAAAATGCCAGGCTGAATTTAGATGTACATAATACATTCACTACAAATTTCAATTGCCTTTGGTTGCACTGTATTAAGGCAGGTTAGAGCAAACAGAAGTCCTTGATGTTGGCGTCCTGCCCAAACAGAAAGCCGATCTAGTAAAATATCTTTTTTGGGACCATCCTGGGAAGAATCTAGTCCTGAGTCCTAGAGGAAGTCTTAAAAGGTTCTGATCAAGTAAATTCTGTACTCAGAAATGCTCAAATGCAATTAAATCAACTTTTAGAAGATGGCTTAAATATCTAAAGACAGTACAAGGAATCAGATGCTATTAGGTATCAGCTGATAAGCCTATACCTGTCTGCCAGCCCACCTGCAAATAACATGAACAGCACAAAGGGCTGCCCATAGCTATTCCAGGAATTTACAGCACAGATCCCCTTGGGTAAGGTAGGACATTGATGAGCATATACTTTATATGAACTGGGAAATAATTCCAATATTTCAGCTCCCTTAAAAAGGAAATATGTTTGAAACATAGAGACTGCCTGCATTGTTAAATCATACAAGAACGCTTAAGTATACGTTACTGCTCAAAAATATTTTCAATTTATTGTTCCTCATTCAAAGAAGTGGAGGTAGCCCCAAAAATATTCACTAAAATGATGTTTTGTGTGAACATTGTGTAGCTACGTGGAGCCCACTAGAACGTACAGGCTTTTTTGTTTCCAACATCTAATACTTGTTTTACTTGCAATTTTTGTTGGGTTTTTTTTACTCATTGGGGAATTAAGAAAAGAATTACTGATTTCTTCAAAGAGTTATGTAGGTATGTAGTAATTTGAACAAGAACTGCAGCTGTTTTGTGCTTGTTCTGTCAACAAAAGATTTTCAAACCAGATAACTAAGGGTTTCTCAGTCCTTTATAGTATTTGGCCTAATGGCCAAGCAACTTCAAGATTTCACTTAACAAAATGGAACAATTTGAAAATCCAGTTATTACCTTTATACTGTTCTTAATTTAAACACTTTTCTTCTTTCAAAGCTTAAAAATCAAACTAAACTAGTCAAAGAAGTAAAATCCTCTTTATCCCAAAGGAGTAACAGATATGAAACCAATTTAATATCAATGATCTAAATGCTGAAGCAAGGTGCATCCTAGGCAACTCTCCTGACTCCTTGGTTATAGACAGCAGAGAATTTAGTCCACTGTCAGTACTGCAAGAGAAGATAGGCAGTCATTCCTATACATATTATACTAATATATATACTATATTCCTATAGTTCCTATACAACTCTAGAAAATTAATAATTTGTAGCTAAAGGTATGTAATAATTTTTCCTTACTGAAATTAATAAAAAATTTTTTCTAGGTTTACTGAAGTGAAATTCCATGCAATGGCAGGAAATGAAAGACTGGCAAAAACAAGAGTTGCTAATACCCAAGTAGAGCCAGAGCAAGACAGACATTGTATACACATGCTTTCTGTACTAGAAAAAAACCTGTTGTTCTTCTGTGGGTACCATCTGATTCAGTGTCATGGCCATACAGCTGAGGTAATAATTTATTTTGGTACACAGGCAAATAAAAGGAGAAATGTTAAAACCAAATATTTTAAGAGAAGTTGGTATTAAAGAAAAAAACAACATTGTTTAAGGCCCTGTGTTAGAACATTGGAGGGAAATCAGAGAGTTTGACACAAGGTTAATTAGATTTAAATAGTTTCAGGGAGAGAGAGAGAGAGAATGTGCTATTCATCTTTGTAACCAGATTGCTTAAATTTACCAGAGCTGTCATCGAGACCTTTTAGAGACTAGTTGCATGATTTTGTTTATGGTTCTGTAAAGAGAAACAATATTGACTGCTGACATTTATCATGGCTTGTAATTTTTCCTCCCCTTAACTTCACTGTGGTTGACTACATGAAAAGTGATTTGTTTTGCTTCATTTTCTTCATCAAGAAAAAAGAAGAGTACCCCTTTTAATAAGGTAAGAAGATGTAAGTGAAGGCCCAAGCCTAGATTGTGAGGCTCTTTCAACTGGAAACACCCCATAATCTCCCTCCAAGATGGAAAAAATAATCTTTTCCTATGGTTTACTGAAAGTGAGGAGAGCCAAACCAGGGGGGTACATAATAGAGACCTCCTTCCATCCACTTGCAAGCAGAGGGGTCACAGAAAACTGCTTTGCACCATTTGTGCTGATCTGGCCAGGGTCAGAGTTAGTACGTAGACAAAGGGGTCACTGCCACCATTTGCACAGAGCTGGCACCATCTGAATCCGAGTGAGGTTTCTCATTGGGATGATGTGAGAAAACCGAAAACATAAGACCAGACATAAATTTTTCTTAAAGCTCATCAAATTTAAGGAAAATTTTTCATAGAAGTACAGATGTTGTAGAATTTAACACTAAAAGTTAAGCTCATTGTTTATGGATTCTCAAGCCACTTAAGGTATCCAAATCCTGGACAGTTTTTGTGTAAATAAAAATCCCAAAAGTTGTTGTTTTTCTACATATACACACACACACTTAGAAGAGTGTCCCAGGGATGGGCTCAAACATCCACTTCCTATAAAAGTGCACCTAAAGTTTTGCTTTATACAGGCAGCAGAAGAGAAATGCATAAAATTACTTTGCTACAGCCTGTTACGCATGATGTGGAACACAGAGAACTACATTCAGTCTTAACCTCCACAGTGGAATGCTATATCATACACAGTGATATGAAAAACTCTTTTCAGATGATTTATGGATACAACAGTGGCAAGGCAGCAAGTGGCAGGGAAAATACCTTGTTTAATGAAGCAGTTGTGTTTGATACCTTTACCAAATTGATTCTGCTTCAGATGAACTGGTACAAATTTAAAACTGTTTCAATATGCAGCCTATGTACATAAATAATTGGTTCAGCATTCAAACTAGTTGTTTGTGTTTGGCAGTTTTTTTAATGAATTCCTTATAGAAATCTAACTGGCTTTGAAAGCAGTTCCAAATCTGAATTGTTTCAAAATGTGTCTTATATTGAATGACAACTGCTCTTGACTATTGTTTGGCCACTAATGCAATGTGATACTACATGGGGAGCCAGAATTCAGAACCAGCAGGGAGAATTTTGCACCTTTAATTGTCAGAGGCTGAAGTTTTGGGAAGGTAACAAATTCTTCTACCAAATTCATACTGTCCCTGGGGCAAGGCCTCAAAATAAACACAGTAGCTTCAAAGACAGTATTATGGGTTACACTTCAGCCTGCAGACAGTCCTGGTTGCGTGTTGTGATCACTTCATACTTCCCATTGCAAATAATCTTAGATTACAGCCCTATTTATGTGAGAGATTATTATGGAAAAATAATAAAAAGTGGTATGTTAAAGCTATGCCAAATATAAGACACATTTATCATCCTGTCAATGGAATTTTTTACCATATGTCTCAATGGATTTACTAAAATTAGTTTTGTTTTATACCTATAATAGCTATAGGTCTTAGGCCATGTATAACATATTTCACAAAAAGAAAGACTGTTGTTCAAGCAGCAGGAAAAAACCCAAAACGCATGACACATGTGCCCTAAAAAAAAAAGTTCAACTTTTTGGGAAAGAAGTCAAAACCACTTCTCTAGATTTGCCTGTGTAAAGGTGAAGCTAGAAAATGAGGGAGTATCACTTAAGCTCAAATTGTTACAGTTTCTAAACCGATGATCATATTTAGTTGACACAAATTAGTCTTCAGAATAAATATGGTTATATTATTCACAAATTACAATCTTATCTTTAATTATATATAATTTTCAGACAGTAATTGCTACCCTGGTTTGTCTGCATTGCTCAGCAGAGAATTTTGCTTTTTGTCAACTTTATGTTCCACTTTCAATTTTTCAATTATAGCTGATGTTTTACCAAGGAGTAGATACCAGGACAGTGCAACCCACTTTTCACTGATGACATTTCTTTGATAAATCCCACACTATAGGTGTTCACTATTAAGTTCTTATAGTGAACACCTCTAAAACAGAAGATAAAACTAAATACAAAGGCTTTTGTCATTTCCAGATCATATAAATTTAGTTTTATTTACTTTCAAAGGCACAGATTTCAACATCTAATGGATGTTTGACACGGTTTCAGCAGCAGACATGGTTTCTCTGAAGTTTGAAAATTCCATCCATATATCCAATCCAGTAAAGCTTTATGCACATATATTATTCTTAAAGAGGTATAATCACTGGTTGACCTTAGTGGGATGGTTAGCGTGAGAGAAGGTGACAGGATTGGGCCCCAAGTTTTCATAAATAATACAGAACAACTCCAGATGAGCATTCCACTCTTAGTTTTTATAGTGCCTTCCACAGCCAGCCCACATGGTCTCTCACACACGTTCCTACATGCCAGAACAATAACAAATTAAAGTTTGGTTTGTAAAATAACCTTGGCTCAGATGCTGCTTATACAATTTTGCATGCTGTTTACTCTGAAAAAGGTGTGGAACTGACCACAATGAGGCGACAACCTCAATTCCACTCACACATGAGGTGAGAAAACCAATAACAAAACTGCAGGATTAGGAAAAGGACACTTTGTTTCTCCTGGCTTGCCTGTGAATAAAGCGTGTTTTATTAAAAAAGAAATAAAGCCTCTTTGTGAAGCACACTAAGGTACATCTCTCTTCCTCCTTAGTACCTATATGCATACAAACATTACGTATATATATATGTGTGTGTGTGTGTCTGACTGTACACAAATACCCATACTACACATGATGATCCATAGAAGGAGGAGTCCTAGATTATTATTGCCCTATTTTACCATCCCTTGCAGTCAGTGAGGATTTTCATTGACTTCAGGGAAACTGGATTTCTCTAAGTATTACACTCCCTCTGTGCTGAGCACCGGTTCAAGGACATTATTGCACCAAAACCCTGCCTATGCCTGCAGAACAAAGTTTGAGTGATTGAAGGGTCACATTCTGCTTCCCTGAACTATTTTGATTTACCTTCATGACTTGATACTCCAGAATACCCTTAAAATCCAATATTGTCTGTTCAAATAGTAGCCACAGAGAATAAGGGAAATACCTTGGAAGCTGACACAGTTTCATATTATTTCTGTACAATTCAATGTGAATATCTTCAAAAACATCAAGTGGACCTGAAATTTAGCCCCAAATTAGAACAATTTAAAGAGGGAAAACAAATGTTTCACCACACCCACGTAATTTCAAAGGGCTTTTTGTAATTTTTTTTTAAATATTGTATACAACCAAATGCCTGATTGCAGACATCTTGATAAAACTTGGTTGTTCCCATAATTAACTGGGGATACCCCAAGCTACATTAATTACTAACAGAGATGCAAAAACTGAAGTATGTTTGCTTAAACATACAGTCGTTTCAATGCCAGAAAACATTCTACAAGAGATTACACAGACCAAGCAGATACATGTGGAGGGACATTTCTATTAGAAACACTCTAAACAAAGACATCTAGTACAGAGTACATTTTGCTTAAAAGATATACACATGGCATTAGAGCAAATCTGGGAACAACTATAAGAACTTTAATTGACTGAAAAAATAACTGCCAGGATTTATAATTCTACAAAGAGAAGTGTCATAACGAGTTCACTTGAAAAAAAAAAAAAAAATCTCAGTTCTATCCTGCACGTGTGCACTTTATATTTTCAGGCCATTAAGGCAGCAAAAACTAGAAGAAAAAGAAATTATTTTTTTAAGTAAAAAGGAAAACTCTTATTTGTGAAGTACCACAGGAAAACTGAAGGTTTTTGTTACAGTTCTGAGAAGATACATAATCAGCTTTGTTAAAGGAAGAAAAAGTGCTTCAGATACACTCCCCAAATGAATAGCTCTCTCCAGTCTTTGGGAAGAGAGGCAGTAATTCCTCACTATCAGCAATTACTATACACAATGCACTTGCAGTATCTCAGCTGCTTGGTTAATGAGGAACAGGTAAAGTAAAGCACAATGTCCCTCTAATCCCTGCCCATTTGCTATAGGAAGGAGAGAAACACAACATACCTCTGATGTGAGTTCTAAGTAACATGAAGGAGAAGCAAAAATAGATTCTGGAAATGCTTACCCTATATCCTGTTCTACCCCATATGGCTAATGGAATTATACAAGTCTAAGAAACAAAAGATTCAACCCACGGTAATTTTTGTACACTAGATTCTTCTAAGGTCAGACAGAAAGGCACTGTTCTCATTTTATTTATAAGTTCAAAAGAATATTCTAATATTTTGCACACTGGTTGCACAATATAGGAAGAATTGGCTTGCAGCACTAGCCTTCAATCTGTAGTCACTTCTATACATCATCTACATCTTTGAATTTAGATTCTAGTTTTATACTGGAAATGGTACTTTCATTTATATACCAAATTTAAAAAGGCTTAATCGATCTCTTGCACAACCTGTCACAGCTTCAAACACTATTGCCCAGTGAAATACTATTCTAGAAATTTGTGCAGAATAGACCACATTGATTAAAAAAAACACTTTAAACATACCATTTCTGTTAGTACAATTATTTCCATAACCATATCTGGGGGAAAGGTAATTTTTTAATTATCTCTATATATGCAAAAGCAGTAAAAGTTCTGGCAGGCCTAGAATCAACAGGATCCAAATCTCTGTAAGACTTTTTTGAAAATGGGCAGACTTTAACTTGAGAGCAAGACTGTGAAATATATTTTCAGACTCATACTTCTCCCCTCTAGTAAACTTGTCATTGTAACACCTTTATTCTCAGCCTCAACTTGTGTACATTTCTAAGCTCACTAACGTACCTGTGCCCAAAAGAAAAAAAAAAAAAAGAAAAAAAAAAGATTCTTCAGAACCATGAATCAACAACCTAAAACCCAAACAACTCGTTCTAAGCCCAAAGACAGACTGTAATCAAGCCAGAATGGGATCTGAAGCTAAACATTGCTGCTTTCTCTTACATTCTCTTTGTTTACTTTATGAAGCTGGAGATTATTTCAAGTTTTTGCTAATGAAACACAGCATTGTCTAAATCTGGAGCTTCATAAGCTCCCATGAGTATCTTTAATTTGCAAACTTACCTGTCTTAGGCCTGACCCTCCTCTAAGCACATTTACCAGATGGTCCAAATTACATTGGGTATTATTAGGTACAATACAATAGACTACAACCACTACATCAAGTAAGTGAGCTGATAAAAAAAAATCACACTTAAATTTTGAATGCTTGCCTAAGATAATTAACATTATTATAGGGTAAATTTAAGTCCTCCATATGTAGAACAGAAAGAGTAATTACAGGAAATTTTGCTACAGCATTTGAAGAATTCAGATAAAATTCTTCATTCTATGGTTTTGACTAGGATGTGAAATAGGTCAATTGATTAAATATTTTTGGGTGCCATAAGCAAAACCACAGGAACGCTTCTGAATTTTATGGTCCTGGAATGTTCTAGTTATGCAAATAATTTTGAATAATCATGCTTTATGGCTTAAAACAAATTTAAAAGTCATTAAGAATATGAGCCAGTAAACACTTTAGTGTATATGTACAACGTTAGTTACAATCATGCTTCTTCCTGCAGGTCAGTAAACTCATTAGTTACATGTATTTTCTGAACAAAAGTATTATGTCCTTCCATTAAGAAAGGACAGATAATTGTAAAATACTGAATATCGATTGTACAATTCTTTTGTTTTAAAATCTTTAGCCATTTCACATGTAGTAGACATCCCATATAATTCAACATATTGCTGGACTTGGACATTTGGTTTTAGTAGATTTTGCTTTCTATATCTACATCCATTCTCCTAGTGATAACAGCACTAGCTTTATTGTTCCATTCCACACAGATCATAGACTGTGCATTCAATCTAATAATTTATACTGCTTCCTTTCTGACACAGTATCTGTTGGATAAAATCTGTTTAAAATCCCCTTGCAACTAGTATTTCGTGCATCCAAGTCTAACCATCTCCAGAAAATTAAGATTTTTCACAGCTCTTCTCAGCCTCGATATAGTTGGCAGCAATTTAAACTACATCCTTATGTCTTCTTATATTCTAAAGAAACTCCAACAGATTAGTTTGGGACAAAAAAAAATTATAAAATACACACATAGCCAACTCCAGGTTGAAGTTCACTGGATAAAGCAATACATTTTGCAATAAGACATAAGATCTTTTTAAAAATAGCAGCCACTCAGCGTTAGCAGCTATTGAATGGTTAACACAACACCACAACACTTGTGTTATTTATCCATAGCTGTTCACAGAATACACTATCAGTTTTCCAGGAATTCAGGAAAAATTAGCCCTTCATTGAGGAGTTAATAGCAAAAACCAGCAAAGTACACAAAAAAGATTTGTGAGGGAAGGTGCAGGCAAGGCATTTTAAAAGCATATTTCCTTTTTAGCTGAACAGTGGCATCCAACAATTTACCAAGATAATCTTCAGGGGTTTGCCATTGCTCTCAGGGGAAAGGCAAGTGTATTTGAAGAATATAATGAGGCATAGAACATTTGTAACTTGTTTCCATACAGGTGGAGTATAAAGCAAGAAAAGTCACCATCTTTTCAATCACGACAATCTATGAAGTGTATTCTAAACATGGAAGCATTACTAGTATGAAATACTTTTGCAGTTTGCTTTAGAGAAGGATTAGCATCTCTTACTGTTTGTTGGGTTTTGGGGTTTTCTTAATTTATTTGCAGGGGTGTCACTACTTGCAAAGCAAGGAATTTAAAGGCCTCATTTAGCAGCAGAAATTAATGTGATAGACTTAAAAATGTTTAGACTTACAGGTATTCACACTATTGCCTTTTAGTGATTACGGCACAACCAGCCAGCAGTGTATATGTGTCAGTGGCAGCAAGCCTGGCCGCAGGCTACTGTTTGTGTATTTACTATGCCTTTTAGAGTTCTACTATGGATTACAGTGAAGAATGCCACTAATCTAGTTTAACTATGCCTATAATAGTCTGAACAAAAAAAGTGGCACACACGTGTACACAACAGTATACACACTTAACACCATAGTTTTGTAAAGGCCTAACTCATTCAGTTCTTAGAACAGGAACTGCACTTGAACAATATCCCTCACATGATTCATTACACTTTCGCCTCAAAGGCTTCCTGCCATAGGAAATATTTTAGTTTTTTCATTTTATTTAATTCTTTCACATTCCCTAGGCACTTCAAATGAAATGAAGTGCTCAAATATGCCTTTATGGCAACATAATTCCCATATTCTATTGATTTCTTTTTGCTTTCTCTAATTTTTCATTGAAATCTTCAAAGAATGTCCCTAAGGAAGCAATAGCATATTAATTATTGTTTGGTTTATTCTTACAAGAACAGTAATTTAGATCATTTTATTATGTTCCAGACAATGATTGCCTAACCAGATAATGTAAGCAAAGTAAAGTAAACTGGAAACTGAGTTTAATTACAAAAACAATTGCTTGGATTGCATTTGCAGTTGAGAAATACCAATTAATTCAGTTCACAGTGCAGGGATGATTATCACAATATCACACGGATAAACAAGTAATGCAGAAAAAAGCTTTCACCAAGGAGTAAATTATGCAATTGAAAAAAGATTGTAAATAGGTGCTGTAGTATCTCTGCAGAGACTCCTAATCTTGGTTTTACTTGCCACAAGATTGTCCCAGATAAAAATACTATGGTGGCCAAATGAGTGTTTTAACTTATAGCAGATACATTATTCACCAGAAAATTGTACAACAGTTGGAAGAGACTTATCCTGCTCTTATTGGCATCACAGTGATAAAACTGTTACAGAGTCATTATTTCAGCCCAACAAACCTGAAGATGATCTTCTGGAACCACATATACAATTCTTAAATGCAGCATGCATTATTCTTGGTATAGAAAGTAGGCACTTTAGAACTCATACCTGTGTTCATAGATGTGGATAAATCAGTTTCATACCATTTGGGAAAATGCATTCCAGTAGCTATAACTTGTTTAGCATCATGAAGTAAATTTGGTGGATTACAGGTAGATTTGAAAAGAGATTGTGGGGGGAGATTGTTTACTTTAAAAATTTTCAGTACGGTACATTTATTAATGCTCTTGAAAGATACTGAAAGACTCAACCTGAAACCAAGAAGGCAAGATGGGACAGACTAAGACAGGCTGAGAATGAACATCCTCTAAAATTTTTGTTTTATTTTCAACTCCATGAATGACCACACATTTCAATTCAGTCCACTGACAGTTTAATTACATAAACAAGTCTACTGGACCTGATGAGATGCATCCCAAGGTCCTGAAATAATTGGCTGGAGTAGTTGAGAAGAATTTCTTCATCATATTTGAAAAGTCAAGGCCATCAAGCAAAGTCACAGTAACTGGAAAAGTGGGAATAACTCATCCATTTTAGAAGAGGCTAATAAGGACCACCATAGGAGCTACCAGCCAGTCAGGCTCATCTCAGTGCCCAGTCACATCAAAGAACAATCCTCCTGCAAGTTATGTCGCCACTCACATCAGAGTCTGCAGTGACAGGACAAAGGAGAACTGATTTAAAGTGAATGGGGATAGACTTAGATTGGCTCTAAGGAGGAAACACTTCTGTGAGACACTGGAATAGGTTGCCCAGAGAAGCTGTGGATGCCTCATCCCTGGAAGTGCTCAAGGTCAGGTTGAGTAACCTGATCTAGCCCATGGATGGGGGTTGGACTAGAGGATCTTTAAAGAATAATTCCAGTTCAAAACATCTTATGATTCATTAGCTAAAAACCAAAACTCTATGGATCAACAATGTTTGTGAAAGCATATGTATAGACTCATGTTTATCAGGGAGATTCATGACCTCATTTTGTTCTCAGTAGGAGTTCAAATACATTAAGCATGCAGTCCAACTGAGCTTTGAGTAAATAAACAATTTCTTATAAGTTCTTACAAATAGCATGCTTAGTGCATTCATCTTATATTTGTCACAAAACACTGAATCTACTGTGACATCAAGTTCCTACAATTCTGCCTGATGTCTACATTTCTCTGGAGTTTTGTAGGATTTATTTACTCTGAAATGATGAAATATCATCTTTCTATTCCTTCAGGTAGTTTCCTTAACCACCAGCAGGATATTAACTGATTTTGGAAAAATACTGAGCACAAATTTCCAAAACTTTCTATAAGTTTCCCTTTTATGTCAGTTTCATAATTTATTTCATGTGTTCCATTGCACACCAAAACATTTGAATGAGATTCAGGGCTGACAGCCTACAGAAATCATAAGAGTAGTCTCTGTCAAAAATAGAACTAGTAGTTTTCTTTTACTTTGGACTAAGCTCCCTAATTCTAAAAGCCTTCAACTCACTCTCTGAATACACAGTTCTACTGTATTTTTAAATAAGCTTACATAACCTCTTTTTTTTCCAGAAAAAAATTATGTGTTCCCAGTCAAGTTCCCATGTAACTGGTCCAGTGAATCAAGCAGCAGCTTTCATCTAAACTCTATCTACATTTTTCTCTCAAGACACGCACAAATAGCATGTGTTCTTTCAGTACACTTGTGAATGTGCTTTGAGACTATATTTTTCTTCAAATAACTTCATTCTCCTTTAATAAAGTTAAAAAGAAAAGGCTTTTGCAGGCTGATTACAACACCTGTAAGACTAATTTCTTCCTTCAGTGGAAAGCATTCAAATTTTAGACAATAGATAAGACAATGTAGGCAAAAAAATCCCTTCAGCCAGTATCATGAACAGCTTACCCCAAGATTTGGTTTGGTCCTTACACTTGAAGAATCATTTGTACACCACTATTGTGAGTTGCATGAACGTTATAGACTAGCAAAGAAATCAACTTTTCTCCATTGCTGGTACTGGCTTTTAAATTCAGTGCTGTTCTTCCCTTTTATACAATAACTCCAGGTATTCTACTGCTGGATAGGAGTGATCTGTCAAATTGTCTTACTACCATGCTAGTACTGCTGCTGAAGTTCTTGGACTGCCTGTAAATCTGCATCATAAGTAAGGAGCCAAATTATATCCCAATTTTATTAGCATGAAATAATTCACTTACATTAAAGGGGGAAAATAGTTGCTTTCCCACAATATACACATTTCTCATGTTCTAGGTGCCCAGCCTCAGCCACAGATAGGTAGGATTCATTTTAACTAATTTTCAGTATCTTTTAGATGCAGATCCTGAACTATGTTCAAGTACTTTCATCAGAAGGAAAGAAACATTTTCACGATGTGTCTCACCTGTCACATCTCAGGAGGAGAATTCTCTTCTAGAGAGACACAGTCATGGTCAACATTTTTCTGCAAAAAAAACAACTGCACACTGAGCAATTATAAGAGAAAAAACAGTATTCTGTGAGCATTGTTCATCTGAAAGAACAGCAATATGCAAATACAAGACTGTTACAATACAAATGTTCTGACAGTAAATATGTCATACCAAACTTTTGGAAATATTAACATTTAATGCACACTTTTGCTGTCCCCCCTCCAAAAAGCATGTATAATCTCTGAGAACACCAACAGTATTGTGAAAGCAACTTCTTTTGGGAATAATATCTTCAGAAGGACTATCCAAAACACATAGATAGACTAATTCTGAGGAGAAATTCTTAAGCATTCACTTTTACAGAAGATTACTGAGCCACTTTAAAATTAAATCTACTGAAATCATTCTGCTTCACAGCAAAATGGAACTCATGAATTATGAAAGAAAGACACGGAGATATGTTTTGGGCTTGGGGGTTTTTGTTTGTTCGGGGTTTTTAAAATAATAATTCTTATATTGGGCAAGATTTGTTCTCAAATTTTCCCAAGACAAATGAATAATACCTTCTTACAACATCACGACATCCTGTATATTATTGTAAAACCTAACTTCTGAGTTGTTATTGATGTATTTAATAAAAAATAGGTATGGAAAGTTAATTTTTGTTTATACCACAAAAAATTTAGCCTTTTAAAATGGTCTAAGGCTACAGATTCCATGTACAATGATGACAGATTTCTTAGCTAGTGGTAAAGTTACTGTCACCTTTCTGTTGGCATTGGAATGAAATTATGCTAAAACAAAAAAAAAAAAAAACTTGCTATCTTTTTCATTACAAATTCAATGGAAAGTTTTAACAGAAAGCGAAATGGGGGATGGGATTAATTTTCTTCCAATGCATTATTTTATTCAGGGTGCAAAGGACATAAATTACATAGTTTTTAAAGTAATTTACCTTGCTGAAAACACCTTTTGGCTAAAGGAGTTGACACCCAGAGGCAGTTTGAGACATAGAAAGATTACAGGATTATGAACAATAAAACATCAAGAAGCACTACTTCCTCCCCATGTTCCTATAAGTAACAATGTTTTTTCTCCATTCTCAATTTGCACTACTTCCATCTCAATATAAATACTTTACTTTCTGGAAGTAGTGAATAATATGACAGTTCATCCTTATTTCATGTTAGCAGGGACCCCAGATCTTCTCCAGGGTTACACCGACACATCACACAGCTATGTGTGTACACCACTCTAATTTAAATGTACTTTAACTGACCTGGTGAGCTGATTTGCTTATAACTCATCATTAGTACAGGTGTTCCTTTCCCCAAGATATCCTCAAGATATCTTCTTGATTCATCTGAGGATCAAACATCTCATATGAAACAGCTTTTCTAATAAAAATCACACAAGATTGAAACCAAATGTTAACCAATAGCATCAGTAAGTAAATGAAACTATTTTCATGAAGTCTTAGGACTTGAAAGCACTCAAGACAATCTAGACCATTTTCTTCCCCAAGACAGTATCTAGTCTTTGTATGAAATTGCTGGAAATGTCAAGAACTACAGATACTACAGTATGTTAGGAAACGTATTTCCCTCTATCTTAATTTTACCGAGTATCTTGGTTTCATTTATGTGCATCTATAAATCTTCTTCACAAGAGGCATCCATCTACTTTGGGTTTACAACAGCCTTTTGCATATCAAAGAACTGATATAAAAGTTTCACTGAAGAAAGCCCAGTTCTACTTGTCTTTCCTTGCAAGTCATATCTCTAAGCACTCAGTCATTCTTATCCTTCACCTTGGTGAATAATTCTCTTCATCTGGTCCACACCTTCCCTTAATGTGACAACCAAGCCTGGTCATACTCAAGTATCACACCATAAGATGACTCCCTTCCCTATAACTTTGCAGCACTGTCAAGTCACATTGAATCTAAGTGTAACATCAAGATCTTTTTCTACAGAATTGTTAGTTACTCAGTTGTTGCTATCATGGTGTTTAGGCAGCAGATATCTCCTAAATTCTATGTGTGGGAGCTTGCCATCATCCCTGTTACTTGTATTCTTTTTCCTTTCTCAGAGAACCTCACAACTGCAAAGGTAACTTTCAATTTAAAACTTATCCTAGAATAAAACCTCCTTCCTCTCCAGCTTCATCTCAAATGCAAATTCAGGGAGTGAGTCCTTACTCATTATCCAGACCACTAATGAAAATATTAAGTGGCACTTAACCCAGGAATGACCCTGCCAATCCTCACTCAGTATTTAACTTTCCACTTAAAGAAGCACTGACACCTACCTCCTAATACTCCTACAAAACACACCAGTACACACCTGACAGAAGATGCATCAAGACTATATTTTACCAGCCTGCTTATATGAACCTCAGAGCTGATATGTGATCATTGTGATATGTCACACTGCTTTCTCCTCTAGTCACACAGAAGAAGTGCTAATGTTCCGGCAGACAGAAATTAAACCACCTTGGTATAATTTCCCCATGAAAAATTTGTTCTGACAGTTAATCACCTTGATTTGTTTTTCTTTTTTACAAATATTTCTTTTCATGGACACTGAGCTAAAGTTCACTTATCTATAACATTGCACCTGCTTTCTCTCCCTTCCCAAAAACAGGAACTGATGTTTCCCCCTTCCATTCTTTCATTCTTTTTAAAAAAACTTTAAAAAAAATTCCAGTGGAAAGTCCTGAATATTCCATTAACTGATAGTAATAAAACCCCACTATAGATACATTAGGCACGTTACTTTGCTATCAAATAGATTGCTTGCATGTCTCTTGTATATGGCAACATAGAGTAAGAAAATAGCATCAATGAGCCAGATTAGATGTCATAAAGTGCTCAGCATGTAAAGCAGGTAATGATCAACCCTTGCTATTGCAATCAGCTCCTCATCAGCTAATGTGCCATTAAGAGAAAACAGTTCTATTTAAAAACAAATAAATGAATAAATAAATAAAGCCACTGGTAAAGCAATAGAGTGTTCAAGTCATTGGTTTTCTTCTTCACCCGACTTGACAGCTGTTTTGATCACTTGCAAAAGTCTTCTATTGTAAAAATAAAGAGCTCACTGACATTTGAGGTTTAGCTTTACTCATCCATCCTCTTCCTGCAGCCTGAGACGTTGATGTGACATTAATCCTGAGCAGCTGCTTTATACAACAAAAGGAATTTGTTATGGAGTTATTTTAAAAGTGCAAGTTGCCAATTAGTAACCAAATGTATAATTTCAAAAAAACTTTACCAAACACTTGAATTCTTTCCTTGTATAGTCACATTAATTTTGATGAACGTTTTAATCTGCAGAAAGGACCAAATGATTTATCTGACTTTATTTCTGTGAAGATACTTTACAGAATAAACAGATGAAACATGGAAAAAATTGATTTTTTTCCTGTCAGGCTCAACATTTCAGATTTCTGTCACTACTAGAATAACTCAATATCTCCATTGTTTCCTTAAGTAAATTATCAATACACTAGCGTTATTCTGCATGGTCCTTAATAACCCTCAGGATAAATATGATTTACTGACATACATATTCCTTCCAGATGTTTTGTTTCCCATAGTACTCTTGATAAGAAAAAGCATAAGCAGATCTTACTCAGCTGGATTTTACTACTCAATGTCTTTAAATATGAACAAAGAGCAAAAAAATCCTTAACGATATCTTCTTTACAGTTGATTGTTTTCAACACTAGCAGATAAGATAGTTTTTCACCCTCTACATCTCATACATGCCAAAAATATCTCCAGTAATGTCTGTACTGTATCCATTCATCACAGAACAGGAGAAACCAGGGCAATAAAGTCATACTGTCATCAAAAACTTTGAGAAAAATGGTTCATAACTGAATTAAGTGTCAAAGCAAGAAGATCCTAACATAAGTGTCAGTTTCTTCTCCTGCACAGACCTTCAGAATAACGTGAAGCTACAGTCACCACCCAGCATAACAACTTACAAAATGGTCAGTGTATTCAGTGACCCCATTTAGTCATTCATGGAGGCTCTCTCTCACTCCATTTGATATTGCAAAGTCTTGTCTAAAACAATTATCTCTAAGTCTCTGCAAAGAGCCCTAGCCCAAGCTAGCTGTGTGATGTGAAACATTCTGAATCACAGATGTAAAATTAATCCCCCAAGTGCCCAAAGCTGATGTAGCAATGTATCTGCTGGCCTCAAATATTCACTCAAACGTAAATTGCAGGTTTTCATGAATTCAAAGTCCAGAAAAGCTTTAATATGCAGCAGTTTCTCAAAGGCTGAGTCTGCATCCCCTAGAATTCTAGTAACTTATCTAGTTTCTGTCCACATAATCCTTTAAAGCACAAATCTGCTCACAAACGAAGCTGAAAAGTTCTCAATAATGCCATACTTTATAGGATACTGCTTCTTTATAGAGGTTTCAATCAAATCATTTTTCAAAACAGGAATATCAGAGCAGAGCAAGAATATTGCATTGTATTCTTCCTGAATGCAAGTCATATAAGGAGATTTTTTTATTTACTATACAAGTTATTCTTAGTATACTTAGTAAGGCTATTTTATACTTATTGTATAGGTGAATCCATACTATACACTCCTAAAATAATCACACTTGAAATTAGAACAGGTAAAAATAGCTTAAGGATTATTCTATCAATGAATGCCAGGTAAATAATGACACTGTTGCACTATTAGCCTCAGTTGCCCTACTATCAATAATTAGCATCACACAGGAAAGCTTTCAGAAATACATCACCATCAGTAGATGACATTGCAGAAAGTTTTCAGAAAATGTCATCTGGTTTATACAGCATGCCAACCCAGGGATTTTGCTTAGGACAGAAAGAAGCACATAATCAGACACCAGCAATAACCAAGTAGCGTGAAATTGCAACTTCCTGAGGATTACACATGCACACCAGCCCCCTGAACACAAAAGCGTAAGTGCTAGATTTTTTTGTAACAAAAATGGAACATCTTGAGTATGCTGGCACTTAATTTCTTATATGCTAAACATTTCATTTATTTTTATTTTATGCTGCAGACTTCCATTTTCTGAATGAGCACATATAAAAATAGCCATACCAGTTCCACAGTCCATCTAAATCTGCATCTTAGCCTAAAATAAAAGGCCTTTCATTTTCAACAGTCTTTTTTAATATTACACAAAGTACAACTCATTGATAAGAATATGAAAGATGAACAACAAAAGAAATAATTGAAACAAGTCTGAAATATCTCTTTAAATTTGGATCAAACAAAAACTCTGGATAAATCTCTGGCAAAAAAAATGAAATAGAATGGGTAAAAAACCCCCACCCCACTTAAATGTTGTATTTAGGAGGAAAAACCAAAAACCCCAAACAATAAAAATTTGTGTACTACATTTGCTAAGGTGAATCAATGCAGCAAAAACTGAAAAGCATATTGGTTGTTCTAATGTTCAGCAAAAGCTTTGCAATACTGGAAATTCTAGAAACTGCAACTGAATGTTTAATTGCTGCAATTGTTGAAAAAAGACCCTCTACAGACATAGAAAGGCTGTTTCCTAAGGCTAAGAACACTAACATATTTTCACAATTATTCATGCTTACACACAATCAATGATTCTTTCTTTTCTGGAACAATGCCAGTAGCATTAGGAGTGATTTCCTCTTCTGAATTTACCTTTGTATAACTTTTGAGACATGCATTGCAACTGCAGTCGAGATTTTTTTCCCCAGTTCATCTATCTGGTTTCAGGAGTTAAACATGGACAGAAAAAAACCACTACAATTCGAGGTATTCAAGGATGAATTCTTTTTCATTCTTTGACCCTATTACATCAACCCACCTTAATAACCAAAGTTGCCCAAGTCTAATTTGTTTATACTAATTGGTTATTGGTATGTCACAAAAGGATATTCAAACTGCCATTTAAATAATTAGACACCAAATAAACACAGATTTTTCAGCAGGAAGATAAGTGAGCAAGTATAGCAGACAGTTGTCTATCAAATCATGATTAATTCAGTGTCAAAGACTAAAGGGTATTAATTACACTAGTAGACAGCAGGTACAACAGAAATTAATTTTACACTGTAGAACTCACTGATATATGTCGCAAAATTTCAAAGAGAACATTCACATTTGGTAAACAAAGCACCACTTTTGGTGATTTTGTGAGTCTCTTAGATGTAGATTGTTGGAAGTAGAAAAGTAACATGGGAAAGTATCATTACTTATTTGTCTCAGTTTTATACTCTTTAGTCTTTGCTTTTAGACCTTTAAAAGGAGTCTTTTGAAATACAAGGTCATGGGACTGGCTAGTATGACCATTATGGTCTACTGAAAGCTCCTAAACAGAGCTGAATGAGGGACAGATCAAAGCCCCTGTTGGCTTAGAGTACAGGCACATTTCACACACATATTTTAAAATTTGGGGGTTTTTTCTTAATTATTTATTTATTTAATTTTTTTTCTTTCTGATATTACATATCACTAAGTGAAGAAATTTAAAAATGGGGAAGTTAGGTCTTCATTCTCATAAAACACCATTTAAACGCCCAGGAGATAAAGTTGGGACTCTGATTAAACATTTCACATAGATCTCCCATAAAAGTCTCCCGGTTCAACATACTTTTCAACATAATTTTAAAACAAGATGTTTACCTTGCAAGGACTCCACTCTTGGACTCCTTCAATATTTCTTAAATCACTGCTTAATGTTTCCTGAATAAAAATGCTCATAGAGCAAGCATTAAAAAAAAGTAAGAAACCTAGGTTGTCTAAAAAAGCATGAGATATCAAGACAGCTCTTTACTTTAGCAGAATCACAGAATTACTTACTGGATATCTTCTATGGTAGATGTAGCTTAGATAGGGGCAGTAATTTTGTCTTATGGCTTATATACATACCCCTTACAACCACACAGACAATCCCTGGGATTTACCATTAAAGCACAACATATGGTTTTCTTTTCTTTCCTTTCTAAGAATGAGGCAGAAGTATGTAACACATGAAAACAGTATGTCTCAATAAACTGGGAAAATGAAGAGATCATTAAAAGTAACTGCAGTCAGATATATTTGTTTTCAAAACAGAAAAAGAAACAAAATTATTTTCTTTAACTTGCAAAACACTTGTACTCAAATAATTAGATTGTCTAACTCATTCTTCAGACTTCCAGTAACTTCTAGGTATCTAAAGAATACAAGTCACTGTTTTGCTCACTTGTAAACTTAAAAACCAGAAACAAACCTGAGCAGAGAAATCACAGATGAGAGAGCAGAAACACAGCAGTGTAAATTTTTGTGGAAGAAAACATAAGAACTTGCACATTTTCAAACAGGAATGCCTGCCAGGAATCTCCAAGAGCCTCTGGAGATACCTGAACTGGGCTGTCAGTCACTGGCCAAGGCTGCTTCCATTCCTTCCTAGCCACTGATGCCAACTCCTATGTGTACACCTGCAAGCCAAGGGAGAAATGAACTTCTACTGAACAGCTGAAAACCAGATGTCAGGGTGTTAAGCTACTGCGTAGACACTTTCAGACAATAGATATAATTACTGTCAATGGAAAACAGTTTTAGATTACAGGAAATTTGAAATAAGCACCAGAAGCATTCATCGAAGTTCAAATCAACACTTGCCTTCATGACTCAGTTTGTACTGTCCCTCTCATCCCACAAGGGATGGTTAAGAAGCAACCTATGCAAAATAATTTATTGCTATGATTAATTTTTATCTAAGCCAGTTTATCTTCCTTTCCTGACATATCCTGTTTAAATCCCCTTTGCATTGTTTCTTCTTCCCACCAAAACATATAAGAAAATCCAATCTAACTTGATACTAATTATAACCCTTTCCAGACCTAGATGGCCATAGCAAAACATAAAATATAACAGTTACAGAACAATCCATTTCTTGAATACTTTGTGGAGACCTATTTTTCCATTTCTCTTGCTTCAACAATACGCTGCTGGAATTTGAGGTTCTGACAAATTTATAGGGCAAAGCTAGTAGGAGCAAGATGAAATAATGTAAGCAAACAACTCAGGCCATTTTTCATCATGAAGTCATCTTATATCATTTTAAGAATGCCCATCAATTAATTTGAAAGTTACATTTTACTGTCTCATGTAGCTATTGCTTTATGAAAAGGATCTTCCACATATCTGACAGTAAAATAAACAGCAGTTACAAATATTAACTAAGCATAAATCATTTCTATGCTTAATAGTGTCTGATATTCTAATCCCACCACACTGTGTTCTTAATATGAACATCAGTCATCTGGGAAATTTTACAGGCTATCAAAACATAATGACTAACACAATATTCCTCTGCTTTCTTGAAGCATTAATTCTGAGCTGCTTGCATGTGACTAAGCGACCCCTAATACAGATATCTTGTACATTCTGAGGCTCCTCTTGCCCCTAACAGCAGAAGTTCCATCAGGTCCAGCATTTGAATGTTCAGCTCACAGTGGGTAAAATAACTACACCTTTGTGCAATAAACTTGGATTTTTTTTTTTATTCTTAAGACACAGGCATGAGTAAAATAAAGCCATGAAATAAATTTCAGCTAATAGCAAAAGATGCACCATTTTTGACCAAAAAATCTCCTTAAAGCACAAGAAAAGCTAAGCTTTTAGGATGGCAATTGAAAGGACTCAACACAGTAATCAGTAAATGCCTTGAATGAAAAGGATGTCCAGGATATCAGGCATAGAATAAGAACTCTGCCCATACTCTCTGCTGCTACATGGGCTGTATCCTGGACTTAAACAATGGATGGTGAATAAAATGGACAATAGTAACAGCTGTCAGCCTCCCCATTTAAAAAACAGCAACATGCTCAAGTCCTTCAGTCATAGTCCATTATCTATGTTATCTAGTGCAAACGTTTGTAACCTTACATTTTAGGAAAATAATAACCATTTGGAAGGTTTTTTTGGGAGCTATAATTTACCATGTTTTTAAAATGTGACCAAAATTACAGGACAAAAACACCCCATCAAGAGCTAGTAAACAAAGAAAATACACATCTTTCTGAGATGCAGAGACTGGAGGAAGAAGCACAAGGAACTTGGAATGGTTGTCCTCTTACTTTGTTCTTTCCTAAGCATCTGCTCTTGGTCACTGCTAAAGACAGGACCTTGGATTAGACACTGGTTTGACTCAGTTTAAGTTCACCCCACAAAAACTAATTTATTTCTTTGTCATAGCTCCTTTCAAGTGCCAAATATAAAGGGTGATATGAGTTGGTCTTATTTTTTCCATAAAAGGAAAAGTAATTATTAAAATTAAAAAATAATGGGCCTGCTATAAATACAAATGCATTAATAAACCATAATTTGTATTGACATTTTAAATACTAAATTTGCCCTTAATTTTGATCATGCTGATGTCATTAGCTCTATCACCTATTGCCAAAGTAACTGTCTTCCTGTTCCCTAATCAGCTGTGAGACTCATGCATTTTTTAAAGGACTGACTCAACAGCCATGCACACTTTTACACAGACAGTCAAATGTCTGTGTAAAAAAAAGAAAAAATATTTTTCTCCAAATCAGCTTCAATAGCAAGAGCCTGAAAACTTTTGGTAAGTCAGTTGGTTAGTTGGTTTTGTAACTAATATAAAACGATGTGATGTTGATCACTCCTGGAATTAATGTGTAGAGTATCTTTTTTTGTAACAAATTCAAATTTTAAGCAATGGAATCCTATTCAACATTATAAATTGTCCTCTTGTCTTGCACATAGACATGTATGTAGCATTTATTATCTCAACACAAACAAAATTATAAAACACATTTTCTTGCAAAACTGATTTCACTTTTACCTACTAAATGCTAAAAAGAAAACAACTCCCTTAGCTTGGCTACTAGAGAAAAACATTCTGTTTTCCAGCTAAAACTGTGAGGATTAAAGAGTAAACAAAGACTTACTAAATTGAACTATCAATTCAATAGGCATTTAGTACAGGAATGTGTTTCTCTGACTCAGTACTTGGAAGAATGTCCTGCTGCAACTTTTGAAGTTATCATTACATAACCTCCAGCAATCCTCTTCAGGATTTGTATCTAATGCTACAGCTAAACACAGAGAATGTGTCCAAAACCACAAATTCTGTAGCCCTGCATATACATCATATAATTTAATTTATCCTAAAAAGGATTGCATTAAAATATAAAGAGCAAATTTTCTGAAAGGAAAAATAGGAAGATCAGAAATCTTGGAATGCTGTAAATCACAGGATAAAGCAGTGAAACATGAAGAAAAAATGCTCAGCAATGAGGAAAGCATGCATTGCAGAGTCAAGAGTCAGAACAGGCCAAGAGTAGAACTGTTGTCTGTATCTTCTATTGCAGCTACATCCTCAAAAATGAAGCCCAGAGCCCTAACAAATAATTTTTTAAAAAAATTGTTAAATCTAATTTTTTTGTTAAAGAGTTCAAATCCTAAGTACATAAAATGAACACAGACTTGTTCTTACAAGAGGAACCAGATTTTCTAATCAAATTAAACTGCTTTGGCACTCTCATAAAATGCTGGTGTTAAGAAAATCCACTAAGGAGGTAACAGTGACATTAATTTGACATAGTAATGATTTTAAGCACAATAGCTGTTCTTAAGAAAAATGAGGAAAAAAGCTGTACTACATCTGCTTACTTAAACTCCAGTTAATTGGCACTGGTCCTGTGTGGCTACTCTCACACAAGCACTGAATAGCAGCAATGGCACATTTCAATAAGGAATGGAGAGGATTGTGTGAAACATTTTTTACAAGAAGACCCTCTTCAGTAAAATTTATTTTAAAAAGCTGTACAGAATACTACTTTCACTTCTTTTCACTAAAAATTATTATTTTTTTTTAAGATTGAAGCAGTTCTGAGAAAAAAAACCTGTCTTTCCTGAAACAGAACACACAAAACTGCAGTGGGAATGGAAGAACAAGGCAGGTTAAATATACTTAGCAGACCATAATCATTAACTGCTAATGGATTAATTAAATACCAATTACAGACTTGTAACAAAATGAGTACAGGTTTCACTTCTGCACTTTTTCCATAGAGTGACTGAGAATTAAAGTTCTTAATTTTGTCCAAATGGGTATTTCTTCTTTTCTTGAAAGGCAGCAAAAGAAGGTAAGGATGGAACATGGCCACTTGACAATAACTATGAGGTGTCATCAGAAAGTCTATCATCAGATTCTTCTTACTTTTAACTTTTTTCTTTTGTTTTTTTAATTTTAGTATTTTTTTTTCTTTTTTGCCTGGAATGTCTTTGGTTTTGCTTTCTAAATCTTTTGTGCAAGTTTAAATGTGTGTCTGAGATAAAGCTGTTCAGAAGAAATTTATTAAAACTAAATGTTAATCTCATTGTTAGGGTGTTTGTTGGATGAATATCCTGTAATGCTTTCTAAGTAGGAAAGGAATAGGAAAGGAGAAAATTAGAAGTAGAAATAAGGACTGTAAAACAAGAATTGTGTTATGAGCTTATTTGATAACCTTTTGAGCCTACTGGTCTCATTTTTGCCCAGGAAGTTTTCTCTCTCAACACCAAGGAAACACGGCTGGGTTGTTCTAGGGGAAAAAAAACAAAAACAAAACAAAATAAAACAACAGCAAAAAAAACCCCCACCCACGACCAAAATTATACTGGCCCTGCTCCAAATTGAAGCATTACTTAGAAGCTCTTCTTGGATAGAACACTATTACAGACAGGATATGCATAAAGAGGGTTAAATAAGCATTTTCTAAATGTCTTAATTCCTATGGCATAACAGTATCTAACGAGTGTTTTGGCATAGCACCTTAGCTGACCTAGGCAATAGGTAGATTATTATGGCTGTAGGGCACATCTGAGTGTGCTCATATATCTCACCTGAGGGAGACCATCAAATTAAATTGGTATCTTTTTACCTCACTTTTGCACTTTTAGTAACTGTAGTACTGAAATAATTAACAGGTGTTATCAATACCTATTATTTGATTTTAGCCGTTTTTATTCTAGAAATTATTCAGTTTACTTTCTTAAATTTTAATATAATTTAAAGGAAACTAGTCTCAGTATATCCAACTTCTAAAATGGCCACAACACATGGCAGACGCTATCTTCAAGGATGATTTCTCGATGCTTTGTTCCAAAAACTTACAAATGTTTCAGAAGGCTGATCAGACTAAAACGTGAAGAATAAAATTGCACAAAACAGGCAGTATCAGCAAGTAGCAGCAGCAAGGCTGTACGGCGGCAGCAGCAGTGGCCAGGAGCCCCCAGAGGAGCAGGGTGCGCGCTCCCGTTCCCCGCAGCGCTCGGGGTCTGCAGGAGCCCCCAGAGGAGCAGGGTGCGCGCTCCCGTTCCCCGCAGCGCTCGGGGTCTGCAGGAGCCCCCAGAGGAGCAGGGTGCGCGCTCCCGTTCCCCGCAGCGCTCGGGGTCTGCAGGAGCCCCCAGAGGAGCAGGGTGCGCGCTCCCGTTCCCCGCAGCGCGGGCGCGCCCCAGGCCCGGCGCTGCCGCTCCCGCGCGCCCCCTGCGGGCCGAGGCCGGCACTGCGGAGCGCGGGACGCAGCTGCCACCCACCGGGCACGGCCACGGGACAGGGCCACCCCTGCGTGTGACGGACAAGTCGGACACGCCTCGAGACACAACGGGCACCAAAGGAGGAAACCACCTTAAAAAATGTTCACGTATTTCTAGTCTTGAATGTGAGAGCTGATAACCTTATAGTACTAGATACTTAAGTAATCTCACACCCCAGGAAGATGTACATTCACTAGTAAGTTTGAGATGGATATTTCAGCATGTAGAACCAATGAGGTGCACTCCTAGAGATACAAGCTTATACAGAAAAGCCACAATTCACTTGTGGAATTGTCCTATCCTTCCAAATTAATACTTCAAGCGTTTTGCAAATAAAACTTGTATACAAGTCATTACGTACTGTATTCAGAAAGCGGTATAACACAAACTTCATTTAAACATTGACAAAGGCTTGCAGAACAATCTGCAATTACAACACTTCCACATTGCTGTTTCATGGCCAAGCCAATTATGTTTTCCCTGCCATAAGCCCACAAGATCATTTTGAGCTTTAGTTAACACCTAGAAAAATAAGGATATAATTAGGTAAAATTTGCCAGTACACATATACATAAAATTTACTGCCAAATTGCTAGGCTTACAAAAATATTAAGAAACAGATGTGATTATGATTTTTATCCTTTGTGATACCCTAAAGACCTATGCCCATTTCAGTTGCACTGGGTAAAGTCCTAAGAAAGATCACTGGACTCAAAAACTTCAGATAATTTATTTCTTGAGTATCAGTCTTAATATATCTGTGGTGACATTCAAATTTTGTGCTTTTACTATACTCTCCTACATGAGTAATTTTTATTAAGAAAAATATACTACTTTACTTATAACTTGAAATTTAAGTATTTGTCTTTGAAGTGCAAAGATCATGAGGAGTATCATTGCTAAAAGGGAGGAAATGTTTTTGATCTTAAACACACATCAACAAAACAGGCTCTTGTATGCTTTACCACCACCAACAATGTATATTGATTATTCCATAAATTCTGCTGTAAGTAAGATATTACAATGAAAATAAGAACATTAAAAATCAAAAATCAATGAACTTAAAAGAAATTTTTGTAACTGTATGAATGAAGCATTAAGGACAAACTCTCTGTTTGGAAAAAAAGATGTGCAGAAGTATGAGGGGAAAAAGCAGAAGAAAGGGAGAGGGGAAGAGAGAAAAAAGAGAGACACTGACTCTGGAGTCACAGATGCAACCTGACAGAAAGAGGTTAAAGGAACACAACTTGCCAGCATCATCATCTAATTCAGTGTGTGCATGCTGCATAACACTCTGGGGTTTCAGCCATACCAATGGCTTGCTCCCTTACCCAGACAGCAGCTGTAGCTTGGCCACACACAAAAACTTCACCTTGCAGAGGAAGAATGAGAAGTCAAGGTTTTATCATCTAAGGCGATGTTAAAAAAAAAAAAAATCAGATGCTTATGATTCCAACTCTGTTTTCATATAAAACATGTTGGCCTTCTGGAAAAGATTAAAAGAAATCCAAGAAAGCTCTATTACAGAGAGGAAAACAATAGTTATGTTTGTAACCCATATTAAATATATGTTATGATGGTTTTCTTATGTCAGATGTATTTTAAAAATCATGGAATGGTTTGTATTAGGCTTGGACACTTACAGAGAACATGAATTCTTAAAGCAAGAAAGGAAAACTAGGTAAAATTCTTATTTAAGTTTACATTAGGGTAGACCCCTGAAAACAAGCAGAGAGCATACTTTTTATAATAACATGAAACTCGATTATTTGTATTCACATTCATAGACTTTCACACATATCAAGAAAGGAATTCTGAGATATGGATTACTTGCACAATGTAGATATGATACGTGTTTTAAATATTAGCATAAACCTCAGAACCCGTATTGTTTCAGTAGATTTAACTCTCTAATCAGAATTTGGATTTGCCTAACTTCACAGCAAAGCATTCTAGATTCAAGAAGTCCTTCTTCATTTATGCCTATCTTTACATTAAGAAGAATATTCAAACCACGTGATATTTTAAACCTGTATGTTAAGTTGAATATATTGACTGGTTAATGAGTTTTTGAATCAGTAACCCCAGTAGAAGCACACCACAACATTTTGATGCCAAAGACATTGGGCATGACAGCTGGATGAAGCTGTTCAAATACAGTTCTATCTCTCCCTTTATAACAAAGCTTTATCTGATCATTGGGATTTCTAAACAGAAAAGACAACAAGAATTTAAAACAAAACCCCCTGTTTGTTAGCCTTTGTTGTTGTTTTTTTTCAAGGTTGTATGATCTCCCAGGTCTAATTGCATTTTTATTGTACTTATAAATTTTGAAAACCACTATTACGCAGAAATAGTCCATGTGTATTTTTTAACTCCACTAACTTTGGGGCTTCCTAGGTCAGTTTTAACTTATTACATCAGGTGCCAAATTTGACTCTTGGGAGTGTCTCCTAGACTCCTTGCATTGGTTGGCTCAGAGAAGACAGCCCTAGGCACCACAAAAAGAAACAAAGACTAATAAACAGAAAATTTTAATGAAGATTATACATCTCAAAGAATATGTTTCATTCTTTAGAGCTCACTTTCCAGATTCACCTGATGACAGTTTTAGCCTCTAGAGAAACATCACTGTTCATTTCTCACAATACCTAAACCTGCTGATTAAGCTGCTCTTGGGATCAAATGGACAGCATTGAGACTGAAATGATACTACCAGTCCTTTGAGATATTTACCTATCAAGCATTTCCCTAAAACCTTTTCAGATTGAAATATTCTCATTTTCAAGAAAACAGAAGGGAAGAAATTTTTAAAAATTCATATTTCTAGTATTTTGCTTGTGACCAAGCTCCAAATTCTCTTGTGCTACAAAGTCAGGCTGCATTTTCAGAGCCTTTATAGTTGAACGCTTCTTACTTCTCTAAATGTTTTGGCAATATGATCCCCTAGATAAATGCTGTATACAGCAGACAGAAAACTCAGGCTCAAAACAAGTACGGTGCATGAAACAGTTTGTGTTTATTTAAAGAGTATTGGAACGCCAGTGATTCTTTTCAGCTGTCCCATTACTTTTTCCCTCCTCAACTCTTGTTTAATTTTTTCCATGGTCCTAATTAGTCAATGTTCATATTTGGAAAAACCAGCAAATGTATAGTCCTGTGCAGCAGATGGCAAGATATTCTAAAGACATGCCACTAACAGTAACTTGGACATCTTTTGATGCAAGACAAAAGCAAACACTTGTAGCAACCAAATGGAATCAATTCTCTATAGTGACAGAGAAGGCTTCTTACAGCTTGC
Source organism: Pseudopodoces humilis (assembly GCF_049639895.1). Taxonomy (NCBI): domain Eukaryota; kingdom Metazoa; phylum Chordata; class Aves; order Passeriformes; family Paridae; genus Pseudopodoces; species Pseudopodoces humilis. The sequence continues at coordinate 10,181,124 of NC_142215.1, read as the reverse complement.
AGGAAGAACAGAGAACTGAGTGTGAAATCACTGGCCACCCACATATATAGAGGTGACATAAATTAAGTACCTCAAGCTCAGTCACTGGTTCCAAATTAACAAAACATTTGTCCTTAATTCACATAACTTAAATTTTAAGAGTGTAAGGGCATATGAAGTGCCACAAGTCAACTGTACAGGTTAACACCAGTTAACCAATTGCAAAAGTTTGTAGCTCAATTATATGTGCAATAATTGCCTGTTACACAATCTGAAGCACATTTGGTTTCACACACCCCTCAAACTATGTGTTTAATTTTGATAGATATAAATTCTTTCATATTATAAATCACTGGCAGATTTTGTTTTCACTTTTCACATTTTCCACATTCAAAAATCCTCTATCATGAACTATGCATTTTGTGTACAGCAGGTACATCACTGCTTACTTATTTTACTTACTACTACTGTCAGTGTTTTAAAGCTGATACTTAGATTAATAAATACATAATTGTCATAACTGTTTAATAAATATGTGTAGGAACTTTAAGCAGGATGATCTGACTGGTGTGCTTAATTTTAACTCTATACAGTCCATTTGACTGACACAGCTTATGTATACCACACTTATCACACTCAAATCTGAATATAAAACACAAGCTTTAGAATTTTAGTTTTAGGCTCTGTGCAACACCATTCAATTTTAGACATCTGCATTATCTGGCTAAATCAGATTGTAAAGATAGAGGAGTTTCAGGTTTTCTCTTCATAACCAACAAAATTCCTCTGGAGAACTACATTCAGATATGGTGTTTAAACTGTCTACACTGAACAGCTTTTTGGAAGAGTCCTGATTTTTTTAACCAGAAAAATAATCTCTGGAGACAAAGCAAAGTCTAAAAAAAATGAACATGCTGCTTTGACTATCATTTCCCTATTTGCCTGTGCTAAGTAAACCCATTAATATGAGTATTTCTTTTACCTATTTAAACTTACACTGGCTAATTACTGTAAAGATAAAGCCCAAAGCCTATAAAGGTTTCACTGAGCTATAGCTGGAAAATACTGAGCAGCTGACTCCTCAGCAAGGTTAATTTCAGTAGTCACATTAAAATTTCAGTTTTGTTCCACCAATAAAAAGAACCTTAAGTAAATGCTATTTAGTATACAAAAGTCTCAGCTACTCAGTGGTTTTTTGTATGCCAGCATTATGTGAAAACAAGGAATTCGAGGTCTCAATTCTAGAACACTGTACAGTATAGCAGAATAAATGTAATGGGGTCTGTTCACAGCTACATTGGGCTGACTGCAAGCTAGAATTTCTGGATTTCCCCCCCATTACTCGAAGTGTTACACAACTAACTTGCCTTTCTTTACTCTATATTATTTAGTTGTAAAATCAGGATTTTTTTTTATATATAGCCCAAAAGCATTGCACATAAGCTAAATGCTTTCACCACAGGAAAGCAAAGAATTAACTATGAACTCTTGCAGGTTATGGAACATGACATAAACAAACTATAACTTATCCAATCTCATCCATGTCACTTAAAAGATCACAAAGCACCCCAGTGACTGGTGATTATAGGCAGGGATGATGACACAATAGTGGGATTTACAAGTAATATCTTGCTTAAGTCCCACTTGAGTTTGTCTGCCCTATGGTTTCCTTTTTAAAAACAAGGATTTGAGTCTGAAGTTTTTTATGTCAGTTTCTGTGAACTTTTTTCAAATGAAGAAAAACATAAATACACTTCCAGCCAGCAGTGATATCAGGAGAATTAAGTACTAAAACATGGATATTTCAATAAGCAGATCACAGAATCCCATAACATGCTCAGTTGGAAGGGACCCACGAGGATCATCAAGTCCAACTCCTGGCCCTGCACAAGAGTCACACCATGTGCCCAAGAGTATTGTTCAAACACTTCTTGAACTCTGTCAGACCTGGTGCTATTTATTTTTCTCCTTTTCCATTTCATAAATTGTCAAAATGACCACATGGTATTGGATGTTTCTTTGTAAAGGACTCCTAAACCTTTTGCTAGTATAGAATTTAGTATTAACAGTCATGAAAATATGTAAACTTGCCATAAGTTACATAAAACAGATCACAACAACAGTCAAAAATCAGACTGCTAGGCAAGACCATATTAAATGCACAATGGCATATAATGTACTTTCATACAGAAATAATACTCAAGTATGTGAAGCTTCTGATATTTTTAGATTTCCCTTATTTGGTAAATTGTAAGGCCTACAAAATTACAATATGAGACTAAAGAAATCAACTCCAGTTCAGTACAAATATTTGTTCCAGTTTAACAATTGTATAAGTTATTTCAGAAAAACGACATTTTTTTTTCCTAGATCAACTAGCGAGAGTTATTCAAAACAGCAATCTCATCTTTTCAGTATTATTAAAAGGTTGTAAATATACCATTACAAAAAACCCTTTGTACTGGCCAGCATAGACTTAGATCAGTAAATCCCTAAAACAAAGTTTACAGGTTTGGGGACTAATAATTTAATATTCTTCCCACAAAACTTTTTTGTGAAGTCATGAATGAGTTTATAAATAAGTATCATGTAATGTATAAACAAAACTTTAAAGAATCCTTTTCTATATTCAAATAAAGGATGTAATATTCCCCCAAGTCCATCCTAGCTAACGTCAAACAACTTTGACTAAAACACTGGAAAAAACCTTTTCATTCAAGCTGCAAGCATCCCCAAAAGAATAAAATGCAATTAGAAAATCCATATTTGCTACCATATATTCATAATAACATAAAAACTTTAACCCCTCTAGATTAATCAAATTAGGTCCTTATATTTATAATAAACATAATAGATTACTGTGGTCCTTCAAATTAAATTTATAACTCACTTATGTCACACTGTTCTGCCACTATATCCTCCTTGACTGCTTATTAAATGACTGTACCAGTCCCCATGTTTATCAAAATACACAGGTGAGTGGAAATAAACAGATTAAGCAGCATGCCACAATTCTGAAACATTTAAAGGTACCTAGCTGATCAAACATGTGCCATAACTACAGACAGACTGTTTTAAGCCTAAAAAGATTCCATTTATTCATTTGAATTGACTTGATAGAAAACCTCCTCCCCTCCTAAAGGAAGAAGGGTACCAAACATATTTCTGAAGACTTACAAGATCTTTTCCCTTTGGTATAACTTCTGTTAGAGAAAGACTTCAGTCCTGTTCTAGATATATCAGACATCTTTTTTACTTGCGTCAGGAATTAAGCTGCTTATACCAACCGCACAACCCCTCTGCTCATATGAAATGGAGGCAGAACTGGGGGGGAAACCACACTGA